>NC_134103.1:87181018-87781018 GCF_000715075.1 Nicotiana tabacum
AAAAATTTAACAGTTAAGGGAGCCCTCGGCTCAAAACAAGGAAAACACAATGGGAAATCTCCCGGGATACCGTCCCGTAGTTCCGAATGAATATGCAATACAGGGGGATCTCTCGGAATACGTCCGTAGTCCCAAAGGTAAATATACAGTGTTGGGGGATCTCCCAGAATACGTCCGTAGTCCCAAAGTAAATATGCAGTACAAGGGGATCTCCCGGAATACGTCCGTAGTCCCAAAGTAAATATGCAGTACAGGGGGATCTCCCGGAATACGTCCATAGTCCCAAAGTAAATATGCAATGCTGGGGGATCTCCCGAAATACGTCCGTAGTCCCAAAGTAAATATGCAAGACATGGGGGAGCTCCCGAAATACATCCGTAGTCCCAATTTAAATATGCAACGCAAGATGAAATGGCAGGTATGGCATCAAATTATACATTTTATACTAAACACAGATAAGGGAATAGGGATTTAACTAAGCATGGCGCACAGAATGTCAAATAGGCAGTTAAAACACGTAAGCATGCTTTTCTAGTCTAAACTAAACAATTAAGCATATTAGTGCAATTTAATAAGAGAAGTAATTTATGATTTAAAAAGGATAAACATGATTTTTGCAATAACAGCCCGTGTACGTACTCGTCACCTCGCGTACACGGCGCCCACACACCAAATAATATCAAGACATCCTAAGGGAAGAGTCCCCAACACAAGGTTAGGCAAGCCACTTACCTCGAACCGCTCAAATCACCTTGATAACACGTTCTTGCCATGAGCATCCGACTCCAAATGGCCCGAATCTATTCAAATAAATTGCATAATGTAAATATAACTACAAGTAACTAATTTAGCTAATTAATTCGAAGCTAAAGCGTGAAATTAGGAAAAACGCCCAAAAGGTCACCCCGAGCCCACGTCTCGAAATCAGGTAAAAGTCGCAAAATACGAACACCCATTCACTCACGAGCTTACTCGTACAAAAATTGCTCAAATCCGATACCAAAATCTTGATCGAAACCCCAAAATTCGGCCTAAGAACTTTTCTCAATTTTCACCCCAAATCCGAAATTTAACGATGAATTCAAGCATAGATTAGTGGAATATAACCATAAAGGAGTTAAGAATTGTTAACCAATCGATATATCTGAAAATCCCTCAATCCCTTCTCCAAAATCCGAGTTCCCAACTTAAGGTTTTGATAAAAATGGCATAACCTCCGTTTTTTTGGAAGTTTAATACTGCCCAGACGCGTCCTTCTTCGCGAACGCGGCCACACCCTCGCGTTCGCAAAGTACAATTTACTTCGGCCCAAAATCCTCCATCGCGAACGCGATGCACATGTCGCGAATGCGAAGACCACTCAACTTGACCCTTCGCGAATGCGGGATCTCCATCGCGAACGCGAAGTACGAAATCTCGCTTACCTCTAGTTCTTCTTCGCGAACGCGAGGACCATGTCGCGAACGCGTAGCTTTGAGGTTCCACACCTTCACGAAAGCGAGAATGACATCGCGGACGTGAATAGTAATTCAGCTTCCATTCCCAGATACCTTACGCGAACGTGAGGACTCCCTTGCGAACGCGATGAAGAAAATGCCTGCAACAGAACACCAGAAATCTGCTATCTTCCAAAGTCCAAAGATGACTCGTTGAGCATCCGAAACACACCCGAGGCCCCCGGGACCTAGACCAAACATACCAACCAATCCTAAAATACCATAAGAACTTAGTCGAGCTCTCAAATCACATCAAACAACTCTAAAATCACGAATCACCCTCCAATTCAAACTTAAAGAACTTGAAACTTCAAAATCCTATAACCGATACCGAAACCTATCAAATCACGTCCGATTGATCTAAAATTTTGCGCACAAGTCATATTCGATATTACGGACCTATTCCACCTTCCGGAATTAGATTCTGACTCTGATATCAAAATTTCCACTACCGGTCCAAAACTCCAAAAATTCGACTTTCGCCATTTCAAGCCTAAATGAGCTACGGACCTCCAAAACACAATCCGAACACGCTCCTAAACCCAAAATCACCTAACGGAGCTAACAGAACCGATGGAATTCCATTCCGGAGTCTTCTTCACACAGTTCCAACTACGGTCCAAATTCTAAAGCTTAAGCTCTCATTTAGGGACTAAGTGTCCCAAAACACTCCGAAACTCAAAACCAATCTTCCCGGCAAGTCACAATAGCAGAAATAGAGTTGGGGAAAGCAGTTAATAGGGGATCAGGGCTATTACTCTCAAAACAACGGCCGGGTCATTACATTCTCCCCCTATTACAACAATTGTTCGTCCTCGAACGAGTATAAAGACATACCTGAAACTGTGAAAAGATGAGGGTACTGGTTGCGCATATCCTGCTCGGTCTCCCAAGTAGCCTCCTCGATCGGCTGACCCCTCCACTGGACCTTTACTGAAGCAATATTCTTTGACCTGAGCTTTCTGACCTGCCTGTCCAAAATGGCTAGTGACTCCTCAACATAAGAGAGATCTTTGTCCAACTGGACTGAGCTGAAATCCAATACATGAGTCGGATCACCGTGATACTTCCGGAGCATAGACACGTGGAATACCGGGTGAACTCTTGCTAGGCTGGGAGGCAAGGAAAGCTCATAAGCAACCTCCCCAACTCAACGCAATATCTCAAAAGGACCAATGAACCTCGGGCTCAGCTTGCCCTTCTTCCCGAACCTCATGACACCCTTCATAGATGATACCTGAAGCAAGACCCGCTCACCAACCATAAATGCCAAATCACGAACCTTACGGTCTGCATAACTCTTCTGCCTGGACTGGGCTGTGCGAAGTCTCACCTGAATCACCTTCACCTTATCCAGGGCATCCTAGACCAAGTCTGTGCCTAATAATTGGGCCTCGCCCGGCTCAAACCATCCCACAGGGGACCGACACCGCCTACCACACAAAGCCTTATATGGTGCTATCTGAATGCTGGACTGGTAACTGTTGTTATAGGCAAACTCTGCAAGTGGTAAGTATTGGTCCCATAACCTTCTGAACTCCATCACACAGGCACAGAGCATATCCTCAAGAATCTGAATCGTGCGCTCGGACTGCCCGTCTGTCTGAGGGTGAAAGGCCGTGCTCAACTCCACCCTAGTACCCAACTCCTGCTGTACGGCTCTCCAAAACTGGGATGTGAACTGTGCACCTCTGTCTGAAATGATGGATACTGGAATACCATGAAGGCGGACAATCTCTCTGATATAAATCTCAGCCAACCTCTCAGAAGAATAAGTGGTCAACACTGGAATAAAATGAGCTGACTTGGTCAACCGATCCACGATCATCTAAATAGCATCGAACTTTCTAAAAGTCCGAGGAAGTCCAACCACAAAGTCCATGGTGATCCGCTCCCACTTCCACTCTGGGATCTCTAACCTCTGAAGTAATCCACCCGGTCTCTGATACTTATATTTAACATGCTGACAGTTGAGACACTTGACACAAACCCACCTATATCCTTTTTCATTCTTCTCCACCAATAGTGCTGCCTCAAGTCCTGGTACATCTTCGTGGCACCCGGATGAATGGAGTACCGCGAGCTATGGGCCTCCTTAAGAATCAACTCCCGAAGCCCATCTACATTGGGCACACAGATCTGGCCCTTCATTCTCATCACACCGTCATCACCAATAGTCACATCTCTGGCATCACCTCGCCGAACCTTGTCCCGAAGAACTAGAAGATGAGGATCATCATACTGGCGCTCCCTGATACGGTCATAAAGAGAAGACCGAGCAATCACACAAGCTAATACCCGGCTAGGCTCTGAAATATCCAATCTCACCAACTGGCTGGCTAAGGCCTGAACATCCAAGGCTAGGGGCCTCTCAGCTGCCGGAAGATATGCCAAACTCCTCAAACTCTCTGCCCGGTGACTCAAGGCGTCGGCCACTACATTGGCCTTCCCCGGGTGGTACAATATAGTGATATAATAGTCTTTAAGTACCTCCAACCACCTCCGCTAACGCAAATTAAGGTCCTTCTACCTGGACAAGTACTGCAAACTCCGGTGGTCAGTGTAAATCTCATAGGGAACACCGTACAAATAATGACGCCAAATCTTCAGGGCGTGAACAATAGCTGCTAACTCGAGATCATGAACTGGATAATTCTTCTCATGCACCTTCAACTGTCTAGACACGTAGGCAATCACCCTACCGTCCTGCATCAATACCGCTCCAAGGCCAATCCTAGAGGCATCACAATAGACAGTGTAGGACCCCGAACCTGTAGGCAATAGTAATACTGGGGCTGTAGTCAAAGCTGTCTTGAGCTTCTGAAAGCTCTGCTCACACTCCTCGGTCCACCTGAACGGAGCACCCTTCTGGGTCAGCCTGGTCATAGGTGCTGCAATGGATGAAAATCCCTCCATAAAGCGACGATAATACCCCGCCAAACCAAGGAAACTACGAATCTCCGTAGCTGATGACGATCTAGGCCAACTCTGCACTGCCTCCACCTTCTTCGGATCTACCTTGATTCTATCACAAGACACTGTGTGTCCCAAGAATGCCACTGAATCAAGCCAGAATTCACACTTAGAAAATTTTGCATACAACCTCTTCTCCCTCAAAGTCTGAAGCACGGTCCTCAGGTGTTGCTCATGATCTTCCCGAGACCGGGAATATACCAGGATGTCGTCAATAAACACAATGACGAAGGAATCAAGATAAGGCCGGAATACACTGTGCATCAAATGCATAAAGGCTGCTGGGGTATTGGTCAGCCCAAATGACATGACAAGAAACTCATAGTGACCATATATGGTCCTGAAAGCAGTCTTTGGGATATCCGGCTCTCGAATCTTCAACTGATGATAGCCAAAACACAAGTCAATCTTGGAAAACACCCTGGCACCCTGTAACTGATTAAATAAATCATCAATGCGAGACAAAGGATACATGTTCTTCACTGTAACCTTATTCAACTGCCGATAATCAATACACATACGCATAGAACAATCCTTCTTCTTCTTCACAAATAAGACCGGAGCACCCCAAGGTGATACACTGGGCCTGATGAAGCCCTTATCAAGAAACTCCTGCAGCTGCTCCTTCAACTCCTTCAACTCAGGAGGAGCCATATAGTAGGGAGGAATAGAAATGGGCTGAGTGCCCGACAACAAATCAATGTCAAAATCAATATTTCTATCGGGCGGCATACCCGAAAGATCAGTTGGAAACATATCTGGAAAGTCCCTCACTACTGGAACTGACTCGACTGTAGGGGTATCAATACTGACATCTCTCACATAGGCCAAATATGCATCACACCCCTTCTCAACCATTCGACGAGCCTTAAGAAATGAAATGACCCTGCGGGGAGTATACTCTAAGGTACCTCTCCACTCGAATCTCGGCAAATCTGGCATAGCCAGCGTCACGGTCTTAGCGTGATAATCAAGAATAGTATAATGGGGTGACAACCAGTCCATGCCCAAGATAACATCAAAATCTACCATACTGAGTAATAACAAATCGGCTTTGGTCTCAAAACCACTAAGAGCAATCAAACACGACCGATATACATGGTCCACAACGAGAGAATCTCCCACGGGAGTAGATACATAAATAGGGGAACTCAAAGAATCCCGAGATATCCCCAAGTGTGGAGCAAAATAAGAAGAAACATATGAGTACATAGAGCCTGGGCCAAATAATACCTTTGCATCCCTATGACAGATAGGGACAATACCTGTGATGACTGAATCCGAAGCAACGACCTCTGATCGGGATGGAAGGGCATAGTACCTGGCTTGGCCTCCCCCTCTAGAGCGACCTCGACCTCCCCGACCTCCACCTCGAGCTGGCTGAGGAGGTGGGTTGGTAGCTGGTGCTGAAGAATGGCCGGAGGACCTGGTGGAGCACGTAGAGGCTGATAAGTCTGTGGAGGTGCACCCCTCCTGGCTCTGGGGCAATCTCTAACTAGGTGATGAGTGTCACCATACTCAAAACAACCTCTCGGAGGGCGCGACGGCTGAGACTGACTCGGACCTGGCCTGCTGAACTGGCCGGTAATAACACCTCGAGTAGGAGGCATACTGGATACTAGCGGTGCATAATAGAGCTCCTGAGGTCTAGGAGGAGCTGGAACACCGCTGGCTGCTGGAAGAGCTAAATGAACAGGGCGACTCACAAAACCCCTACCATAGCGTGCTGCTGGTGCACGAGCTCCTGAATAATGACCAGTCTCTCGAGACCTCTTGGCCTCTCTCTCCTCTCTGTCCCGGGCAAACATGCCCTCCACCCTCCTGGCAATGCTCACTGCCTGCTGATAATGATGTCCATATCCAACTCCCTGGCCATACTGGTCCGAATACTGGGGTGGAGTCCCTCAATGAAGTGACAGACCCTCTCTCTGACTGTAGCAACCAGAGCCGGTACATGGCGAGCTAACTCACTGAAACGGACTGCATACTCTGACACAGTCATAGCACCCTGACGCAACTGCTCAAACTCTGTGCGCCAAACATCCCTGAGGCTCTGAGGAACATACTCACGCAAGAACATCTCTAAAAACTGAGTCCAAGTGAGTGAGGCTGCCTCGTCCGGACTACTCAGCTCATAAGCACGCCACCACTGATATGCTGCTCCCTTCAGTTGGAAAACGGTGAAAGAAACCCCACTCGTCTCCACAATGCCCATAGTGCGGAGAATACGATGTTACTCCTCAAGAAAACCCAGAGTATCATCTGAAGCTAGTCCGCTGAAAGTAGGTGGGTGGTACTTCTTGTACCTCTCAAGTCTGAGCTGCTCTGCCTCAGAAGCAGCTACCCTGATCTCATGCTGAATCGGAGCCACTGGGGGCATAGAAATATACTCTGGGGCCTGATCAACCTGGACCCTCTGCTCAGGAGTGCGGGCTGCGGGAGTCTGTGCCCCTCCCCTGGCCTGAGATGTAGCGGGAGCTATCGAAAATAGTCCAGCCTGAGCCAGAGTGCTGAACATGCTCAAGAACTGAGAAAAAGAGTAGTACCACTCGGCATATACAAAATAATTTCCCTAGACCCGGAATATCACTAAGTCACAAGCTGCTATAATCTTTGTAGCTCTATACAAAAGTCTGAAGATAATAAGGAAAGTCTTTAGACGAGGGAGTAGAAGGGGACTCCGAAGATCTGCGGACGCAAGCAGAAGTACCTTGAAGTCTCCTAGAATCAGCAGCACGCACTAACCCCAAGGCTGATAGCTCGTACCTGGATCTGCACATGAAAACATGTGCAGGAAGGGCATGAGTACACCACAATGGTACCCAGTAAGTGCCAAGCCTAACCTCGGTCGAGTAGTGACGAGATCAGGTCAAGTCCCTACCGGAGTAAATATAATAAATTAAATAGTAAAAGATATAAGTGAAATTTACGGTAACATAGTTAAAGAAATTCTCAAAAGTTTAACAGTTAAGGGAGCTCTCGACTCAAAACAAGGAAAACACAGTGGGAAATCTCCCGGGATACCGTCCCGTAGTTTCGAATGAATATGCAGTAGAGGGGGATCTCCCGGAATACGTCCGTAGTCCCAAAGTAAATATACAGTGCTGGGGGATCTCCCGGAATACGTCCGTAGTCCCAAAGTAAATATGCAGTACAAGGGGATCTCCCGGAATACGTCCGTAGTCCCAAAGTAAATATGCAGTACAGGGGGATCTCCTGGAATACGTCCGTAGTCCCAAAGTAAATATGCAATGCTGGGGGATCTCCCGGAATACGTCCGTAGTCCCAAAGTAAATATGCAAGACATGGGAGATCTCCCGAAATACGTCCGTAGTCCCAATTTAAATATGCAACGCAAGATGAAATGGAAGGTATGGCATTGAATTATACAGTTTATACTGAACACAGATAAGGAAATAGGGATTTAACTAAGCATGGCGCACAGAATGTCAAATAGGCAGTTAAAATACGTAAGCATGCTTTTCTAGTCTAAACTAAACAATTAAGCATATTAGTGCAATTTAATAAGAGAAGCAATTTATGATTTAAAAAGGATAAACAGGATTTTTGCAATAACAGCCCGTATACGTAGTCGTCACCTCGCATACATGGCACCCACACAACAAATAATATCAAGACATCCTAAGGGGAAAGTCCCCAACACAAGGTTAGGCAAGCCACTTACCTCGAATCGCTCAAATCACCTTGATAACACCTTCTTGCCACGAGTATCCGACTCCAAATGGCCCGAATCTATTCAAATAAATTGCATAATGTAAATATAACTACAAGTAACTAATTTAGCTAATTAATTCGAAGCCAAAGCGTGAAATTAGGAAAAACGCCCAAAAAGTCACCCCGGGCCCACGTCTCGGAATCGGGTAAAAGTCACAAAATACGAACACCCATTCACTCACGAGTTTACTCGCACAAAAATTGCTCAAATTCGATACCAAAATCTCGACCGAAACACCAAAATTCGGCCTAAGAATTTTTCTCAATGTTTCACCCCAAATCCGAAATTTAACGATGAATTCAAGTATAGATTAGTGGAATATAACCATAAAGGAGTTAAGAATCGTTACCCAATCGATATATCTGAAAATCCCTCAATCCCTTGTCCAAAATTCGAGTTCTCAACTTAAGGTTTTGATAAAAATGGCATAACCTCCGTTTTTTTGGAACTTTAATACTGCCCAGACGCGTCCTTCTTCGCGAACGCGGCCACACCCTCGCGTTCGCGAAGTACAATTTACTTTGGCCCAAAATCCTCCATCGCGAATGCGATGCACATGTCGTGAACGTGAAGACCACTCATCTTGAACCTTCACGAACGCGGGATCTCCATCGCGAACGCGAACGCGAAGCAAGAAATCTCGCCTGCCTCCAGTTCTTCTTCGCGAATGTGAGGACCATGTCGCAAATGTGTAGCTTCGAGGTTCCACACCTTCGCAAATGCAAGAGCGACATCGCAGACGTGAAGAGTAATTCATATGCCCTTCCCAAATACCTTATGCGAATGCGAGGACTCCCTCTTGAACGCGATGAAGAAAATGCCTGCAACAGAACACCAGAAATCTGGTATCTTCCAAAGTCCAAAGATGACTCGTTGAGCATCCGAAACACACTCGAGGCCCCCGGGACCTTGACCAAACATACCAACCAATCCTAAAATACCATACGAACTTAGTCGAGCTCTCAAATCACATCAAACAATGCTAAAATCACGAATCACCCTCCAATTCAAACTTAAAGAACTTGAAACTTCAAAATCCTACAACCGATGCTGAAACCTATCAAATCACGTCCGATTGATCTTAATTTTTTTTCACAAGTCATATTCAATATTAAGGACCTATTCCAACTTCCGGAATTAGATTCTGACCCCGATATCAAAATTTCCACTACCGGCCCAAAACTCCAAATATTTGACTTTCGCCATTTCAAGCCTAAATGAGCTACGGACCTCCAAAACATAATCCGGACACGCTCCTAAATCCAAAATCACCTAACGGAGATAACGGAACCGACGAAATTCAATTCTGGAGTCATCTTTACACAGTTTCGACTACGGTCCAAATCCTAAGGCTTAAGCTCTCATTTAGGGACTAAGTGTCCCAAAATACTCCGAAACTCAAAACCAATCATCCCGGAAAGTCACAATAGCAAAAATAGAGTTGGGGGAAGCAGTTAATAGCGGATCGGGTCTATTACTCTCAAAACGACCAGCCGGGTCTTTACAAATTATGACTTGGCCAATTCCATGGAACTGTGTAGTTGAATAATGTGTTGATATCTGTACATTTTTTCCCGTATTAGAGAAATTTATCAATGAATCATGTTTAAATCATATGTTTACACTGTTGGGACCCACAAAGGTCATGTACTTGTGAAATTATTTGCTAAATTGCTGTTTTGCACTCAGTCACAGTTCTATTTGCACATTTTTACCTCAGTCTCTCTTATTCATTATTGATGCATCATATCATTGTTGTTGGGCTGCTTATCATGATTTTTGAGAGCCCGAGAGACTGGAGAGGTTGATGACTGAGTGAGGCCGATGGCCTAATTGTGAGGATATTTATAGATCGGGTTGCATGTCGCAACATGTTTCATTAATTTATGCCATGATTGGCTTGATATAGTGCTTGGGCTGAAGGAGCCCCTACGGAGTCTGTACACACCCCCAGTGAGCGCAGGTACCGACTGAGTGCGAGTGCCGAGTGCCGAGTGATGAGCGACTGTGAGGAAAGAGTGACTGTGAGGAAAGAGCGACTGTGAGGTTGGAGTGAATGGGAGGACTGAGTGACTGTTACTCTGAGAGGATGCATTGATTTCTTTATTTGCTGTATTTCAGCTGTCATATATCACTATTTTTGAAATTTTGGAAAAATATTATTTTCTGTTTCAGTCAAACTTGATATGAAATTTTAGTGAAATCTTAAATGTTGAACTTGAGAGCATGCCTACTCTTTTATATTGGAAAGTATTGTATTTAGACTTAGCTGATAAGCTCGTCACTACTTTCAGTTCTTTATTTATTATTGTTACTTACTGAGTTGGTTGTACTCATACTACACCCTACACTTCGTGTGCAGATCCAGGTGATCCCGGATACAGTGGGTGTTGATTATTTCACATAGTCAATTTTTCAGAGATTCAGAGGTAGCTGCCATATTTTGCAGACCTTGTCTCTCCTTCCCTATCCTTTTGTATATTATATTTGGTCTCAGATTATTATAGATCACGTTTTTCAGACTTGTAATGTATAGATACTCATGTACTCAGTGACACCAGGTTTTTGGAGTGTGTGTATCGGTATTTGTGAGACTTGAGGATTGTGTTTAAATATTATATTTTCAAACTTAAAAGAAATTGTGGTTTATTGAGGTTATCTATTTGCCTAGTATTGAGATAGGCGCCATCACGACAAGTTAGAATTTTGGGTCGTGACAATAACCCACATCCGAGTCAAGGGTATAGAGGGGAGAAAAGGTCGAAAGAGAATTTTACACCAATCTGGGAGTCATATACAAGCTTGTTTGAGAAAATAAAGCATTATGGAATGATTTCACCTATTCCTCCAAGTTATGTGGACCCACGTGCAAGAATCTTTGACCCTTCTAAAAGATATGAATACCATTCCAATTCTCAGGGGCATAATGTTGAAAGTTGTCGGGATTTAAAAAGTAGAAAGGATGGTCTAGGAAAAACTGATTATGTTCCAAGAAAGTGACACCTAGAATATCGCGCAGAATCCTTTACCTGTACATGATGATGCACACTTTGTGGGGATGATACGTGGTGATATGAAGTATGAGAATCCTCTCGGAAACTTGCTGACTGAAGTTAATGAGATTGAAATTGGGGAAGCTCTGGTGATTCCGATGAGCAAATTTGTGGCTAAATGTCAAGCTTAGAAATTGAAAAGTCATTTCCTCCTCGGTGGGAAAGAATTTTGGTAGCTTGTTTTGATGTTTTTTTCTACTATCTGGTTTATTTCAGGGTTGATCCAGATTTTATTTGTTTTGTTGAGTAAACCCTTCTATCCCTCTATTCTATCTATGTGAGTCTCGTCTGTTTGTTATATTGTTATTGTCATTATCTGGGTTATAACTCGGATTTTAGTTTGTTTGTCTTGTTGTCAAACCCTTCTAAATTTTACTCAATGAAATACAATTTGCCCTTTTATGTTATTCTGTGCTTAGTTCTTTTCCTGCTAGTTCTAGTGACATGACATGCATGCAGAAATTTTGGCCAGCTCTTAGAAAAGTGATTTAGTCTGGAATTGGATAACTGAGAAAGAGACAATTTTGAGGATAAATAAAGAGTTGAAACACTTTGGAGTTAAGCCCGAGTAAGATTCGCGTGGAACTAGAATAGTCATGTCCGTGGAGGTTAAAGATCTTTACCTTCAAATCATTATGAACATCGGGTTTGAGGAAGAATCAATTGAAGTTTGGTGAAAAGTCTGACATTAATGGATGGAACGTGTCTTTCGACCACGACATACCAAGAAGACAGACATGTTTATCAATGTTGTGATCGCAAAAGGATACTATGTTTGGAGTTCTCGAGGCTGTGGGGCCCTTTTTCTGCTATCCAAACACTTTATACCATTTGCTACCCCTTTGAGCCTGTGTTATTTTCTTTGACCACCCTCTTTTGGAATCAAGTTTCGAGTTAATAGTAAAAACTAGCGATGAAATGAAAAAATCTATGCCCCAAGAGTACAAACTGGGGAAACTCTTAGAAGTTTAAGTGAAAAAAAAAGAGAAACATATATCAGTCAAAGGTCCATGCCCCCAGAAAATAAAAACGGGGGCAACTTGTTTTGGAAACAAAAGAAAAAAAAGAATAGAAGAAAAGAAAAAAAAAGAAAAAAAAGAAAAAAATAAAGAAAAAGACAAAGGAAAAGAAAGAAAGATGAAAAAAGGAAAAAAATAGTTAGGTCTGATGTCTGAACTACGTTTGACTTGATTCCTTTAAAAAAGGATACTAAGACAACCTTACCCTAAGGTTCGGTCCAACCAAATAACAACAACAACAACGACCCAGTAAAATTCTACTAGTGGGGTCTGGGGAGGGTAGTGTGTACGCAGACCTTACCCCTACCCCGAGGAGTAGAGAGGCTATTTCCGATAGACACTTGGCTAAAGAAGACGAAAAGAAAAGAAAAAAGAAAAGAAAAGAAAAGAGACAATATCAGTACCACCAACAGATACCATAAGTAAAAGTTAACAACATTATGAAAGCCAGAAAATAGGTGCAAAGCAAAAGCGGTAACCATTAAATAGAGTCGGCTCTTTGAAAAACGAAAGAGTAGTAAGACACAACATTGCCACTAGCTGTCTCAGACAAAAACCCTACCAAGCTAGCCTCACAAATGTACGAACTAAGGAAAGACTCAACTACCTCCTAACCTACAACCCTAATACTCGACCTCCACAGCTCCCTATCAAGGGCCATTTCCTCGGAAATCTGAAGTCTCTCCATGTCCTTCCTGATTACCTCTCCCCAATACTTCTTAGGCTGCCCTCTACCTCTTCTTGAGCCTTCCAAGGCCAGCCGCTCACACCTCCTTACTGGAGCGTCTGGACTTCTCCTCTGAACGTGCCCGAACCATCTAAGCCTCGCTTCCTGCATCTTATTATCAATCGCCCACCTTCTCCCGAATATCATCATTCCTAATCTTATCCATCCTAGTTTGCCTGCACATCCACCTCAACATCCTCATCTCTGCTACTTTCATCTTCTGGATATGTGAGTTCTTAACAGGCCAACACTCAGCCCCATACATCATGGCCAGTCTAACCATCGCTCTATAAAACTTACCTTTGCGTATCGGTGGCACTCTCTTGTCACACAGGACTCCAGATACTAACCTCCACTTCTTCCACCCCACTCCAATACGGTGTGTGACATCCTCATCGATCTCCCCTCCTCCTTGGATAACCGACCCAAGGTACTTGAAACTGCCTCTACTCGGGATGATCTGTGATTCAAGCCTCATATCCACGTCCACTTCCCTCGACTCAGCGCTGAACTTGCACTCCAAGTATTTCGTCTTTGTCCTGCTCAGCTTGAAACCCTTAGACTCAAGAGCCTGTCTCCAGGGCTCCAGCCTCTCATTAACATCGGCTCGCGACTCATCAATCAGAACTATGTCATCAGCGAATAACATACACCATGGCACCTCCTCTTGAATATGATGTGTTAACGTGTCCATCACCAGGGCAAATAAGAACGGGCTGAGCGCAGAACTTTGGTGCAATCCCATAACAACCGGGAAATGCTCAGAGTTGCCTCCTACTGTCCTAACCTGAGTCTTAGCCCCATCATACATGTCCTTAATCACCCTAATGTAGACAACCGACACACCTTTAGCCTCCAGGCATCTTCAGAGAACTTCTCTAGGAACCTTGTCATACGCTTTCTCCAGATCAATAAACACCACGTGTAGATCCTTCTTCCTCTCCCTATACTGTTCCACCAGCCTCCTAATAAGGTGTATATCTTCCGTAGTAGAACGACCCGGCATGAACCCAAACTAGTTGTCGGATATAGACACCGACCTCCTCACCCTTTCTTTGAAAGAGTCAATCCAACCAAATAAATGTTTTTTAAAAAAGTATCTTAAACTGGGGCATGAGTTTGTTTTAGTTTTTTGAAAGAGTCGATTCCAAGAGTTGTAACTCTATAACCCCTTCATTTTGTGTATACTTTGAGCCTTCATGCGCCCCTTCTTTCCAACCTTATCAAAAAATCTTTCAAATAAAGACCTCCCGATATGCCTTCAAGAATGCCAAGAGAAGCATGCAATGAGCAATGATTGTCACGCGACATAGAACACTATCAAGTTGCTCACATAAGAAAGAAAAATAAAAATAAAGAAGAAAACATGAGAGAGTCTTACTAGTGAAAACCCTCACGGGCACTGTAAGATGATGGTAAGTAGAAATAAATAAATCAGAGAGACTTGTTGGTGAAAATCTCCCGGGGCACCACTACTCGAAAGTGAGTCGTGAAGCAGATGCAAAGAATTGGCATGAACAAGCCCGACTTCCAAAGTCATAAGAATGGTAAAAGGAAAGATTGGATTAGTTTGATAGATCAGACAATTGAGTCCAAAATACATGTCATGATCATTAAGGCTAGTTACTGCAAAAAAAAAAAATCATCTTCTGTCTTTCCTTCCCGACAGGGGCATTTCTTGTTAATATTATTTCTTTGCATCATTGCGTCCTTCAATCTGAGTCAGTCCTATCAAAACGAGCAAGAAAATATTTCAAAATTTGCTACCAACTTTTCAGTTGCACAAAGTAAATTTGGCCAGCACACTCTGTCACGACCCAAATTCACCTATAGGTCGTGATGGCGCCCAACATCCTAGATAGGCAAGCCAACTAATGATTTAAACATATATTCATTTCTTTAAAAAATTATCTGAGTAATAAAGCTCGTCGTACTTATTAAGACAATGTGAGAAATAAGATAAATTAAAATCCAAGTAAAATAATTAAATCCAAAATTCTACTAGTGTGTGCCAAGACTTGGTGTCACAAGTGTATGAGCATCTAGTAGATTATACAAAATTCTAAATACTGTCTGAAATAAAATAGACAGAATACAAATACAAGAAAAGGCACTAGTTTCTACAGAACGGCTCAAAAAGGCAGCTCACCACTAAGCCTCTGGATAATGTGGGTGCGCGCCGATAGGTCCTACGATAGTACATGTCTCAGGTCCTTCACAAAAAGCACAGCAGCGTAGCATGAGTACGTAAACAACGTGTATCCAGTAAGTATCAAGCCTAATCTCGAAGAAGTAGTAACGAGAGGTCGACTTTGACACTCACTATGGGTTAATAATATTACAATAGAATATAGGTAATTAAACATGATTTTTAGGTGAACAACAATATATTTCATAACAAGCAGAAATAATTAATTCATTAAATTTCTATAATTTCTAATTTATCAATTTGCTTCACAAGCTACAATTAAAATATCAAAGTATCGTGTAATTGTTATTACTAGGCAAAATTTATGCCGAGGTCGTACGAACCGATCCTGAGTGTCGTGTACACTGCCGAGGGACGTGTGGCGTGATCCATAGATGCATCTATACTGCCGAGGCTTTCACGACCCAAAATCCCACCACAGGCGTCGTGATGGCACCTAGTCTCTAAGACTAGGTAAGCCGATTATAATTACCTTTTGAAGCCATTTTTTTTTGAATTGAATAAGTAATCAAAACTAACAGCAGAACAAATATGATATACAACCTCCCAAGACTGGTAGTACTGAGTCACGAACTCTAACTGATTACATGGAATGATCACGAAGACCGAATATACAATACTGTTTGAATACAAATTAACAGTACAATGAAATGAAAAGACTCCAAGGGACTGCGACGGCCAAGCAACTCTACCTTGAATCTTTACGATCGCGCTTTAACTCTGCTCAAGTCTGATATCTACAATACCTGGATTTGCCCAAAAATGTACAGAAGTGTAGAGTGAGCACACCACAGCGGTGCCCAGTAAGTATCAAGACTAACCTCAATGGAGTAGAGACGAGGTACAGTCAAGACACTCACTAGTCTAATACCCTGTGCAATATAGTAGTATACAATACTACTAAAAAATAACTAGCAATGATAACAACAACTCAACCAGTGATATAACAACAAGGAAACAAGAACATCATAATTATTGTTCAGGCGAATAAGGAACACAAGTACAATCAATAAGTCAAGTCCTTCAAATATAAATCTTCACATATTATTCTTTAAGATACGTATCTTTCGAATATACTTCTTTCAAATAAATATATTTTCAAGTAAACCATGTGACACCTCATTTCACATCATAAAAATTATGGGTCTTAGCCCACTTTTATATTTTTTACGGTACCTCGTGTCCATATCTCTATCAACATCACACGGACAACTCACATGTCATTAATAAAATCATCATATTTTTTCCCGGCATCTCATGCCCATATTATTTTCATAACTGTACGGACAACTCACGTACCAAAATATCAATGTATATAAGATCGGCAAGATCAATTTATTTTCAATAAAGTAAGGTTAAAAATATTTAAATCAAGTAAGAAATCAACAAAATGATAAGTTTATTTTAGAAATCGTTTGAAAGAGGAAGAATGGCATTTCCTTTAAAATAAAGCATCAGATAAACTACTGATTTGGATATAAAATTTATTAAATTAAACATACTGGAAATTTTCTTTTATTTAAAACAACTCAATCATCAAAGATAAGTATAACCCAAAAATACAAATCCTCAAAGTCTCGTACGAAAAAGTCAAGGTCACCACAATACATCAAGAAATACAAAACACTTAATATTAAGTCAAATAATACATCACGGAAAACACAAGAATTTACAAATTACGAAAAAATAAAATAACCAAGGGCAAGTGCAAACATAGTCCCGAAGTAAGTGCTCAACAGGGGATCTCCCGAGGTACCGCCTCGTAGTCCCAAAATAAATATGCAACAACAATAATTCTCCCAGGCCATCAAAAATCAATCCCCGACATAGCCCCCCTTGTCTCGCCACATGTGCAATAGTAAAGTAAATGCCCGCCTTGTCTCGCCATATATATATATATATATATATATATATATATATATATATATATATATATATATATATATATATATATATATATATATATATATATATATATATATATATATATATATATATATATATATATATATATATATATATATATATATATATATATATATATATATATATATATATATATATATATACCCGAACAAAACTTCCCAATAAAATAACGTGCCAGATATCACATCTCATAAACTGCACCTCAACTGTTCAAATATTACAACATAGCATAGATTGCACATCAAATGCTCAATTATTATAACTTATCACAGATTGCACATCAAGTGCTCAAATATTACAACTTATCACAGATTGCACATCAAGTGCTCAAATATTACAACTTATCACAGATTGCACATCAAGTGCTCAAATATTATAAATTATCACAGATTGCACATCAAGTGCTCAAATATTACAACTTGCCACAAAAATCAACAATACCTTATTTTCCACAATAAGGAGCCCATGGCTCGACCATAATGTGCACAAAGAATCTTAACAAAATATCCGAAAATGAACAACTCAACAAAATAATATTTCACATAAAAATCAAGGTGGCAATCACACCAAATCATCATGTAAAAACAATTTCAACAAACAAGGATCTAGGCATGACAAATAGAGGATTTAATGAGTGTCAATAATTTCTAATTTAATACATAAGAGCATCTAAGAATTTTTAATCAATGAAATTTGCACATATAAACCAAGTACGTACTCGTCATCTCGCGTACATGGTTTTCAATTACACAAATTGCACATAAGACTCAATGCCTAAGGGGTAATTTCCCCACTCGAGGTTAAGCAAGACACTTACCTCTTTGAAGTTATGTCCATATTCCAAAATTGCCTTCTTGCTTGAATTGACCTCCGGACTGCTCAAATCTATCCAAATTAATTGTATAACTTGATTAAAATCCATCGGAAACAATTCCGGGTAATAATACGTCGACTTAAAATTTTATTCCAAAAAGTCAAAAAAAGTCAACGCGGGACTCGCCCCTCGGAACCCGGCATAATTTTTCATGAAATCCGAACACCCATTCCGATACGAGTTCAACCATACCAATTTTATTGAATTCCAATAACAAATCGACCTCCGAATCTTAAATTTTTCCCTTTTCGGAAGATTTTATAAAAATCTTGATTTCTTCCATTTAAATCCGAACTAAATGATGAATATAATCATAGATTCATGAAATATAATCACTTTAGGATATAGAACACTTACTCCAACCAAGCTTGTGAAAAATCCCTCTAGAATCGTCCAAATTCGAGCTCCAAAAATTCCAAAACGAAATGCCAAAAATGACCAAATTCAATCCTTATGTTTCTGCCCAGTTTCGCACCTACGGACCATTTTATCGCACCTGCGAGCTCGCTTTTGCGAGAAAATTCTCGCTTTTGCGAATGTCCACTGACCACTGCCCTCTCGCACCTGCGGAAAAGTTCCACTTCTGCGTCCTCGCAGGTGCGGGAAAATGTTCGCACATGCGACCACTGCCCATGCCTGCTCCTTTCGCTTCTGCGACCTAAATCTTGCATCTGCGATTGTGCAGGTGCGGAAGGCTGTCCGCATCTGTGACCTTTGCCCAGTCCTGCCCAGGCCGCATCTGCGACGAAATCCTCGCTTCTGCGAGGTCGCACCTGCGCCCAAATTTCCGCAGGTGCGAATCCAACAACTGCTGTCATTTTTCAGCAGCTACTTCCAAGTCCGAATTGCTCCGTTAACCTTCCGAAATTCACCCGAGGCCCCCGAGATCTCAACCAATTATACCAACATGTCCCAAAATACAATACGAACTTAGTCGAAGCTTCAAACCACATTAAACAATACCGGAATTACGAATCACGCATTGAATCGAATTATAAGTTTTCAAATCTTTCAACTTCTATATTTTGTGCCGAAACGTATCAAATCAATCCGGAATGACTTCAAATTTTGCACACAAGTCATAATTGACGTAAGGGAGCTATTCCCATTTCCGGAATCGAAATCTGACCTCGTTATACCCTTCAGTTGGACTTCTCCAAAATCTTATATTTTTCAACTTTCGCCAAAATATATCGAATTGTCCTACGGACTTCCAAATCTAAATCCGAACATACGCCTAAGTTCGAAATAATCATACATAGCTATTGCCATCATCGAATTTCCATTCCGGGGTCGTTTGCTAAAAATTCAACTCTCCGGTTAACTCTTTTCATTTAAGCTTCTAAATAAGAATTGTTCTTTTAATAAAATTCCGAAAATCAAACTCGACCACACCCATAGGTCATAATACATATTACGAAACTTCTCGAAACCTTAAGGCACCAAACGGGGCGTACATTCTTAAAACGATAAGTCGGGTCATTACAGAGGCATTCGGCCTGCTCCACAAGAAAGGTGGACATTGTTTTATGAACCTCCGGAATGAGAAGTTATTATAAAATTAACACATAGGGTGTTCAATTTCTATTAACAATTAAATAATTTACACAAAATTCAAGTATATGAAGTTTCGATCTTTTACTATTTCCTCTAGTAATTTACAATATAATTCAAGTAATTTAATTAAATAAAAGGAGCAATTATCATAAGTAATTCATGATTTGAGTCCTAAACTACTCGGACATAGCATAATTAGTAGCTACGCACGGACTCTCTCCACCTCGTGCGTACGTAGCCCCCACAATTAGCAACAATTATTAATATAAACCACCTATAGGGTAAATTCCCTCTTACAAGGTTAGGCAAGAGACTTACGTTGTCTCAAAGCCCACTTCCCGATCACAATGCCGCATAAAATCTCAATTCGGTGCCGAAAAATTCGAAACTATCCAAAAGTTATATAAAATAATTAATACATGCTCAATAATTCGAAATTAGACTATTAAATTAATCTCAAGAACTCGGGCCCACGTGCCCGGATTCCGGAAATTTTCTGAGGAAATTGTTACCCATAATCTCAAGAACTCAAACATATAATTTCCATCCAATTCCATAACCATTTTCGTGGTTAAAATCTCATTTTTATACAAATCTAGGTTTTTTCCCTAAACCCTTGACTGCCACAATTTACAGGTTATAATCTACTCATAATCTATGTATTTAATTCAAAGTGTGTAGAATTAACTTACCTTCAAGTTGCTAGTTGAAATCCCCTCTCAAAAAGCTTCAAGATCGCCCAAGAATGGAGAAAATGGGCTCAATAATGGCTGAGCCCCGATTTTAACACATTCTGCCAAGCAGCCTTTTCGCATCTGCGGCTCCGCATCTGCGGAAAATGCGTCGCAAATGCGGCTTCCCCCTAAGCTGGCCACGTCCGCTTCTGCGGCTTGTACATCGCACCTGCGATGCGCTTCTGTGGTTGTACCTGCGTATCTGCGCCCAGTCCGCTACTGCGGTGCTTTTCACGCACCCACGGGCTCGCACCTATGGTTGGCCAAGCGCAGGTGCGTTGCAGCTGAAGCTGGAAGCTTCAGCTGCTGCTCCAAGGTCCAAAATCGATCCGAGCCTCATCCGGTTAACACCCGAGGGCCTCGGGGCCCTGCCCGAACGTACCAACAAGTTTGAAATCATAAAGCGGACTCACTCTAACCCTCGGAACGTGTAAAACAACATCAAAACTAAGAATCATACCTCAAACCAAATCGATTCAACTTAGAAATTTCAAATTCTTCAAACTTACTCCGAACACGCCGAAACATACTTATACTACTTGGAATGACACCAAATTTTGCGTGCGAGTCTTAAATCACCATACAGAGCTATTCTAAGGCTCGAAATTCCAAACGGACTTCAATTACTCCAAAACCTACCCCAAACTAAATTTAAAGAACATTAAACCTTCAAATAGTTAATTTTCACTATTAAGCGCCGAAACTCTCCCGGGTTGTCCAAAACCCGATTCGAACAAATTTCCAAGTCCAATATTATCATACGAACCTATTGGAATCGTCAAATCCCGATTCCGGGGTCATTTTCTCAAAATGTTGACCGATGTTAAACTTAGTATTTTAAGGCCAACTTAAGGAACCAAGTGTTCCGATTTCAACCCGAACACTTCCAAATCCCGAATCAACCATCCCCGCAAGTCATAAATTAATAAAAGAACATACGGGGAGTGTTATTTAGGGGAACGGGGTTCTAAAAGTCAAAATAACCGGTTAGGTCATTACATTCTCCACCTCTTAAACAAACGTTCGTCCTTGAACGGGTTTAGAATTATACCTGGAGTGCTGAATAAATGTGGATATCTGCTCTGCTTGTCCTCCTCGGCCTCCCAAATCGCTTCATTGACTGGTTGGCCCCTCCACTGGACTTTTACCGCAGTAATTCTTTTGGACCTCAATTGGCAAACCTGTTTATCAACAATGGCAACTTGCTCCTCTTCATAACCCAAGCTCTTATCTAGCTGAACCGTGCTGAAGTCTAACACATGCGATAGGTCGGCATGATACTTCCGGAGCATAGATACATGGAAAATCGGATGAACTCATGATAGACTGGGAGGCAAAGCAAGCTCATAAACAACCTCCCCAACTCGTCTCAACACCTCAAATGGGCCTATAAACCTTGGGCTCAACTTGCCCTTCTTCCCGAATCTCATAATCCCCTTCATCGGCGAAACCTTCAAGAGAACTTTTTCACCCACCATAAACGATAAATCACGTGCTTTCTGATCCGCGTAACTTTTCTGTCTGGACTGTGTTGTATGAAGTCGCTCCTAAATTAATTTTACCTTTTCCAAGGCATCCTTTACTAAATCAGTACCACGTAACTTAGCCTCACCGGGCTCAAACCATCCGATGGGCGAACGACATCGCCGACCATATAAAGCCTCGAACGGAGCCATCTCGATGCTGGATTGGTAACTGTTGTTATAAGGAAACTCGGCCAAAGGCAAGAAACGATCCCACTGACCTCCAAAGTCAATCACACATGCCCTAAGCATATCCTCCAAAATCTGAATTGTCCGCTCCGACTGACCATCGGTCTACAGATGAAAGGTTGTGTTGAGCTCTACACGGGTCCCCAATTCACTATGTACTGCTCTCCAGAAATGTGAAGTAAACTGAGGGCCTCTATCTGATATGATGGAGATTGGCACACCGTGCAACCAAACTATCTCCTGAATATAAATTTGAGCCAACCTCTCCGAAGTATACGTAGTCACAATCGGAATAAAGTGTGCCGACTTGGTCAACCTGTCGACAATGACCCAAACTGCATCAAACATCCGCAAGGTCCGCTGCAACCCAACTACAAAGTCCATATTAATGCGTTCCCATTTCCACTATGGTATAGTCATCTGCTGAAGTAGGCCACCAGGCCTCTGATGCTCATATTTAACTTGCTGGCAATTTAGACACCTAGCTACATACTCAACTATGTCCTTTTTCATCCTTCGCCACCAATAATGCTGCCTCAAGTCATGATATATCTTCATAGCACCTGGATTAATAGAATACCGAGAACTGTGTGCCTTCTCTAGAATCTTTTTCCTCAGTCCATCCATATTAGGAACACATAGACGATCCTGGAGTCGCAGAACACCATCCGCGCCAATAGTAACTTCCTTGACAGCACCCCGTAGTACCGTTTCCCGAAGAGCCATTAAGTGTGGATCATCAAACTGGCGAGCCTTGATCTGCTCAAATAGTGAAGACTGGGCCACAACATATTCAAGAACTTGGCTGGGCTCTGAAATATCCAGCCTCACAAGTCTGTTAGGCAAGGACTGAATATCCAAAGCTAATGGCCTCCCCTTTGCTGAAATAAAAGCCAAACTACTCATACTCTCCGCCTTTCTACTCAAGGCGTCTGCAATCACATTTGCCTTGCCCGGATGATACATGATAGTAATATCATAATATTTTAGTAACTCAAGCCATCTACATTGCCTCAAATTTAGGTCCCTCTGCTTGAACAAATGCTACAAACTACGATGATCAGTGTAAACTTCACAAGATCCCCCATAAAGATAATGCCTCCAAATCTTAAGAGAGTGAACTATTGCAGCTAACTCCAAATCATGTACTAGGTAATTCTTCTCGTGGGGTTTCAGCTGACGTGAGGCATATGCAATAAGTTGCCCCTCCTGCATTAATACACAACCCAAACCAACGCGTGAAGCTTCACAATACACTGTATACATCTTGAACCGGAAGGTAACACTAACACTAGTGATGTAGTCAATGCTGTCTTGAGCTTCTGAAAGCTCACCTCACAATCATCAGACCATCGGAACTGAGCACCCTTCTAGGTTAATTTGGTCAAAGGTGTTGTAATAGGTGAATATCCCTCCACGAACCGATGATAATAGCCTGCTAAACCTAGGAAACTCCTGATCACAGTCGCCGAAGTGGGACGATGCCAATTGTGAACTGCCTCAATCTTTTTGGGATCAACTTTAATGCCTTCGCCTGATACAATATTCCCCAAAAATGCTACAGAATTTAGCCAAAACTCACATTTGGAGAACTTAGCATATAGCTTTTGTTCTCGCAAGGTCTATAGCACCACTCTCATTTGCTGCTCGTGCTCC
Organism: Nicotiana tabacum; assembly: GCF_000715075.1. Taxonomy (NCBI): domain Eukaryota; kingdom Viridiplantae; phylum Streptophyta; class Magnoliopsida; order Solanales; family Solanaceae; genus Nicotiana; species Nicotiana tabacum. The sequence continues at coordinate 87,204,691 of NC_134103.1, forward strand.
TCCTTAGTGCACGAGTAGATCAGAATGTCATCAATGAAGACAATAACAAACGAATCAATATATGGCCTGAATACCCTGTTCATCAAATCCACAAACGCCGCCAGAGCGTCAATCAAACCGAAAGACATCACCAAAAATGCATAATGACCATATCTAGTCCGGAAAGCAGTTTTCGGAACATCCGAATCCCGAATTTTCAACTGGTGGTACCCCGACCTCAAGTCGATCTTAGAGAGCACCCTGTAATTGGTCAAATAGATCATCAATACGCGGCAACGTGTACTTGTTCTTAATAGTGACTTTGTTCAATTGACGATAATCAATACATATTTGCATTGTTCCATCCTTTTTCTTCACAAATAATACCGGTGCACCCCAAGGCGATACACTCGGTCTGACAAACCCCTTGGCTAGTAACTCCTCAAGGTGTTCTTTCAATTCCTTCAATTCTTTTGGAGCCATCCGATACGGTGGGCTAGATATAGGCTGGGTATCTTGATCCAAGTCAATACAAAAATCAATATCATTATCTGGTGGCATGCCTAGAAGATCTGAAGGAACTACATCGGAGAACTCCCGGACTACAGGCATTGAATCAATAGTCGGAGTCTCTGCAGTAGTATCCCGAACATAGGCTAGATAATCCAAACAACCCTTCTCGACCATATGTCGAGCTTTTAGAAAGGAAATAACATGATTAGATGCGCTGATAGACGAACCCTTCCACTCCAACCTAGGAAATTCCGGCATTGCCAAAGTAACAGTCTTAGCATGACAATTTAGGACGACATGATATGGGGATATCCAGTACATGCCCAGGATATTCTCGAAGTCGGTCATATCAAGCAGTAGAAGATCTGTTCTAGTCTCATAACCACAGAATATAACAATACAAGACCGATAGATCTGATCCACAATAACAGAATCGCCCATAGGAGTGGACACATAAACATGAGTACTCAAGGACTCACGAGAAACACCCAGGAAATGAGCAAATAGATATGACACATATGAATACGTAGATCCTGGATCAAATAATATGGAGGCATCTTTGACGCAAACAGAAATAATACTTGTAATTACGGCATCTGAGGCCTATGTATCTGGTCTGGCTGAAAAAGCATAGAACCGAGCTAGAGTGCCAACTGGCTAGCCTCCACCTCTAGGACGGCCCCTACCCACTGCCCTCCACCTCTGGTGGTCGGACGGCTAGTGGAGCAACTAATGCGGTAATCATAGGCTGCTGACCCTGCGGCACTGGTCTACCCCTAAGCCTAGGGAAGAATATCGCATGTGACTAGAATCCCCGCAAGCGTAATAACTTCTCGATGTGATGGGTTGTTGACTAAAATTCTGACCATGGTGACCTGAATACCCACTTGAAGAACACTGAATAGCTGGTGGGCGATAAGAACTTTCTGGAATAGCAATGAAATAAGGTCACACCGGGGCACCCCGAGGAGGCGATGGTGCTGGATATGGGGGCCTGATAGACGGCCCTCTTACGAACTGACCTCTACCCCCAGATGGAGCACCTCTAAACTCTCCAGAATATCTAAACCGCTTATCCCTCATAACCTACTCTTGGCTACGCTGACGCACACCCTCAATCCTTCGGGCTACCTCCACAACCAACTTATAAGAGGTCCCCATCTTAAGATATAGGGCTATAGTGGCCTAAATGGCAGTATGTAAACCCGTAATAAACCTCTGCACTCTCTCCGCCTCAGTAGGGAGTATCATAAGTGCATGGCGAGATAACTCAGTGAACCTCGCCTCATAATCGATTACTGACATCTGACTCTGCTGGAGCTGCTCAAACTGAAACCGCAACCCTTCCCTCTAGGAGGGTGGAATATACTTGTCCAGAAAAATACAGGTGAACCTATCCCAAGTCATGGGAGGAGAATCTGCTAGTGTGCCAAGAAGATAAGACTTCCACCATCTACGGGCTCTGCCCTCCAGCTAAAAAGTAGTAAAGTCTACCCCATGAGACTCCAATATCCTCATGTTGTGTTGTCTGTCCCTGCACTGATCAATGAAATCCTGGGGATCCTCATGTCGCTCACCCCCAAAGACAGGAGGATGTAGGATCAATGAAATCCTGGTGATCCTCAGCTAGTCTGGGCTCAGGTGTAGCTGCTGCCACTGGCTGGACTCCACCGACGGGTAGTGCACACTAGGCCTGATATACACCAGTTACATGCCCATGACCTTGTGCGGTAGGGGTCTGTGCTGCCCCGCCCACCTGAGATGTGGCTGGGTCTGCCGGAAATAAACTGGCCTGAGTCATAGTGTCCATGAACTGTAGCATACGGCCCATGACCTCCTGGAATCCCGATGCAGACGTGAAATCCACCGGAGCTGGCTCTGCAACAGGCACCTCACCCTGTTCCTCAATAATGTGATCCTCCGTTGGATCCCACTGGTGGCATAACTGGAACAATTCTGGGACGTCCTCGTCCTCTACCACGGGCTGGAGCCCTCCCTCGGCCTCTAACAACAAGGGGAATAACTCTTCCCTAGTCTGGAACCTCATTAGAGCGCGTTCTCACCATCTGTAAGAGAATAAGAGAAAGATATTTAGTACTACATTATTTAAACGATGGGAGATGAATAAAGGTAGTTTTCCTAACACCCTATAGCCACTAGAAGATAAGTACAGACGTCTCTGTACCGATCCGCAAGACTCTATTAGGCCTGCTCATAACTTGTGAGACCTACGTGAACATAGTGCACTGATACCATGTTGTCACGACCCAAATTCACCTAGAGGTCGTGATGGCGCCCAACATCCTAGATAGGCAAGCCAACTAATGATTTAAACATATATTCATTTCTTTAAAAATTATCCGAGTAATAAAACAATTCTACTAGTGTATGCCAAGACCTGGTGTCACAAGTGTATGAGCATCTAGTAGAATATACAAAATAATTAATACTGTCTGAAATAAAATAGAAAGAGTACAAATACAAGAAGATGCACTAGTTGCTGCAGAACAGCTCAGAAAGGCAGCTCACCACTAAACCTCTGGATAACGTGGGTGCGCGCCGATAGGTCCTCTGATAGCACCTATCTCAGGTCCTGCACAAAATGTGCAGCAAGCGTAGCATGAGTAAGTAAACAGCATGTACCCAGTAAGTATCAAGCCTAATCTCGAAGAAGTAGTGACGAGAGGTCGACTTTGACACTCACTATGGGTCAATAATATTACAATAGAATATAATTAATTAAACATGATTTTTAGGTGAACAACAATAATTTTCTTAACAAATAGAAATAATTAATTCATTAAATTTCAACAATTTCCAATTAATCAATTTAATTCACAAGATGCAATTAAAATATCAAAGTATCGTATAATTGTTATTATAAGGAACAATTTCTGCTGAGGTTGTACGGCCCGATCCAGAGTGTCGTGTACACCGCCGAGGAACGTGCGATGCAATCCATAGATGCATCTATACTGCCGAGGCATTCAGCCCGCTCCACAAGAAAGGATGACATTTTCTTGTGAACCTCCGGAATGAGAAGTTATTATAAAATTAACACATAGGATGTTCAATTTCTATTAACAATTAAATAATTTACACAAAATTCAAGTATATGAAGTTTCGATCTTTTACTATTTCCTCTAGTAATTTACAATATAATTTCAGTAATTTAATTAAATAAAAGGAGCAATTATCACAAGTAATTCATAATTTGAGTCCTAAACTACTTGGACATAGCATAATTAGTAGCTATGCACGGACTCTCGTCACCTCGTGAGTACGTAGCCCCCACAATTAGCAACAATTATTAATATAAATCACCTATGGGGTAAATTCTCTCTTACAAGGTTAGGCAAGAGACTTACCTTGTCTCAAAGCCCACTTCCAGATCACAATGCCACTTAAAATCTCAATTTGGTGCCGAAAAAATCCGAAACTATCTAAAAGTTATATAAAATAATTAAAATATTCTCAATAATTCAAAATTAGACTATTAATTAATTACCCAACCCAAAATGGTAAAATTCCCAAAATCGACCCGGGCCCACGTGCCCGGATTTCTGAAATTTTCGGAGGAAATCGTTACCCATAATCTCAAGAACTCAAATATATAATTTCCATCAAATTCCATAACCATTTTCGTGGTTAAAATCTCGTTTTTATACAAATCTAGGCTTTTTCCCTAAACCCTTGATTGTCACAATTTACAGGTTATAATCTACTCATAATCTATGTATTTAACTCAAAGTGTGCAGAATTAACCTGCGATGCGCTTCTGCGGTTGTACCTGCGCATCTGCGGCCAGTCCGCTTTTGCGGTGCTTTTCATGCACCTGCGGCTGGTCAAGCGCAGGTGCGGTTGCAGCAGAAGTTAGAAGCTTCAGCTGCTGCTCCAAGGTCCAAAATCAATCTGAGCCTCGTCCAGTTAACGCCCGAGGCCGCGCCCGAACATACCAACAAGTTTGAAATCATAAATTACGGACTCATTCTAACCCTCGGAACGTGTAAAACAACATCAAAACTAAGAATCATACCTCAAACCAAATCGATTTAACTTAGAAATTTCAAATTCTTCAAACTTACTCCGGACGCGCCGAAACATACTTATACTACTCGGAATGACACCAAAATTTGCGTGCGAGTCTTAAATCACCATACTGAGCTATTATTAGGTTCAAAATTCCAAACGGACTTCAATTAGTCCAAAACCTATGCCAAACCAAATTTAAAGAACATTAAACCTTTAAATAGTTGATTTTCACTATTAAGCGCTGAAACACTCTCGGGTTGTCCAAAACCCGATTCGAACATACGCCCAAGTCCAAAATCATCATACAAACCTATTGGAATCGTCAAATCCCGATTCCGAGGTCGTTTTCTAAAAATGTTGACCGATGTTAAACTTAGAATTTTAAGGCCAACTTAAGGAACCAAGTGTTCCGATTTCAACCCGAACACTTCCAAATCCCGAACCTACCATCCCCGCAAGTCATAAATTAATAAAAGCACATACGGGGAGTTTTATTTAGGGGAACGGGGTTCTAAAAGTCAAAATGACCGGTTGGGTCATTACACACTTAGTTGTTACAGTCAACATGCCTTGAGGATTCATGCAAAGGATCCCCCCCCCAAAAGACTCTTGTCAGCCTACTTGGCTAAAGCAAGAAAAGATAACCTCAAGGTTAATCAGGAATTCTCTGTAGTACTGAAAGAGGACTATGAAGTGTGCACATCATGCAAAAGGCAATTACCAGTTGCTATTCTCTCTGACAGATAAATTGCTCCAAAAGCAAAAGCCATTCAAGATATCAGAAAAGGTTATCTAAGAAAAAGAAATCTCTTTTTTGAGATAAGGTGGATTGAACCACAAAACACAAATGGCACTGGGAGCGAAACAATCAGGGTTGACACAGAAAGTAAAGGTCCCTTGAAAGCAACAACAGAGTCTCCTAGCAGTGGAACCAACTACCAATGCAGTCGGTCTTCCAAAGGCTGGATGATCACAAAGTCAAGCTGCCCAAGACTCAAGGCCACAAACCGACCACCACTTTTAAAACTGACAAAATTTTCTTTGTTTAAAACAGGAACAAAGCAGTGCAAGGAAATTGGTTCAAAAAAAAGAGAAAAAGAAAAAAAGAGAAAAGTTGACAAAGGGAAGTTTCTCAAATCTTTGCCTTTATTTATCTTGCTAGTGTGCATAAAATATTGTCATTGCTTGTCACATTTTCTTCCTAGGGTAATACATCATAGTCTGATAGATTTTCCTCCCAATAATAAATCTTAGTTTGATGAATTTTTCTCCTAAGATAAAATCCTAGTCTGATGAACTTTCTCCTATGATAGAAGCCTCAGTCTGATGAATCTTTCTCCTGAGATAAGAAAACCTAGTCTGATGAACTTTCTCCTAGGATAGAAGTCTTAGTCTGATGAATCTTTCTCTTAAGATAAGAAAACCTAGTTTGATGAATCTTTCTCCTGTGATAAAAATCTTAGTCTGATGAACCTTTCTCCTAGGATAAAAATCTTAGTCTGATGAACCTTTCTCCTAAAATATATATTAAAAAGAAATAAAAAGTCCTAGTCTGATGAATTTTCTCCTAAGATAAGGAACATAGTCTAATGAATCTTTTTCCTAGGATAGAAATCTTAGTTTGATGAATCTTTTCTCCTAAGACAAAAAGACCTAGTCTGATAAATTTTCTCCTAGGATAGAAGTCTTAGTCTGATTAATCTTTCTCCTAAGATAAGAAAACCTAGTCTTTTGAACTTTCTCCTAGGATAACAAATCTTAGTCTGGTGAGTCTTTCTCCTAAGATAAGAAAACCTAGTCTGATGAATCTTTCTCCTAGGATAAAAATCTTAGTCTGATGAACCTTTTATCTAAGATAAGAAAACCTAGTCTGATGAATTTTCTCCTAGGATAGAAATCTTAGTCTGATAAATCTTTTCTCCTAAGACAAAAAGACCTAGTATGATGAATTTTCTCCTAGATAAATCTTTCTCTTAAGATAAGAAAACCTAGTCTGATGAATTTTCTCCTATGATATTTAAAAAAAAAGAAGAAGTCAATTGTTCATGCCCTCAGAAAATAAGCGTTGGGGCAATTTGTTTAAAAATAATTTTTTTCAAAACAAAATAAAAACAACAACAAAATCCTTATTGGTCCGTATTAGCATAGGGTACACCATACCCTAGCTGCATTTTCCAACATAGGGTACACCACTCCCTATTTGATGATTTTTAGACATATGATACTGTAATGCCCCGTAAACTTTCGCCAAGAAATTTAAGGTTTCGTGGTACTAAGGTAGGCTAATGTATTATAATTTCTGACTTTTTGGGTTGAACAGTGCATTGGGGAGTTGAATCATTTCGACCTCGTGAAGCCAAGTCTGTAGCGCGCTAGACCGTGCTATATCCCTCGCGAAGCCTGGTATTTAGCTCGCTATAGAGCTCGCGAAGCCTGGTCTGTAGCCCGGTCCAAAATTTGGAGGGTTCTTATAACTCGACCCCTATTTCATTTAACTCGTTTAGGGTTCATATTTACAGCTGGGTTGGTTTAAATCTGATCGGCGTTGGTTTTTTGACCTATTTACAGCTGGGTTTGAGCTGTTTTCAAGTGGAAGAGAACTGGCCGGAGATGGCGGAACTCCGGCGAAAGGTCGACAAGGCAGGGAGCTAACAGAGAATGGTTTACATGGCTAGTTTCAGGCGATTTTTGGTGGTTAAAGGTGATGATTTCCAGATGGGTTTGGTGCCTTTTTCAGCTGCTTTTGGAGTCATTCTTAACTGGTTTTTGGGCTGTTTTCTCACTGGTTTTCATGGCTTTTACATTGATGATTTTGCATCAACTATAGAAGGTTTTGTTGGTGGTGTTTGGGAGGTTGTTCGGCTGCTTCTAATGGTGGAGCTCGGCGATAGTAGCAAACCTGTTGTTGTTTGTGAAGGAAAGAAAAGTAGAAAAAATAAGAGAAAGAAAAATAAAAAAGAGATGAACTTATAATGTAAATGCTTACATCGGCATTCCTATGATGTAAGCGCTTACGTCGGCACGACATTCAAATGCCTATAAAAGGGGTATGCATTTTCATTTGCATATCATCCCTCAACTTCTTCTTTCTCTCTTCAATTAATAAAGAGTTATTCTTTGTGTGGCCGTGGAGTAGGCAAAAATTGCCGAACCACATAAATCTTCTCTTGTCTTGTCTTGTGCAATTTATTGTTTTTCTCTTTCAAATATTTTTCCCTTCTATTAGGCTGACACTTTTTCCTACAACTGGTATCAGAGCACAAACAGTGTAATTCTAGTAGAAAAGTACGGTATCGATGCATGTACTATTCACAAGAATAGTGTGACATTATTGATCATCGTTACTATTCACATAAATTTTTTTGTGAAAAATGACATCAGAAGAAGGGAAGGTTAAGATTGACAAGTTCAATGGAAAAGATTTTGAATTTTGAAAAATGCAAATAGAGGATTATTTGTACCAGAAAAAATTACACTTATTCTGACCGAGGTAAAACCAGAGAATATGGCCAAAGCGGATTGGGATCTATTAGATCGCCAAGCTCTTGGTGTGATTCGTTTGACGCTAACACGAAATATGGCGTTTAACATCATTAATGAGAAAACCAATGTAGGCCCGGTGAAGGCGTTATCAAATATGTACGAGAAGCGATCTGCTTCAAATAAAGTCTATTTGATACATCGATTGTTCAACTTAAAGATGACAGAAGGTGGATCTTTTACGGAACATATCAATGAGTTTAATGTAATATTAACTCAGTTTAGTTCTTTCAATATAACATTCGATGACGAAGTCAAGGCATTGATTCTACTATCATCTCTACCAGAGAGTTGGTCTGCAACAGTAACTGCAGTTAGCAGTTCATCGGGAAGTACAAAACTCAAATTGGATGATATTAGAGACTTGGTTCTAAGCGAAGATATTCGTCTTCAAGTGATTCCCCAGGATCTGCTTTTAATACCGAAAGCAGGGGGAGAAGCAGCCAAAAAGGACAAAGTCATGGTCGTGGTAGATCAAAGTCAAGGAGAAGAGGGCAATCCAAAAATTGCAAAGACACTACGTGTTGGAATTGCGATAAAAAGGGTCACTACAGTAGTAAGTGTAGAGAGCCAAAGAAGAAAAAGAACGATCAATACAAGGATGATAATTTAGCAAATGCAATTGCTGAACAAGTCGGTGATGCACTAATGTGTTGTGCAGACAGTCCAGTCGAATCTTGGATTCTGGACTCAGGTGCATCCTTTCACTCTACATCATGCAAAGAATTATTGCATAATTATATTGCTGGAAAATTTGGGAAGGTTTATCTAGGAGACGGCGAACCTCTGGACATTGTCTGAAAATGTGAAGTTCATATAAAGACTTTACAAGGCACGCTATAGAAATTACAAAATGTTCAACATGTTCCTGGCCTCAAGAAAAATCTGATATCTATGGGCCAGATTGACAGTGAAGGATATACAACAACATTCGGTAACGGATCGTGGAAGATAACCAAAGGAAGTTTGGTTGTGGCATGAGGCTTTAAGAAGGGAACGATGTATGCAACTACAATACAGAGAGATACTATAGCAACAGTTGATCATGGTCGTGATACTACATTGTGGCACCGAAGGCTCAGGCATATGAGTGAGAAGGGAATGAAGTTGTTGGCATCCAAAGAAAAGTTGCCAAACCTAAAGCATGTTGAATTAGGTTTGTGCGAAGATTGTATTTACGAGAAACAAAAGAGAGTTAGTTTCTCAAAGGCGGGAAGGACGCCAAAGAAAGAGAAGCTGGAACTAGTGCATACAGATGTGTGGGGACCAACTCCTGTAACTTCTCTGGGAGGCTCATGCTATTATGTAACCTTCATTGATGATTCTACAAGAAAGGTATGAGTTTATTTTCTGAAAAACAAATCTAATATGTTTGTTACCTTTAAAAGATGGAAAGCTGAAGTTGAAAATCAGACAAGTCTAAAGTTAAAATGTATAAAATCTGACAATAGAGGAAAGTATGATAGTCAAGAGTTTAAAGCATTCTACCCTGAGAATGGGATTAGAATGATCAAGACAGTTTCTGGAACATCGGAACAAAATGGCGTTGCTGAGAGGATGAACAGAACCCTGATTGAACTAGCCAAAAGTATGAGAATACATTCTGGATTGACGAAGTATTTTTGGGCCGAGGCTGTTAACACGACAACTTACCTCATAAACAGGGGGCCCTATGTACCGCTGGATTTTAAAATTCCTGAGGAGGTATGGACAGCAAAGGAGGTAACTCTCTCACATTTGAAATTTTTTGGTTATGTTGCTTATGTGCATGTAAACTCTAATGATAGAGATAAGCTTGATCCTAAGGCCAAGAAATATTTCTTTATTGGCTATGGTGATGATAATTTTGGTTATCGATTTTGGGATGATCAGAATAGAGAGATCCTAAGACACAAGAATGTCACATTTAATAAAAAGGTGATGTACAAAGATAAGCTTAAAGTAGAACCAACCAGCACTAGTAGACAGACATCTGAAACAGTTGAGTTAGAAGAAATCTTAGAAAATGAAGTTGCTAGAGAAACTACAACTGGATCTGAAATTGAAGATGCCGAACCAGAAGCCGAATCTAGAGAACCAAAGCTGGAGTCAGGACTTGAATCAAATTCGGGATCAGTTAATCTTGAACCTACATTAAGGAGATCTAAAAGAGTCACGAATGCTCCAGATAGGTTAACTCTCTCTCTTCACTATTTACTTCTGACTAATACTGGAGAACCAGAGCATTTTGTTGAAGCAATACAAGTGATAAGCTCTGATAAGTGGAAGCTAGCCATGAAAGAAGAGATGAATTCTCTTCAAAAGAATAAAACATGGATACTTACAGAGTTACCAAAAAGAAAGAAGGCATTGCAAAACAAGTGGGTGTACAGGGTCAAGGAAGAGCTTGATAGTAAGAAGAGATACAAAGCATGATTAGTAGTAAAAGGTTTTCAGCAGAAGGAAGGGATTGACTACACCGAGATCTTCTCTCCTGTAGTCAAATTAACTACTATCAGATTGGTGCTAAGTATGGTAGCTGCAGAAAATTTGCATTTGGAGCAGCTAGATGTTAAAACTGCTTTCTTGCATGGTGATCTTGAAGAAGACATCTACATGAAGCAACCTGAAGGTTTTCAAGTTTCTAGTAAAGAAAACCTTATGTGTAAGTTGAAGAAGAGTTTGTATGGTTTGAAACAAGCACCCCGACAATGGTACAAGAAATTGGATGGATCCATGCATAATAATGGTTTCACACGACGTGAGATGGACCATTGATGTGAGATTATATCAAAAATATTGATAAATCCTATATCATTTTACTGTTGTACGTTGATGATATGCTAATTGCAGGATCTAGCATCAATTTCACCTATAGGTCGTGATGGCACCCAACATCACAGCTAGGCAAGCCAACTAGTGAATTAAACATATATTTATTCTTTTAATAATTTTTCGAGTAATTAAACTCTTCTTACTTGCAAAGTTTAAGAAGAATATAAAAGGTTTTGATTAAATAAAGACCAAGAAAAATAATTCAAACCACAATTCTACTAGTGTGTGTGCCAAGACTTGGTGTCACAAGTATATGAGCATCTAGTAGATTTTAAAAAATTCTAAATATTGTCTGAATATAAAATAGACAGAATACAAATACAAGGAGAGGCACTAGGTGCTGCGGAGCGGCTCAGAAGAAGCAGCTCACCACTAGGCCTCGGGATAGCGTGGGTGCGCACCGGTAGGACCACCTAAGGACCCTGTCTCAGATCCTGTACAAAAAGTACAGCAAGCGTAGCATGAGTACGTAGACAACGTGTACCCAGTAAGTATCACGTCTAATCTCGAAGAAATAGTGACGAGAGGTCGACTTTGACACTCACTATGGGTCAATAATATTAAAATAGAAATATTTTAATAGACATGGTTTATGTGAATAACAATAATTTTCTTAACAAGAGGAAATAAATAATTCTTTCAAATTCAATAATTTTCAATTGATTATTTATCTTCACAAGCTGCAATAGGATGTCAAGGTATCGCGTACTTATTATTATTATTAAGCACGATTTCTGCCGAGGTCGTACGACTCGATTCAGAGTATCGTGTACACTACCGAGGGACGTGCGGCACGATCCATAGATGCATCTATACTGCCGAGGCATTCGGCCCCCTCCATAAGAAAGGAGAACATTTTCTTATGAACCTCCGGAATGAGAAGTTATTATAAGGCTAACATATAAGGATGTACAATTTCTATTAATGGTCTAGTAATTTGCACAAAAGGTCAAGTATGTGAAATTTAGGTCTTTTACTATTACCTCTAACAATTTCCAATATAATTCCAGTACTTTAATTAAATAAAGGATGCAATTATTATAAATAATTCATGATTTGAGTCCTAAACTACCCGTACATAGCATGATTAGTATCTACGCAGAGACTCTCGTCACCTCGTGCGTACGTAGCCCCCCACAAGTAGCAATAATTATTAATTAAATCACCTATGGGGTAAATTCCCTCATACAAGGTTAGACAAGAGACTTACCTTGTCTCAAAGTTTACTTCCCGATCACAACGTCGCGTTAAAGCCTCAATTCGGTGCCGAAAAATCCGAAACTAGCCAAATGTTATATAAAATAATTAATACATACTTAACAATTCAAAATTAGAGTATTAGATTAATTACCCAACCCAAATTGGTAAAATTCCTAAAATTCACCCCAAATCGTTACCCATAATCTCAAGAACTCAAATATACAATTTTTATCCCATTCCATAACCATTTTCGTGGTTAAAATGTCATTCTTGTAAAAACCTAGATTTTTCATCTAAACCCTTGATTTTCACAATTTACATGTTATAATCTACCCATAATCTACGTATTTAACTCACAATGGGTAAAATTAACTTACCTCCAAGTTTTTAGGTGAATACTCCTCTCAAAAAGCTCCAAAATAGCCCAAGAATGGAAGAAATGGGGCTAAAAATGGGTGAGCCCCGTTCTTAAGGCATTCTGCCTAGCACTGCTGACCCCTTCTTCGCGAACGCGATAGGTGCCTCGCGTTCGCGAAGGCAAAATTCCACGGCCTCAAAAATTCCCTTCGCGAACGCAACAGGGGTCTCGCGAATGCGAAGGCTTGCCTGGTCTGCCCTTCGCGAATGCGTGAGCCCCTTCGCGAACGCGTAGGGTAATTTCACCCTGGTACCAGCCCCTTCTACGCGAACGCGAGTAGGCCTAAAATCTAAGGCTTCCGAACGCGTCGCCCTCCATGCGAACGCGTAGGGCAATTGCCAGTTCCCATTTTTTCCTTCATCGCGAACGCGAGAGTCCTTCCGCGTTCGCGAAGAAGGAAACCAGAACTGGAATTTTTGGTTTTTCCAACTTAGCTCCGGGTGGTTCAAAACTCACCCGGGCTTCCCGGGACCCCGTCCAAATGTGCCGACAAGTCTGTAAATATAATACGGACTTGATCAAACTCTCAAAACACGTAAATCTACAACGAAACTAAGAATCGCGCCCCAAAACCGAACTGGATCAAAATATGAAATTCAAGTTTCTAAATTCCTCCGAACGCGCCGAATTATACTTATACCACTCAGAATGACACAAAAGTTTATGTGCAAGTCTTAAATCACCATACAGAACTATTCCCAGGCTTGGAATTTCAAACGGACCTCGATTACTCCAAAACCTACTCCAAACCAAATTTAAAGAACCTTGAACCTTTAAATAGCTTAAATTCACTATTAAGCGCTGAAACGCTCCCGGGTTGTCCAAAACCCGATTCGAACATATGCCCAAGTCCAAAATCATCATACGAACCTATTGGAACCGTCAAATCCTGATTCCGGGGTCGTTTTCTAAAAGTGTTGACCGAAGTCAAACTTAACCTTTTTTAAGCCAACTAAGGAACCATGTGTTCCGATTTCAACCCGAACCCTTCCAAATTCCAACTAACCATCCCCGCAAGTCATAAAGTAGTAACAACACATATGGGGAGTCTTATTTAGGGGAATAGGGTTCTAGAAGACAAAACGACCGGTTGGGTCATTACATTCTCTACCTCTTAAACAAATGTTCGTCCTCGAATGGGTTTAGAATTATACCTGGAGTGCTTAATAATTGTGGATATCTGCTCCGCATGACCTCCTCGGCCTCCCGAGTCACTTCCTCGACTGGTTGGCCCCTCTACTAGACTTTAACTGCAGAAATCTTCTTAGACCTCAACTGGCAAACCTGTCTATCAATAATGGCAACTGGTTCCTCTTCATAACCCAAGCTCTTATCTAGCTAAACTATGCTGAAATTTAACACATGTGACAGGTCGGCATGATACTTCCGGAGCATAGATACATGGAAAATCATATAAACTCCCGATAGACTGGAGGCAAATCAAGCTCGTAAGCAACCTCCCCAACTCTCCTCAACACCTCAAATGGGCCTATAAACCTTGGGCTCAACTTGCCCTTCTTCCCAAATCTCATGATTCCTCTAATCGGCGAAACCTTCAAGAGAAATTTTTCACCCACCATAAATGATAAATCATGCGCTTTCTGATCCGCGTAACTCTTCTGTCTGGACTGTGCTGTACTAAGTCGCTCCTGAATCAACTTTACCTTTTCCAAGGCATCCTTCACCAAATCAGTACCATATAAATTAGCCTCACCGGGCTCAAACCATCTGATGGGCGAACGACATCGCCGACCATATAAAGCCTCAAATGGATCCATCTCGATGCTGGTAACTATTATTATAAGCAAACTCGGTCAAAGGGAAGAAACGATCCCACTGACCTCCGAAGTCCATCACACATGCCCGGAGCATATCCTCCAAAATCTGAACTGTCTGCTCAGACTGCCAATCGGTCTGCGGATGAAAGGCTGTGCTGAACTCTACACAGGTCCCCTATTCACTCTGTACTGCTCTCCAGAAATGTGAAGTAAACTAAGACCCCCTATCTGATATGATGGAAATTGGCACACCGTGCAACCAAACTATCTGCTGAATATAAATCAGGGCCAACCTATCTAAAGTATACGTAGTCATAACCGGAATGAAGTGTGCTGACTTGGTCAACCTGTCGGCAATGACCCAAACTGCATCAAACTTCCGCAAGGTCCACGACAACCCAACTACAAAGTCTATAGTAATGCGTTCCCATTTCCACTCCGGTATAGTCATCTACTGAAGTAGGCCACCCGACCTCTGGTGCTCATACTTAACCTGCTGGCAATTTAAGCACCTAGCTACATACTCAACTATGTCCTTCTGCATCTGCTGCCACCAATAATGCTACCTCAGGTCACGATACATCTTCGTAGCACCTGGATGAATAGAATACCGAGAATTGTGTGCCTCCTCTAGGATCTTTTCCCTCAACCCATTCACATTAGGAACACTTAGATGATCCTGGAGTCGCAGAACACCATCCTTGACAATAGTAACTTCCTTGGCACCACCCCGTAGTACTATTTCTCGAAGAACCAATACATGTGTACCATCAAACTGGCGAGCCTTGATCTGCTCAAATAGTGAAGACTGGGCCACAACACATGTAAGAACTCGGCTGAGCTCTAAAATATCCAGCCTCACAAGTCTGTTAGCCAAGGACTGAATATCCAAAGCTAATGGCCTCTCTTCTGCTGAAATGAAAGCTAAACTACCCATACTCTCCGCCTTTCTACTTAATGTGTCTTCAACTAATATGATAATCTTTTAGTAACTCAAGCCATCTGTGCTGCCTTAAGTTTAGGTCCCTCTGCTTAAATAAATGCTGCAAACTGCGATGATCAGTGTAAACCCCACAAGACACCCCATAAAGATAATGCCTCCAAATCTTAAGATTGTGAACAATCACAGCTAACTTCAAATCATGTACCGGGTAATTCTTTTCGTGGGGCTTCATCTGACGTGACGCATATGCAATAGCTCGCCCCTCCTGCATCAATACACAACCCAAGCCGACGCGTGAAGTGTTGCAATACACTATATACATCCCTGGACAAGATGGCAACACTAACACTGGTGCTGTAGTCAATGTTGTCTTGAGATTCTGAAAGCTCACCTCACAATCATTGGACCATCGGAACGGAGCACCCTTCTGGGTTAGTTTGGTCAAAGGTGCTGCAATAGATGAAAAACCCTCCACGAACCGACGATAATAGCCTGCTAACCCTAGGAAACCCCTAATCTCAGTCGCCGAAGTGGGACGATGCCAATTCTCAACTTCCTCGATCTTTTTGGGATCAACTTTAATACCATTGCCCGATACAATATGCCCTAAAAATGCTACATAATTTAGCCAAAACTCACATTTGGAGAACTTAGCATAGAGTTTTTGTTCCCGCAATGTCTGAAGCACCACTCTCATGTGCTTCTCGTGATCCTCCTTACAGTGTGAGTAGATCAAAATGTCATCAATGAAGACAATGGAAAACGAGTCAGTATATGTCCTGAACACCCTGTTCATCAAATCCATAAATGCTGCCGAGGCGTTAGTCAAACCGAAGGACATCATCAGAAACTCATAATGACCATATCTAGTTCGAAAAGCAGTCTTCGGAACATCCAAATCCCGAATCTTCAAATGATGGTACCCCGACCTCAAGTCGATCTTAGAGTACACCCTAGCACCCTACAACTGGTCAAATAGATCATCAATACGTGGCAACATGTACTTGTTCTTAATGGTAACTTTGTTCAATTGACGGTAATCAATACACATCCGTATAGTTCCATCCTCCTTCTTCACAAATAATACCCGTGCACCCCAAGCGACACACTCGGTCTAACGAAACCTTTGGCTAGTAACTCCTAGAGTTATTCTTTTAACTCCTTCAACTCTTTCGGAGCCATGCAATACAGTGGGATAGATATAGGTTGGGTATCTGGAGCCAAGTCAATACAGAAATTAATATCACGATCTGGTGGCATTCCTGGAAGATCTGAAGAAAATACATCAGAGAACTCCCGGACTACAGGCATTGAATCAATCACCGGAGTCTCTGCAGTAGTGTCCCAAACATAGGCTAGATAAGCCAAACAACCCTTCTCGACCATGCGTCGAGCCTTCAAAAAGGAAATAACCTGATTAGATGCACTAACAGACAAACCCTTCCACTCCAACCTAGGTAACTCCTGCATCTCCAAAGTAACAGTCTTAGCATGGCAATCTAGGACGGCATGGTATAGGGATATCCAGTCCATGCCCAGGATGATCTCAAGGTTAGTCATATCAAGCAGCAAAAGATCTGCTCTAGTTTCATAACCATAGAATGTAACAATGCAAGACTGATAGATCCTATCCACAACAACAGAATCGCCCACATAAGTGGACACATAAACAAGAGTACTCAAGGACTCATAAGAAACATCCAGGAAATGAGCAAACAGAGATGACATATATGAATACGTAGACCCTGGATCAAATAATACGGAGGCATCTTTGCCGCAGATAGAAATAATACCTATGATCATGGCATCTGAGGCCTCTGCATCTGGTATGGGCGAAAAAGCATAGAACCGGCCTGGAGCACCAACTAGCTGGCCTCCTCCTGGATGGCCTCCACCTCTAGGATGGCCCTTACCCACCTGCCCTCCGCCTCTGGGCGGCTGGATGACTGGTGGAGCAACTGGTGCTGTAATCATATGCTACTGAACCTGCTGCACTAGTCTACCATAAAGCCCGGGGCAAAATCTCCGCATATGATTGAAATCCCCGCACTCGAAACAACCCCTCGGTACGATGGGCTGCTGACCTGAAGTATGGCCATGATGATCGGAATTCCCACTGGAAGAACCCTGAATAGCCGATGGGTAGTAAGAACTCTCTGGCATAGCACTAAAATAAGGTCGCACTGGAGCACCCCGAGGAGGCGGTGGTGCTGGATATGGGTGCATGCTGGACTGCCCTCTCACGAACTAACCTCTACCCCCAGACGGGGCACCTCTGAACTCTCCAGAATATTTAAATCAATTTTCTCACATAACCGGCTCTCGGCTACGCTGACACACACCCGAACTCTCCAAAATATATAAACCACTTATCTCTCATAACCTGCTCTCCGCTATGCTGACGCACACCCTCAGTCCTCTGGCCTATTTCTACAACCAACTCATAAGAAGTCCCCATCTCAACCTCTCGGGCCATAGTGGCCTGAATACCAGTGTGCAAACCCACAGCAAATCTTTGTACTCTCTCCACATCAGTAGGGAGTATCATAAGTGCTTGGCGAGACAACTCAGAGAACCTCGCCTCATAATTGGTCACTGACATCTGACCCTGCTGGAGCTACTCAAACTAAAACCGCAACTCTTCCCTCTGGGAGGGTGGAATATACCTATCTAGGAAAATACGGGTGAACCTGTCCCAAGTCATGGGAGGAGAATCTGTTGGTCTTCCCAGAAGATAGGACGACTACCACCTACGGGCCCTGCCCTCCAGCTGAAAAGTAGCAAAGTCTACCCATGAGACTCCAATATCTTCATGTTGTGCAGTCTATCCTTGCACCGATCAATGAAGCCCTGGGGATCCTCATGTCGCTCACCCCCAAATACAGGAGGATGTAGCATGGTCCATCTGTCCAATAGCTTCTGAGGCTCACCGGCCGCAGTTGGTCTGGTCTCAGGTGTAGCTGCTGCCACTGGTTAGGCTCAGGTCTGATATACAGTAGCTGCCTGCCCATGAACCTTCGCGGTAGGGGTCTGTGCTCCCCCTCCTACCTGAGATGTGTCTGGGTATACCGGAAATAAATCGGCCTGAGTCATAGTATCCATGAACTGCAACATACGGCCCATGACCTCCTGGAATCCCGGTGCGGATGGGAAATCCACCGGAGCTGGCTCTGCTACGGGCACCTCGCCCTGCTATTCAATGATAGGATCCTTGGCTAGACCCACTGGTGTCATAGCTAGAGTAAACCTGGGAAATCCTCGTCCCCTTGCTTCGGCCTCTAACAACAGGGGGAGCAGCTCTTCCCTAATCTGGAACCTCAGTAGAGCGCGTTCTCACCATCTGTGAGAGAATAAGAGAAAGATACTTAGTACTACATGCATTGCACGATAGGAGATGAAGAAAGTATTTTTCTAACACCCTATAGCCTCTCGAAGATAAGTACAGACGTCTCCGTAGCGATCCGCAAGACTCTATTAGGCCTGCTCATAACTTATGAGACCTATGTGAACTTAGTTCTCTGATACCATACTCTCACGACCTAATTTCACTTGTAGGTCGTGATGGCGCCTAATATCACAGCTAGGCAAGCCAAATAGTGAATTAAACATATATTTATTCTTTTAATAATTTCCCGAGTAACTAAGCTCTTCTTACTTGCAAAGTTTAAGAAGAATATAAATGGTTCTGATTGACAAGGTGGGTTGCTCTGATGGTAAGCACCCTCCACTTTCAACCAAGAGGTTGTGAGTTTGAGTCACCCCAAGAGCAAGGTGGGGAGTTCTTGGAGGGAAGGATGCCGAGGGTCATTTGGAAACAGCCTCTCTACCCCAGGGTAGGGGTAAGGTCTGCGTACACACTACCCTCCCCAGACCCCACTAGTGGGATTATACTGGGTTGTTGTTGTTGTTGTTGTATATTTCTCCAACGCTTAGGTTAGGTATTGTACGGCTTGTACTAGTGTGTGTGACAAGACCTAGTGTCACAAGTATATGAGCATCTAGTAGATTTTACAAAATTTTAAATACTATCTGAATATAAAATAGACAGAATACAAATACAAGGAGAGGCACTAGATGTTGCGGAATATCTCAGGAGAAGTAGCTCAGCACTAGGCCTCGGGATAGCGTGGGTGCGCACCGGTAGGACCGCCTAAGGTCCCTGTCTCGTATCCTGCACAAAAAAGTGCAGCAAGCATAGCATGAGTACGTAAACAACGTGTACCCAGTAAGTATCTGTAATGACCCAACCGGTCATTTTGACTTTTAGAACCCAGTTCCCCTAAATAAAACTCCCCGTATGTGCTTTTATTAATTTATGACTTACGGGGATGGTTGTTTCGGGATTTAAAAGTGTTCGGGTTGAAATCGGAACACTTGGTTCCTTAGTTTGGCTTTAAAACCCCAAGTTTGACTTCGGTCAACATTTTGAGAAAACGACACTGGAATCAGGATTTTACGGTTCCAATAGGTTCGTATGATGATTTTGGACTTGGGTATATGTTCGAATCGGGTTTTGGACAACCCGGGAGCGTTTCGGCGCTTAATAGTGAAAATCAACTATTTGAAGGTTTAATGTTCTTTAAATTTGGTTTGGAGTAGGTTTTGGAGTAATTGAAGTCCGTTTGGAATTCCGAGCCTGGGAATAGCTCCGTATGGTGATTTAAGGCTTGCACGCAAAATTTGGTGTCATTTCGAGTAGTATAAGTATATTTCGGCGCGTTCAGAGTAAGTTTGAAGAATTTAAAAATTCTAAGTTGAATCAATTTGGTTTGAGATATGATTCTTAGTTTTGATGTTGTTTTACACGTTCTGAGGGTTCGAGTGAGTCCGTTTTATGATTTCAAACTTGTTGGTATGTTCGGGCGGGGCCCCGGGTGCCTCGGGTGTTAACCGGACGAGGCTCAGATCAAATTTAGACTTTGGAGTAGCAGCTGAAGCTTCAGCTTCTGCTGCAACTGCACCTGCGCTTGGCCAGCCGCAGGTGCGAGCTCGCAGAAGTGAGCCACGAGCCACAAAAGCGGACAAGCCAAGCACGCCCAGGGATCGCAAAAGCGAGATTTTTGGCGCACCTGCGAGCGCGCAGGTGCTGTCCTCAGGGCGCAGTTGCGACGCTTGTCCAGGCGAGGGAAACTCGCACCTGCGAGGCTTTTTACGCAGGTGCGTAGCCGCAGGTGTTGCTCGCCCTCCGCAGGTGCGAAATTACTGCTGGGCAGAACGTTTTAAATGGGCGAGGCTCAACCATTTTAGCCCGTAATTCCTCAATTTTTGGGCGATTTTGGAGCTTTTTGAGAGGGGATTTCAACTAGCAACTTGAAGGTAAGTTAATTCTACAAACTTTGAGTTAAATACATAGATTATAAAATGTAAATTGTGGAAATCAAGGGTTAGAGAAAAAACCTAGATTTGTATAAAAACGAGATTTTAACCACGAAAATGGTTATGGAATTGGATGAAAATTGTATATTTGAGTTCTTGAGATTATGGGTAACGATTTCCTCCGAATATTTCCGGAATCCGGGCACATGGGCCCGGGGTGAATTTTAGGAATTTACTATTTTGGATAGGGTAATTTATTTAATAGTCTAGTTACGAATTTTTGAGCATGTATTAATTATTTTATATAACTTTTGGATAGTTTCGGCACCGAATTTGAATTTTTATACGACATTGTGATCGGTAAGTGGACTTTGAGATAAGGTAAGTCTCTTGTCTAACCTTGTAAGAGGGAATTTACCCCATATGTGATATAAATAAATAATTTTTGCTAATTGTGGGGGTTACGTACGTACGAGGTGACGAGAGTCCGTGCATAGCTACTAATTATGCTATGTCCGGGTAGTTTAGGACTTAAATCATGAATTACTTGTGATAATTACATCTTTTATTTAGTTAAATTACTGAAATTATATTGTAAATTGTTAGAGGAAATAGTAAAAGATTGAAACTTCATATACTTGAATTTTGTGTAAATTATTTAATTGTTAATAGAAATTGAGCATCCTATGTGTTAAAATTATAACAACTTCTCATTCCGGAGGTTCATAAGAAAATGTCCTTCTTTATTGTGGAGCGGGCCGAACGCCTCAGCAGTAGAGATACATCTATGGATCGCGCCGCACGTCCCTCGGCAGTGTACAAGACACTCCGGATCGGGTCGTACGACATCGGCAGAAATCATGCCTAATAATAACAGTTACACGATACCTTGATATTTTAATTGCTGCTTTGTCACGACCCAAAATCCCACCCCAGGTGTCGTTATGGCACCTAGTCTCTAAGACAAGGTAAGCCGATGTCAATTACATTTCAAGCCATTTTTTTTCTTTATAAGTAATCAAAACTAACAGCGGAAACAAATATGAAAATCTCCCAAGACTGGCAACACTGAGTCACGAACGCTAACTGAATACATAGAATGATCTCAAGGAACGAATACTCAATATTGTTTGCTTATAAATTAACAGTACAATAAAATAAAAAGACTCCAAGGGACTGCGACGAACAAGCAGCTTTACCTTGAATCCTTATGATCCCGCTTTAACTCTATCCAAGTCCGATATCTCCAATACCTGGCTCTGCACAAAAATGTACAGAAGTGTAGTATGAGTGCACCACAGTCGGTACCCAGTAAGTATCAAGACCAACCTTAGTGGAGTAGTGACGAGGTATAGTCAAGACACTCACTAGTCTATTAACCTGTGCAATACAGTATACAAAATAATAGAAAACAAATAACTATAATGGCAACACTAATCAACCAGTAATCTGCACAGTAGGGCAACAAGAACACCATTAATATTGCTCAACAAATAATAAATACAAGTACATCCAATTAATTCAAGTCTTTCAAATATAAATATTTCGCCTATATACTTCTCAAATAATAATCTTTAGGATATAATATTATCCAATAAATATATTTCGAATATACTCCCTTCAAATAAATATCTTTCAAATATAATTATTTCAAATAAATCTCTTTCAAATGTAATTCCTTTAAATAAATATCTTTCGAATTTGATTCTTTCAAATAGATCTTTTTGAATAATAATCCTTCCAAATAAATATTTTGAATATAATTCTTTCAATTCGAAGTCACCATGTGACACCTCATTTCAAAATCATAAAATACGGGTCTCAACCCACTTTCATATTTCCACGGCACCTCGTGCCAAATTTATCTATCACAACCGCACGGACAACTCACGTGCCAATATCATCATCATTTAGCCACGGCACATCGTGCCCTCATTTCATATCACAACTGCAGGGATAATTCACGTGCCAATATCATCATTATTTACTCATAGCACCTCGTTCCCACATTTCGTATCATAATCCGCATGGCAATAGGCACATGCCCCCAATTTCAACATAAATCAGACTATTACCAATTTACCAACAACAAGACCAATTGCACAAGATATAAAAATAAACACAAGAAAATCACAACATCATATAAAAATCACCAACCCAACAACTCCACATCATCACATATCATCCATGACAATAGCCACCCTTATCTCTCCTATAGCCACCCTTATCACTCCGCCCAGACAATATCCCAACACACATAACAACGGTGAAATGCCACCCTTATACGCACATAATATCAAGAGTGGAATGCCACCCTTATATCCTTAAAATAATAACTCAAATAACACAACAATTTACACGGAATATTATCACAGCAACATAACAAAAACCAATTAACATCACAAATTGCCCAACGACCACAACCAAATTCCAAAGATAAAACAGAATCAATTAATTTCACAACAAATAGCCCAAGGCTCCACACAGTGCGTATAAAATGTCGAATCAACAACAGAGATGGAAAAATAACTCAGCATAGAACAACACCTTTTTTTTAATACAAAGTTTTGGTAAATATACTAACACCTATTCTTAAGCTTATTTAATTAATTATTTACAGAGAAAAAATCCATAATGAAATTAAATTTCAAGAAATATCAAATCATCAAACTCACGGAATTCACATTAATATACAAGTAAAAATCACACCAAACTGTCATTTAAAAATAAATTCAACAAACACGAATTGAGGCATGGCAAATAGATGATTTAATAAATGGAAACAATTATCCAATTTACTACACAATATGTCTAAGACTTTAACTCAATATATTTTGCACATATAAGCCCGAGTACGTACTCGTCACCTCGCGTACACGACTTTTCACATTTCACAAATGACACATAAGACTCGATGCCTAAGGGGTAATTTCCCCACTCAAGGTTAGGCAAGATACTTACCTTTTTGAAGTTATGCCGATATTTCAAAATCGCTTTCTTACTTGAATTGACCTCCAGACAGCTCAAATATATCCAAATTAATTGTACAACTTCATTAAAGTTCATCGGAAACAATTTCGGATAATAAAATGCCGACTTAAAAATTTATTCCAAAAGTCAACAAAAGTCAAGCGGGGCCCTCCCCTCGGAACCCGATATAATTTTCATGAAATACGAACACCCATTCCGATACGAGTTCAACCATACCAATTTTATCAAATTCCGATAAAAACTCGATCTCCAAATCTTAATTTTTTCGTTTTTGGAAGATTTTGCAAAAAATCTTGATTTCTTGCACTTAAATCCGAATTAATCGATGAATATAACCATAAATTTATAAAATATAAATACCTTCGGGTATAAGACACTTACTTGAGTTGAAATCGTGAAGAAATCCTCAAAATCGCCCAAGAACCGAGCTCCAAAAATTCCAAAACAAAATGGCAAAGTGACTGAATTTTGGTCCTTATGCTTCTACGAGCACTGTTCACGTTTCTGCGCTGCCTCCACTCCTACGAGCACTGTTCATGCTTCTGCGATCACTGTTCACGCTTCTGCGATCACTGTTCATGCTTCTGCGAGTTCAAGCCAGCCTCTGTCCAGCTCTTTTTCCAGTCACTTTTGCGATAATTTCCTCGCTTCTGTGAGGTCGCTTCTGCGATGAAACTTTCGCAGAAGCGACTGGAAAGGGAGTTTTGCGCATCGAATCGAATCGAATTATGAGTTTTCAAATCTTTCAACTTCAATATTTTGCGCCGAAATGTATCAAATCAATCCGGAATGACTTCAAATTTTGCATACAAGTCATAAATGATGAAGTGGAGCTATTCAAATTTCCGGAATCGAAATCCGACCTCGTTATCAAAAATTCAACCTTCGGTCGGACTTTTCAAAAATCTTCCATTTTCCAACTTTCGCCAAAATGCGTCGAATTGTTCTACGGACTTCCAAATCCAAATCCGAACATACGCCTAAGTCCGAAATCACCATCCGAAGCTATTGACATCATAAAAATTTCATTCCGGGGTCGTTTGCTCAAAAGTCAACTCTCCGGTCAACTCTTTCAATTTAAGCTTCTAAATAGGAATTGTTCTTTCAATTTAATTCTAAATCTTCCGAAAATCAAACTCGACCACACCCGCAGGTCATAATACATATTACGAAATTGCTCGAGACCTTAAGTCACTGAACGGGGCATTAATTCTTAAAATGACAAGTCGGGTCGTTACATGTTTGTGAACTTAATTGATAAATTTGAAATTATTGAAATATAAGGAATTAATTATTTTTACTGGTCAAAAAAATTATTGTTGTTCACCTAAAAATCATGTCTAATTAAATATTTCTATTGTAATATTATTGACCCAGAGTGAGTGTCAAAGTCGACCTCTCGTCACTACTTCTTCGAGATTAGGCTTGATACTTTCTGGGTTGTTTACGTACTCATGCTACGCTTGCTGTACTTTTTGTGCAGGACCTGAGACAACTACTATCGGAGGACCTATCGGAGCGCATCCACGTTATCCAGAGGCTTAGTGGTGAGCTGCCTTTCTGAGCCGTTCTGCAGTAACTAATGCCTCTTCTTGTATTTGTATTCTGTCTATTTTATTTTAGATAGTATTTAGAATTTTGCATATTCTACTAGATGCTCGTATACTTGTGACACCAGGTCTTGGCACACACTAGTAGAATTTTTGGATCTAATTATTTTACTTGGGTTTTAATTTATCTTATTTCTCACATTGTTTTAATTTTTGCAAGTACTCCGAGTTTTATTACTCGGATACTTTTTAAAGAAATGAATATATGTTTAAATCATTAGTTGGCTTGCCTAGCTAGGATGTTGGGCGCCATCACGACCTATAGGTGAATTTGGGTCGTGACAGTATCAAGTCTAATCTCGAAGAAGTAGTGACGAGAGGTCGACTTTGACACCCACTATGGGTCAATAATATTAAAATAGACATGGTTTATGTGAATAACAATAATTTTATTAACAATCGGAAATAAATAATTCTTTCAAATTCAATAATTTCCAATTAATTATTTAACTTCACAAGCTGCAATAGGATGTCAATGTATCGTGTAATTATTATTATTAAGCACGATTTTTGCCGAGGTCGTACGACCCGATCCAGAGTGTCGTGTACACTGCCGAGAGACGTGCGGCACGATCCATAGATGCATCTATACTACCGAGGCATTCGGCCCGCTCCACAAGAAAGGAGGACATTTTCTTCTGAACCTCTAGAATGAGAAGTTATTATAAGGCTAACACATAAGGATGTACAATTTCTATTAACAGTCAAGTAATTTGCACAAAAATTCAAGTATGTGAAATTTTGGTCTTTTACTATTTCCTCTAACAATTTCCAATATAATTTCAGTACTTTAATTAAATAAAAGATGTAATTATTATAAATAATTCATGATTTGAGTCCTAAACTACCCAGACATAGCATAATTAGTAGCTACGCACGGACTCTCGTCACCTCGTGCATACATAGCCCCCCACAATTAGCAACAATTATTAATTTAAATCACCTATGGGGTAAATTCCCTCTTACAAGGTTAAACAAGAGACTTACCTTGTCTCAAAGTTCACTTCCCGATCACAACGTCGCGTTAAAGCCTCAATTCGGTGCCGAAAAATCCGAAACTAGCCAAATGTTATATTAAATAATTAATACATGCTTAACAATTCGAAATTAGAGTACTAGATTAATTACCCAACCCAAATTGGTAAAATTCCTAAAATTTACCCCGTATCGTTATCCATAATCTCAAGAACTCAAATATACAATTTTTATCCCATTCCATAACCATTTTCGTGGTTAAAATCTCATTTTTGTAAAAGCCTAGATTTTTCATCTAAACCCTTGATTTTCACAATTTACATGTTATAATCTACCCATAATCTATGTATTTAACTCACAATGGGTAGAATTAACATACCTCCAAGTTGCTAGGTGAATACTCCTTTCAAAAAGCTCTAAAATCGCCCAAGAATGGAAGTAATGGGGATAAAAATGGTTGAGCCCCGTTTTTAAGGCATTCTGCCACTTCTTCGCGAACGCGACAGGTGCCCTGCGTTCGCGAAGGCAAAATTCCACGGCCTTAAAAATGCCCTTCGCGAAAGCGACAGGGATCTCGCGAACAAGAAGGCTTGCCTGGTCTGCCCTTCGCGAACGTGTGAGCCCCTTCGCGAACGCATAGGGCAATTTCACCCTGGTCCCAGCCCCTTCTACGCGAACGCGAGTAGGCCTTCGCAAACGCGTAGGCCTAAAATACAAGGCTTCGTGAATGCGTCGCCCTCCACGTGAACGCGAAGGGCAATTGCCCAGCTCCCATTTTTCCTTCATCGCGAACTCGAGAGTCCTTCCGCATTCGGGAAGAAGGAAACCGGAACTGGAAATTTTGGTTTTTCCAACTGAGCTCCGGGTGGTTCAAAACTCACCCGAGCCCCAAGGGATCCCGTCCAAATGCTACAACA
The DNA here is from genome assembly GCF_000715075.1 of Nicotiana tabacum. Classification (NCBI taxonomy): domain Eukaryota; kingdom Viridiplantae; phylum Streptophyta; class Magnoliopsida; order Solanales; family Solanaceae; genus Nicotiana; species Nicotiana tabacum. Next base: position 87,231,717 of record NC_134103.1, read on the forward strand.
AGTATGTAAACATAATACGGACTTGATCAAACTATCGAAACACGTAAATCAACAATGAAACTAAGAATCACGCCCCAAAACCGAACTGGATCAAAATATGAACTTTAAATTTCTAAATTCCTCCGAACGCGCCGAATCATACTTATACTACTCCGAATGACCCTAAATTTTGCGTGCAAGTCTTAAATAACCGTACGGAACTATTCCTAGGCTCAGAATTTCAAACGGACCTCGATTACTCTAAAACCTACTCCAAATCAAATTTAAAGAACCTTGAACTTTTAAATAGCTGATTTTCACTATTAAGCGTCGAAACGCCCCCGGGTTGTCCAAAACCCGATTCGAACATATGACCAAGTCCAAAATCATCATACAAACCTATTAGAATCGTTAAATTTTGATTCCAGAGTTGTTTTCTAAAAATGTTGACCGAAGTCAAACTTAGCCTTTTTAAAGCCAACTAAGGAACCATGTGTTCCGATTTCAACCTGAATCCTTCCAAATTCTGAACTAACCATCCCCACAAGTCATAACGTAGTAAAAGCACATACGGGGAGTCTTAATTAGGGGAGCGGGGTTCTAGTAGGCAAAACGACCGGTTAGGTCGTTGCACAGGATCTAGCATAAATGAGATCAACAGGGTTAAGCAACAACTGGCGGAGGAGTTTGAAATGAAAGACTTAGGACCATCTAAGCAAATGCTTGGGATGAGGATTAGAAGAAATAGGTCTGTAGGAACCTTAAAATTGTCTGAAGAAAAGTACATACAGAAGGTACTAAGCAGGTTTAATCTTCATGATGCAAAGACCAGAAGCACTCCACTTGGAAGCCATCTTAATCTGTTGAAGGACCAATCACCTAAGATAGATGAAGAAAGGAAGTACATGTCCAAAGTTCCATATGCTTCAGCAGTAGGAAGTTTTATATATGTTATAGTTTGCACTAGACCTGACATAGCCCATGCAGTTGGAGTTGTCAGTAGATACATGTCAAATCCAGGAAAGGAGCATTGGGAAGGTGTAAAATGGATATTGCGATATCTCAAAGGCACCTCAGGTATGACACTTTGTTTTAAAGGGAGCAATATTATCTTACAAGGTTTTGCTGATACAAATTTAGGCGGCGATCTGGATAGTCAAAAAAGTACCACAGGTTACTGTCACGACCCAATTTCCCCCTCCGTTTTGGTATCGTGATGGAACCTAGTCTTAGGGACTAGGTAAGCCTAATAATATTTGAAACAACAACATTATTTAAATAGAATCTCTTAAAATTTCCAAAACCGGTAGTACAAGTCATAAGCTCTACAAAGTGTTTGCTAGAAAACTTATAAATACAACTGTCCAGAAGTAAGAATAAACAGTGTAAAACGAAAACTTGAAGGTGACTCTGAAGCCCGCGAACACAGCGGTAGGTTTACCTTGAGTATCTGCAGCAACAGTCTGCACAGCTAGCTAACGAACAAATACCTGGATATGCACAAAAATGTGCAGAAGAGTAGCATGAGCACACCATGGTGGTGCCCAGTAAGTATCAAGAAACCTCGGTGGAATAGTGATGAGAAACAGTCAAGACACCCACTGGTCTAATAAACTAAACAGGTACAAGTATATGAGCATCAGAAGTATGATGTCTACATAAAGACTATGCAATATGGCTTACAGTACAGTAATGGCAATAAGGAAGGAAACAACAAGTATCAGCGGAATATCATGAAAATGACACCGAAAAGTGAATGGAACACAACCTAAATCCGGAATCACAAATACAACAAGGACAAGTATTAACTCAGCAACTACAGCCGCTTTTACATCAGGTTTTAGTCAACAATCTCCATGAGGTACCGAACCTCGGACAATTCACAACTTACGGGTCTCAATACCTGAACCCTAACACTTGGCATCCTCTGCCCTCATAACACCTCATAACCGCACTGACGACTCACGTGCCTATAGAGCCATTCTCACATAGAAGGCAAGTAAACAAGGTTGAGCATCTATGCTCAACAATATCAAGAACACCTCTTAACCGATAAGAGTGCTTAACTACGTGTATGCTTGTGCAAGTGTACTACCATAGTCCATATCAGCCAATAAGCATAAGCAAAAAGAACGGACAACACGTAGAATATTTTCTCACAGCTTTCACAAGATAAAGCTCACACATGTACGTATACCACTTCACAAATATCAACAACCAGAATTCCCCCAGGCCACAAATCATCACAAATCAATCCCTGACACAGCCCACCTCGTCTCGCCATGTGTGCAATAGTAACATAAATGCCCGCCTTGTAATAATGTTCCCACCTTGTCTCGCCACATGCGCAACCCATATATATATATATATATATATATATATATATATATATATATATATATATATATATCCCACCTTGTCACGCCGCATGTGCAAATAACAATAGTAATAATAGCACGGCAGAAACCTCATGCAACCCTATAACAACAACCGCACGACAGAAACCTCGTGCATAACAATAATAACAACTGCACGGCAGAAACCTCATGCATCACCACAACAAGTACAACAACAACAATGGCAATAATACAAAGTATGACAAGTAAATCAACTCCAAAACTTTAAATCACAAGAACAGTAGAACCATTTCACGAGGAATAACCACAGTAAAGAATGCTAGGCATAAAGAGAACAGCTCAACAAGGGGAAAACTAATGTGTAGCAACGATCCTACAATATACATTTCAACCACAGGGAAGCTAACACGAGTCAAATAATTTCAGATAAAACAAGTCGACTAAGATATAGGATATCTAAGCTTCTTTTAAGGTTGAGGAATTACGAAGGATATTCAACAATTCAATTAAGGATAAGCAACAGAAAAATAATCATAACCTTAATTAAGATTGATCAATTATAGGATGAGATAATAATAATTCCAAATAAAGATAAGCAGTAATGAAAAGATAGCATGACAATAAAGGAGGAAAAATCTTCAGTTAAGTCAAATAAGAGTCAAATAGGCAATAAGAGTGAATCCTGAAGCAATTAATTCTAATTAAAGCATGTAGAGGTAAGTCCAACTTTCTAATTAAAGCAATAAGAATGAATATAAGGACCTAAGAATCCTAAAAGACCAACTTTCCACAAATAAGTCCAAGCACGTACTCGTCACCTTGCGTACATGGACTACAATCAACATAGAAGACTCAAATCCTAAGGGGAAATCCCCCACACAAGGTTAGGCAAGATACTTAACTCGAACCAAGCTCAATCAGTCCGTAAGAATGCCCTTTTCTCAATTATCAGACTCTGAATGGTCCAAATCTATCCAAACACAATTTCATATCATGAATACAACCATAATAGACTCGTCTAATTAATGAAATCAATATTTTAACAAAAAATCCAAAATTCGCCCTAAAAAGTCTACCCGGGTCCACGTCTCAAAATCGGGTAAAAATCACAAAATACGAACACCCATTTACTCACGAGTCAAACCATATAAGAATTACTCAAATCCGACCACAAATCCCCTTTCAAAACTCGAAATCTTTATTGAAGAAGTTCTTCCAATATTTCCCAATTTCAACCACAAAATCCGAAATTAAAGAGGAAGTAAATGATAGATTAGTGGAATATAACCAAAATAGAGTGTAGAATCATTACCCAATCGATGTCTCTAAAACTCCCTCAAAATCTCATCCAAATCCGAGCTCCCAACTCAAGTTTTTGATAAAATGGCAACACCCCAGTTTTGCAAAATGATGTAAGTCTGCCCAGGTCCTTAAGCACCGCGAACGCGGAGAAAGGCTCGCGTTCGCGAAGAAGAAAAATGAAGGCTGCCAGAAGACCCTTCACGAACACGAGCAAAGGGACACGAACGCGAAGCACAAAGGACAGGAACCTACGCGAACGCGAAGAGGACACGCGAACACGAAGAGTAAATGATCACCAGCACTCGGGGCCTGGTTCCTACTACGCGAACGAGGAAGGAAGGATGCGAACGCGAAGAAGGAAAAAGGTAGACCTTCACGAACATGAGAGCTTGAACGCGAAGAGGAAATATTTGGCGGGTCAGCAGAACACTACGCGAACGCGAAAGGCAGTTCACGATCGCAAAGAAAAACATCAGATGACAGAAAACGACAGTTCAAAATAGGAGAAAATGACCCGTGGCCCATCCGAAATACACCCGAGGCCCCCGAGACCCCGTCTAAACACACAAACAAGTTCCATAACCTAACACAGACTCGCTCGAGGTCTCAAATCACATCAAACAATGTCGAAATTACGAATCATGCCTTATATCGAACTTATAAACTTTTAAATCTTCCAACTTCTAAAACACGTGCCGAAACCTATCAAATCAACCCGGAATGATGTCAAATTTTGCAGGAAAGTCCCAAATAACATAACGGAGTTGTTCCAACTCTCGGAATCACATTCCGACCCCGATATCAAAAAGTCCACTTCCGGTCCAATTCTCCAAAAAATTCGACTTTCGCCATTTCAAGCCTAAATCAGCTACAGACCTCAGATTCACAGTACGGACATGCTCCTAAGTCCAAAATCACCCAACGGAGCTAACGGAACCGACAAAACTCCATTCCGGAGTCGTCTTCACATAGTTCCGACTACGGTCAAAATCCTAAGACTTAAGCTTCCGTTTTAGGGACTAAGTGTCCCAAATCACTCTGAATCATCCAGTAACTGAATTCAACCACGCACTCAAGTCAATACACATAATACGAAGCTGCTCAGGGCCTATGCCTCCGAACGGTACTTAAATTCTCAAAATGACCGGTCGGGTCATTACATCCTTTCCCACTTAAACAAATGTTCGTCCTCGAACGTGCTAAGAATCGCCTCGAAGTCTTCAAATCACTTAAAGTACATATCCAACATACACCCGCGGGGGACCCCACATCACCCCAATCCACATAAGCCTGACGACACCATTCCAACTATAATATATTCTTTCTATCAACACCGATAAGCCTTAGAGTCAAAATTCTCACCTTCTATTTATCTTCAAAAGACCCGATTCTAAATCCATAACTGGTATCAGTCTCAACCAGCTGTAACAACTCATGCCTACACCCACAAGGTATGACCACACAACAAGTCACACCGCACATAGGCCCATAATAATATTTCTGATCACAATAGCTGCCCGTAATCAAAACCAGCACCGGTAATTAGTCTCATATCCGTTAGAACCCTGTTCAAACCTCCACAACACTGACAACGATGCATGAAACATGAAGACCTCTTAACTATACACCCAAATCAACAAGTCACAACTATCACCATCGGGCACACACCCCGCAAGCTAAAACTTGAGAAGCACAAAATGAAAATGACTGAATATGTAAAGAGAAACACATAAGGGAAATATCAAACAAGCCCGACAGGCACAACTCTCTAACAGTACCATACTACGAATCAATTCAAAATGAAAAATCAAAGTACATGAACAAATAATAAGGATCTCATCCTATTATAACCTTGAAACCGCGGCAAGCAGCCCGGCACAAACATATCGAATCACATGGAATCGCGAGGGTCTCACCCTCAACTCTGAATCACAAGCCGAATACACATCATACCAATTAAAATCTCCCACTAACTCAATTCTGCCAATAAAAATCATAACACTTACTAAACTCTTACCCTGGTAGAGTATCAAATCACAAATCGCAACCAAATTACTCAGGAATCATATTAAACCTACAATAATGGACCACATGAATTTACTTCTAGTCTCGTAACTTTCAATAATGAATTTAAAACAACGATTGACACGACTATCACTGATAGAGTCTCCCATTAGGGAAAACACATATACAGAAGACTGAGTCATGAACTCACCCATAGGTGGAACAACAAATAGGGGAACTCACCCCGATAAGCATAACCGAATCAAAATATGAATGGTGCCCCTCTGTAACAAATCAAAAGCATACCTGTATGACATCATCTGGCACATCGGCCTCCAACCTACTATATGAGACACATCAACGAGATGGGCCTTCCCCTCTTGGGCGCCCTCTACTCGCCCGAATACCCCGTTGTGACACATATATCCGAAATCTAGGACAATCTCTCACCCTGTGGATGGTATATCCACACTCGAAGCAACCTCTCTGCTGATGTGGCTGTGGGAACTGTGCGGTACGTGTACTCTGAGACCCATGAGCACCTGAAACACTATGCAAAGCCTAAAGTTCCTAAAGTGCAAACTGAACTGGCTGACCCACAAAACCTCTACCATGTTGTACCCTGCCTCCAACATAAGGACCAGTAGATCTCTCTGGTCTATGAGGCCTCCTCACCTCCCTGTCCTCTCTCTCATGATCTCGCCTGTACTCTCTCTCATGGCCTCACTCATATTCTCTCTCCTGATCCCACATGCCCTCTACTCAGTGAGTGATCCCTACCACCTGCTGAAACGAAACATCTGACTCTAACTCCCAAGCCATGCTGAACCGAATATCATGCTTGAGTCCCTCAATGAATCTACAGACATGCTCTCTAACTCTGGCGACCAAAGCAGGTGCATGCCTGGCCAAATCACTGAATCTCACGGCATACTTTGACACTGACATTGTGCCCTGGCACAGCTGCTTAAACTCCGCGCACCATGCATCTCGAAGGGACTGAGGTACAAACTCTCTCAAGAACATCACTGAAAACTGAACCCATGTAAGTGAAGCTAACTCGGCTGGGCTATCCAAATCATATGCCCATCACCACTGATAAGCCGCTCCCATGAGCTGGAATGTAGCAAAAGCAACCCCGCTCGTCTCCACAATACCCATAGTATGCAGAATGCGGTGACACTCATCCAGAAAACCATGTGCACTCTCTGAAGCCAAACCACTGAATGTAGGAGGGTCATATTTCTTGAACCTTGCAAGTCTAAACTGCTCTTTCTCAAATGTTGTTGCCCTGACCACAGGCTGAACTAGAACCACAGGTTGTGTCGCCATGACACCTGGAACCTAAGCAACATGAACTCGCTGATCTGGGGTGTGGGCACCAGTAGTCTGGGTTCCTCCCCCGGTCTGTGAAGTAGCTGGTGCAACCGGAATAACCCCGCCTGAGCTAATGTACCAAACATGCTCAAGAACTGTGCTAAGGCCTCCTGAAGTCCGAGGGTAACAGCAGGCACCTCCGGTACCTGCTCCCCAACTGGAACTATTGGAGGCTCCTCAACTGCTACTGTGATAGGTGCTCTGGCTGCGGAACTTACTCCTCGTCGACCTTTGCCTTTGCCTCTACCGATACCTGCTTCGGGAGCAGTGTCGTCGATAACTATAGCTCGTATCCTCACCCTCTGTGAGAGAATGGAATGATAAAAGTTCAAACTTCAAGATCAATAAGCTCGCACGATAGGAATGAAAGAAGTGAGATTGTCCTAATAGTTCCGTAGCCTCTCGAAGATAAGTGCAGACGTCTCCGTACCGATCTGCGAGACTCTACTAAACTCGTTTATGACTCGTAGCACCTATGAACCTAGAGCTCTGATACCAACTTGTTATGACCCAATTTCCTCCTCCGTTTGTGTATCGTGATGGCACCTAGTCTTAGGGACTAGGTAAGCCTAACAATAATTGAAACAACAACATTATTTAAATAGAATCTCTTAAAATTCTCAAAACCGGTAGTACAAGTCATAAGCTCTAGAGAGTGTTTGCTAGAAAGCCTCTAAATACAACTGTCCATAAATAGGAATAAACAGTGTAAAATGAAAACTTGAAGGTGACTCCGAAGCCTGCGAACGCATCAGCAGGTTTACCTTGAGTCTTCGCGGCAACAATTCACACAGCTTTCTAACGAACAAATACTTGGATATGCACAAATATGTGCAGAAGAGTAGCATGAGCACACCACAGCGGTGCCTAGTAAGTATCAAGACTAACCTCGGTGGAGTAGTGACGAGGAACAGTCAAGACACCCACTGGTTTAATAAACTAAACAGGTACAAGTATATGAGCAGCAGAAGTATGATGTCTACATAAAGACTATGCAATATGGCTCACAGTACAGTAATGGAAATAAGGAAGGAAACAACAAATATCAACGGAATATCATGAAAATGACACAGAAAAGTGAATGGAACACAACCTGAATCCAGAATCACAAATACAACAAGGATAAGTAATAATGAATGGAACACAACCTAAATCCAGAATCACAAATACAACAAGGATAAGTAATAACTCAGCAACTACAACCGCTTTTACATCAGGTTTTAGTCAACAACTCCATGAGGTATCGAACCTCGGACAATTCACAACTCACTGGTCTCAATACCTGAACCCTAACACTTGGCATCCTGTACCCGCATAACACCTCATAACCACACTGACAACTCACGTGCCAATAAAGCCATTCTCACATAGAAGGCAAGTAAACAAGGGTGAGCATCTATGCTCAACAATATCAAGAATACCTCTTATCCGATAAGAATGCTTAACTACGTGTATGCTTGTGCAAGTGTACTACCATAGTCCATATCAGCCAATAAGCATAAGGAAAAAGAACAGACAACACGTAGAATATTTTTTCACAACTTTCACAAGATAAAGCTCACACAGGTACGTATACCACTTCACAAATATCAACAACAAGAATGCCCCCAGGCCACAAATCATCACAAATCAATCCCTGACACAGCCCACCTTGTCTTGCCACGTGTGCAATAGTAACATAAATGCCCGCCTTGTCTCTTCACATGTGCATAATAATGTTCCCACCTTGTCTCACCACATGCGCAACCCCTTCCCCCCTCCCCCCCCCCCCACACACACACACACACACACACACATATATATATATATATATATATATATATATATCCCACCTTGTCATGCCGCATGTGCAAATATCAATAGTAATAATAGCACGGCAGAAACCTCGTGCAACCCCATAACAACAACCGCACGACAGAAACCTCGTGCATCACAATAATAACAACAACCGCACGACATAAACCTCGTGCATCACCACAACAAGTACAATAACAACAATGGCAATAATACAAAGTACGACAAGTAAATCAACTCAAGAACTTTAAATCACAAGAACGGTAGAACCCATTTACGAGGAATAACCACAATAAAGAATGCTAGGCGTAAAGAGAACAGCTCAACAAGGGGAAAACTAATGTGTAGCAACGATCCCACAATATACATTTCAACTACAGGGAAGCTAACACGAGTCAAATAATTTCAGATAAAACAAGTCGACTAAGATATAGGATATCTAAACTTCTTTTAAGTTTGAGGAATTACGAAGGATATTCAATAATTCAATTAAGGATAAGCAGTGGAAAAATAATCATAACCTCAATTAAGATTGATCAATTATAGGATGAGATAATAATAATTTCAAATAAAGATAAGTAGTAATGAAAAGATAGCATGACAATAGAGGAGGAAAAATCTTCAGTTAAGTCAAATAAGAGTCAAATAGACAATAAGAGTGAATCCTGAAGTAATTAATTCTAATTAAAGCATGTAGAGGTGAAACTAGTAAATAGGAACTTAATCATTTCAAGAACAATTTCATACTTAATGAATATAAGGACCTAAGAATCCTAAAAGGCCAACTTTTCACAAATAAGTGTGAGCACGTACTCGTCACCTCGCGTACATGGACTACAATCAACATAGAAGACTCAAATCCTAAGGGGAAATCCCCCACACAAGGTAAGGCAAGATACTTAACTCGAACCAAGCTCAATCAATCCGTAAGAATGCTTTTTTATCAATTATCCGACTCTGAATGGTCCAAATCTAGCCAAACACAATTGCATATCATGAATACAACCATAATAGACTCATCTAATTAAAAGTCGACCCGGGCCCACGTCTCGGAATCGGGTAAAAATCACACAATACGAACACTCATTTACTCACGAGTCCAACCATATAAGAATTACTCAAAACCGACCACAAATCCCATTTCGAAACTCGAAATCTTTATTGAAGAAGTTCTTTCAAATTTTCCCAATTTCAACCCCCAAAATCCGAAATTAAAGAGGAAATAAATGATAGATTAGTGGAATATAACCAAAATGGAGTGTAGAATCATTACCCAATCGATATCTCTGAAATGGCAATACCCCCATTTTAGAAACGATATAAGTCTGCCCAGGTCCTTAAGCATCGCGAACGCAGAGAAAGGCTCGCGTTCACGAAGAAGAAAAATGAAGGCTACCAGAAGACCCTTCGCAAACGCGAGCAAAGGGACGCAAACGCGAAGCACAAAGGACAGGAACCTACGCGAACGCGAAGAGGACACGCAAACGCGAAGAGTAAATGATCACTAGCACTCGGGGCCTGGTTCCTACTACGCGAACGCGGAAGGAAGGATGCGAATGCGAAGAAGGAAAAAGGCAGACCTTCACGAACGTGAACGCAAAGAGGAAATATTTGGCGGGCCATCAGAACACTACGGGAACGTGAAAGGCAAGTTGAGATCGCGAAGAAGAACATCAGATGACACCAAACAACAGTTCAAAATAGGAGAAAATGACCCGTGGCCTATCCGAAATACACCTGAGGCCCCCGGGACCCCGTCTAAATACACAAACAAGTTCCATAACCTAACACGGACTCGCTCAAGGTCTCAAATCACATCAAACAACGTCGAAACTATGAATCACACTATGAATCGAACTTATAAACTTTCAAATCTTCCAACTTCTAAAACCCGTGCTGAAACTTATCAAATCAACCTGGAATGACATCAAATTTTGCAGGAAACTCCCAAATAAAATAACGTAGTTGTTCCAACTCTCGGAATCACATTTCGACCACGATATCAAAAAGTTCACTTCCGGTCCAATTCTCCAAAAAATTTGACTTTCGCCATTTCAAGCCTAAATCAGCTACAGACCTCAGCTTCACAGTCCGGACACACTCCTAAGTCCAAAATCACCCAATGGAGCTAACGAAACCGACATAACTCCATTCCGGATTCGTCTTCACATAGTTTCGACTACGGTCAAAATCCTAAGACTTAAGCTTCCGTTTTAGGGACTAAGTATCCCAAATCACTACGAATCATCCGGTAACTAAATTCAACCACGCAATCAAGTCAATACACATAATACGAAGCTGCTCATGTCCTTATGCCACCGACCGGGACTTAAATTCTCAAAACAACCGGCCGGGTCGTTACAGTTACGAGTTCACCTTGGGTGGTACTGTTGTTAGATGGATGTCCAGACTTCAGAAACGTGTTGCTTTATCTACCACTGAAGCAAAGTACAAGGCAATATCAGAAGCTGGAAAAGAGATGATTTGGCTCAAGAATTTTCTTAAAGAGCTAGGTAAAGAGCAATACAATTGTGAGCTTTTCAACGATAGCCAGAGTGCAATTCATTTTGCCAAGAATTCAATGTTTCATGCAAGATCGAAGCATATCCAGTTGAGGTATCATCATAACCGAGAGTTGATAAGTGAAGAAACTCTTTCCCTCCAGAAGATACCAGGATCAAAGAATCCGTCAGACATGTTGACCAAAGTTGTCGGTGTTGACAAACTGAGGCTATGCACTGCCTCAGTTTGCCTTCAAGACTGATAGCGTGAAGGCGCCACTAGAGAATAGAAAATCTTTTTTTTTAAAATTTCTTTTTTGAAGTAACATATGTTTGAGGGGGAGATTGATAGTAGCAAACATGTTGTTGTACATGAAAGAAAGAAAAGTAGACGAAACAAAAGAAAGAAAAATCAAAAAGAGATGAACTTATGATGTAAGCGCTTAAATCGGCATTCTTATGATGTAAGCGCTTATGTCGGAAGAGCATTCAAATGCCTATAAAAGGGGTATGTATTTTCATTTGCATATCATCCTTCAACTTCTTCTTTCTCTCTTCAATTAATAAAGAGTTATTCTTTGTGTGGCCGTGGAGTAGGCAAAAATTACCGAATCACGTAAATCTTCTCTTGTCTTGTCTTATGCAATTTATTACTTTTCTCTTTCAAATATTTTTCCCTTTTATTAGCCTGACACGTTTTCCTACCCTTGGGTGGCTGGTTTAAGCTGATTTTCAGAGTTGTTTTATGGTGTTTTGAGCTGGAATTTGAGATGTTTTCAAGGCTAAGATTGGCACAGCTTTTTCAGGTGGGAAAGACGAGCTCTCATGGCTCTTTCATGGTGGATCTTAAGCTCTAAATATAAGATTTCTATGAGGAAGAAGGTCCCTTTCTCGTTGCCTCTGCTCGCCTCTTTCTATCTCTATTCCCTCCATCCCTTTTTTGTTGTGTGTGTATATTATATGGAGAGGTAAAGATGAAATTCTTGGAGAGCAAGTAAAACCGGTCAGGCGAGGAAAGTGTGACAAAAATATGACGTGGGGAATCCAAAGGGAATGTGCAGGTGATTTTTTGTAAAAAGAATCCAATGTGTAGAGTGTGTGAATTAATAGGAAATTGCAAAGAAAGTGGCATGTGAACTTGTTACTAAAAGATTGGAAAGAATCTTGGCTAGGTGGCATTTTTGCATTGCTTCTTTTTTGTCTTTTCTTTTAAATATAATCTAAAATTAAAATAACTACACTAATATTTTTAAACTAGAAAAAAATATATAAGAAACTACTAAGAAAAAGTTATAAAATTATTAGTCTAACCAAATTAGAAGAAAAATATATTTTTTGTAACTTTTCTTTTCTTTTGCAAATAAAACACAACTCATATCTAAAAATGTGACTCTTTTTGTGTGATTTTTTTTAATTTTATTAAACAAACCTAGTAAAAAACAAGAATGAAATAAAGGCTAAAATATAAAAATTAAATGTTAAAGATATTTAAATATTAAAAAGTGGTAGAAATCTAAATGTGGTAAAACATTAGGTGCTCACAGCATGCCCCTCTTTGCTTGGAAACATGAAGAGTTTTCAGGAAAAAAAAAAGATGAGTAATATGACTAATTTTGACCAAACTATTATTTTTTAAAAGGGGAAGAAAATAAAAGAGAAGAGTGCAACCGAGCCATGGTTTTGGACAACCTACATATCCAGGGTTATAAGGTAATCAGGTCGCGTGTAGTTCAAGGAGAGTGGTGGGATGATGAGTTGCAGAGTTGAGTGAGGTTCCGTCGAGGCTCCGGTCCGCGGTCATGTTTATTACATCAAAATGAAAATCAAAAGAAACTAAACAAGCTTATCAACTATGAGTTACAAGATTCTTATCTATAAGTCTTCTCAAACTTGAGTCTTGACTGGTTTTTCACGCAGACTCTGATATGAACCTTGATGCTTGCTAGCTGCAAGTGTTAGTTCATTCTTCTAAGGCTTCTTCTGATCAAAACGGAAAATGCAATGCTCGTGATTTCAGTCATGCCTTGAGCAGTCCACATCTTTTCATTCACATCTTCATTTTTTATTCACTTTTTTTTTCTTCATTCTAGATTGAAACTTCTTCTTTTTGTCACTCGAACCATGTGCCTCGAGGTAAAACCTACTTAGACACCAAAAAAAGCAAACGAACGAAATTTTTTTGTCATAGTTTTCACTAGAAAACTTTCGTGAGTTATTGTGACAAAATTCTAAACTACTTCTTTATTAAAAATAATAAAGTGTCGGGAATGGTGTACCCTGAATCTCATGATGATGAATTTGTTTTGTGTGGAGATGGTGTTTCCTTGTTGAAAAAAATAATGCCTCAACTAAGGATTGGTGTACCTTATATCGAGAAAATGCGGCTAGGGAATGATGTACCCTATATTTGGCAAAGATATCAGGGAGTGGTGTACCCTGCACTTAAGATCAAATCAACTAGAGAGTGGTGTACCCTATGTTGGAAAACACAGCTAGGGATTGGTATACCCTATACTGGTAAAAACTAGGGAAAAGTGTATCCTATATTTGGAATGATATCAGGGAGTGGTGTACCCTACATTTCAGCTCAATCAAACAGTAATGATATCAGCAAGTAGTGTACCCTGCATTTAAGTTCAATCAACTAGGGAGTGGTGTATCTGTCACGACCCGAAATTTTACCTTCGGGACCATGATGGCGCCTAACATTTCACTTGCTAGGCAAGCCAACGTTAGAATAATATTAGTCATTTTAAACAATTCAGTTGAAATTATAATAAATCAACCAAATATCTGGAATAAATATGAAATAAAAAATTTTCTACAATCCCAAAACTTTTAGTACAAGTCACAAGCTCTACAGAGTTTACTAGAAAATCTCAGAATACAACTGCTTCAGAATAAAATCAACAGTGCAGGAAAATATCAGAAGGTGACTCTGAGGCTTGCGAACGCGACATTAGGTATACCTTAAGTCTCCACAGCAATGCCCGATCAATTAGTAAGATTATCAACAACACTGAGGTACCTGGATCTGCACAAAAAGATGTGCAGAAGCGTAGCATGAGTACACCACATCGATACTCAGTAAGTATCAAGCCTAACCTCGGTAGAGTAGTGATGAGGCCAGGTCAAGACACCTACCAGATATATAAACCTGTACAATATGTTACATAAAGCTAACAAGGAAAGAATATCAATATAAGGCCAATAATAGAAGAATTTCCAATTCAATTCAACAATGAAAACAATGATAACACGGATGGCATCGAGCAAACAATCAAGCAATTAAGCAAAAATATAGTCAGAGTACAACTATAATATAAAAATGGCATGGCATCACCCATCGTGCTTTTACTCTCATCCTTACCATGAAATGATGATAATTTAAACACAATTAAACACAATTCCAACTTGAACATAGTAAATTGTCAAATGCGTTATTAAGCCAATTTAGGATTTAATTAAGGTAAAATAGTGGATAGGTTATACAAATAGAATATCAATTGAATTTAGTTTAGAAATATATGATATCAGATAAAATATTGTATTTATACAAATAAGACATTCAATCAAATCTTAACGAAATAAATATGTGATTTATTAAGGTAATACGTAATAATAATTTTTTTTTACATAAACTACACGACAATAAGATAATGATCAAATTTGAAATACCAATTAGAGTAAAAATATAATCACCATTTAAATTGGTAAATCTCCGAATAAAATATGAGTTTTATTTTTGAAAGACACACAAGTAGAACCTCTTGAAAATTCTTTCATTTAAATCTGCTAAGTTTCAACAACTTATCATATCACATAGGATGCATGACTCACACAAGAAGTCCATATTGTTCTATTTTTAATATATTGACGGTTAATTAATTATGTTCAAAATATAATGAAGTGATTTAAGAAATCACAATAACCGTCCCAACATGGAATGCATCATGAGAATTACAATCGAAATTAACCTTAATATCACAATAATTTCATATTTAAATTGCGCTGCGGCGTGCAACCCGATCCTCCAATATATTCATATTAAATTCTGTTACGGCGTGCAACCCGATCCTCCAATATATTCGAATTAAATTCCGTTGTGGCGTGCAACCCGATCTACTAATATAATTATTTTTCATTTAATTCTATTGCTGCGTGCAACCCGATCCACCAATATATTTATAATCAATTCCGTTGCGGCGTGCAACCCGATCCACCAATATAATAAATTTTTATTTAATGTCGTTGTGGCGTGCAACCCGCTCTAACAATATAAACTTAAAATAAATTTCGTTTGCAGCGTGCAACCCGCTCCAACAATATAAACTTAAAATAAACAACCAATTTACAACCAACTATGGTGTACCACAAAATCAAAAGGAATAACGAGTCTACACAAAGAAGTCACAATTAATGAAAAAGCTACACGATAGCTCACAAAGTCAAATAGCAAGGTAATAACAAACCACAATCAAGGAACAGTTTATGAGCATCAATTAACAATCAAGGCATGTAGTAGACAAGCAGTAATTCAACAAGTGACTACAATCAACAATTAGCATATAAGGGTGAACTTGACAACAAGGATGAAACATGTGCTAACAATTTCAAGTAAATCACGTACAAACAATTCTAAAAACAAAAGATATAATCATGACACGATATTCACAAACGATTGTATAAAAGGAGCCTAACAGTCCTAACCGGTCAAATACCACATATAGGTCGTGTACCCACTCGTCACCTCGCGTACACGACCTTCACTTAATGACCAGTTATGTCATCTTATATTTTAGAACCTAATTCTACGTTTTGAGGTCTCAAAAACCTCATCTCAGCCTTCCTCAATTTGCGTGCGCAGTCTGAGTGTTCTTTCGGAAGGCTTTTATGTTAAAAACTGATAAGAAGGGCATTTTTGCCTTAAAAATTAATTTAAGTTGACTTCGGTCAATATTTTTAGCAAACGGACCCGAACCCGTATTTTGACGGTCCCGGTGGGTCCGTAATGAAATATGGGACTTGGGCGTATGTCCGGAATCAAATTCTGAGGTCCCTAGCTCGAGAAATGATTTTTTGTTGAAAATTGAAAGACTGAAAATCTAATGGTTTTAAGAATTTGGTTTATGTTTGGCCTTGTGGATATCGGGTCCGTATTTTGGTTACGGAGCCCGGTACAGGTTCATTATAATATTTAAGACTTGTCTGTGAAATTTCGTGAGAAACAAAGTTGGTTTGACGTGATTCAGACGTGCGGTTGTGAAAATAGAAGTTTTAAAGCTTTCTTGAAAATTTCATTCGATTTGGTGTTCAATTCCTAGTTTTAGGTCTTATATTGGCAATTTGATCACGCGATCAAGTTCGTATGATGTTTTAGGTGAGTTTCGGATAGGCTACGGGATGTTTGGACTTAGAAAATCTGGTTTTTTGTTGCAGCAATTGTTCTGGTGTGTTCTTCTTCGCGTTCGCGAAGATACTCTCATGAACGCGAAGGGTAAGCTGGTCAGGGTGAGTTTTTCCTCTTCGCGAACGCGAAGGCCTTGTCGTGAACGCGGAGTGATGGGGGCTTTACCCTTCTCGAACGCGACCGGCTCATCGCGAACGCATAACATTTGGGACCTGGGGGAGGGGGTCAGTCACTCTTTATCGTGAACGCGAGAAAGGACTCACGAACGTGAAGGCCAGGTGGGCTAACCTTCGTGAACGCGTAAGCTTGGCAAGCTCTGCTCTTCGCGAACGTGACAGTGTCCTCGCGAACGTGATGAACACTGTTGCCGAGTTCATAAAACAGTCCCAAAATGGGACTTAAGCCATTCTTTCACATTTTCAAAAGCTAAACGGCCTAGAGGCGATTTTCAAAGACATTTTCTTTCCAAAAGTATTGGTAAGTGATTCTAAACCACATTCTTTCAATTTCTCATTACATTTTATGAATTTTTAACCTAAAATCTAAGGTTTTCATGGTGGAGTTGGGGACTTTTGGGTAGAAACTAGGGATTTCAAAATTTGGGGATTTAGACCTCAAATTGAGGTCGGATTCCAAAACCAATTATATATACGGGCTCAGGGGTGAATGGGTAAATAGATTTTGGTCCGAACCTCGGGTTTTGACCAAGCGGGCCCGGGGTTAGTTTTTGACTTTTTGGGGGAAAGTTTGGAAAATCTAAATTTATGCCATGTAATTGATTCCTTTAGCAATATTTGATATTATTGAGTCATTTTTGAACAGATACGAGTGGTTTGGAAGTGGATTCTAGAGGAAAAGCTGTGATTGAGTATTGAGTGGCCTTCGAAGCGAGGTAATTATCGTGGTTAACCTTGGCTTGAGGGATTAAGTATTATTCGCTTATTTGCTACGTGTTTGTATGTTGAGTACAATGTATAGGTGAGGTGACGAGTACCTATGCGTTGTCGTCGGGTCATAACATGCGAGTGAATCTTATTATTGTAATCGTGGTATTCCTTGATCATATTGTTCATGATTAGACTAGCCATTCGTTATGTTGAACAACTCTTATTATGTTTTACGGAAATTGGTATGGATTGAGTATTGACTCAAAGTTGAGGTTAGTAACGTGGAATTGAATGTTGAAGTAAGACTTGTTCTTGATATTTCTATCTCCATGTTGTTATTGTTCATTATCTTGGTGAGGGAGAGTGTAAAAGTATGAAGGGTGATGACGTGCAACGTTTTGTGAGTGAGTGATAATGCACGAAGGGTGATGTCATGTTATTTCTATTGTTTCTTATGGTGAGGTTGAGAGTAAAAGCACGAAGGGTGATGCCGTGCCATGTATGAGAGAGTTAATGCACAAAGGGTGATGCCGTGCCGTTTTTATTGTTTCTTATGGTGAGGTTGAGAGTAAAAGCACGAAGGGTGATGCCATGCACTTTCCTTTATAGTGTTTACTTGTTTCTTTCTGTTAAAGATACATCGATTGATCATGTTCTCATTCCTGTTGTGATTCCTTGCCATGTAATCCCCTCAGCATGTCCCCTCCCCTTCCTATCCTCGTCACTACTTCGTCGAGGTTAGACTCGACACTTACCAGTACATAGGGTCGGTTGTACTAATACTGCACTCTGCACTTCTATACAGATTTTGGTACCGAACCGAGTTGACCCTGAGTCTAGTTGCTGGCTTGATCCGTTTGGAGACCCAAGGTAGTCTTGTTGGCATCCGCAGGCCCTGATGTCCCCTTCTATGCATTTCCTTTACTGTTTCATTTGTATCGAAAATAGTTGTATTTTCTTCAGACATTTACTTGTAGTGAAATCTTAGAGGTTCGTGAATTGTGACTCCAGATCCGGGTGGTAGTAATTAATGCAGTTTTTATATTATTCTGCACTCACTATATTTCATCTTAGCTAATTTGTTGTTATTTACTGAATGGAATAAGGATTGGTTTAATGATTCTCTAACGTTGTCTTGCCCAGAAAGTAAAATGTTAGGCGCCATCACGGTCCCGGCGATGGGAATTCCGGCGTACACGACATTCACATAACACGAATGACACAATCATCTCAAATCCTAAGGGGTGGTTCCCCCCCCCCCTCCCTCCCCCCCCACTCGAGGTTAAGCAAGACACTTACCTCGCTTCGCAACCAAATTCAAGATTCCAATAAACCTTTGCCTCGCAAATTCGTGTATGAAAGCTTCAAATCTAGTCACAAACAATTCAATATACTCAATACGAATAGTAGGAATTCATTCCATATGAAAATACTAATATTCCAGATTAAAATTCGAAATTCATTTTAAAAATCAACAGTGGGACGCATGTTTCGAATCCCGAAAAAACTCACGAAATCCGAACACCCGTTCTGATACGAGTTCAACCATACAAAAATTATCGAACTCTAACATCGAATTTCCCTTCAAATCTTCAATTAAAGTCTTTGAAGATTTCTACCATTTTACAACCCAATCTTTACCCATTTGAACTTAAAAATCTTCCCACAACCTTATTGGTACAAGCATGTATAACTAATACTCTCACATCCAAGAATCATCTTACTAATTACCCATTTCTAGTTAGATTTTGAAATTGAAGGATTAGGGAAAGAAATTCTTACCTCTTTGAAGCTCTAGCAACCCTTTTATGTGATTTCAAGGTTTGATTCAAGGTAGAGTAGTGAAATCCTTAGTCCTTCCTTTCCTCTCTCTAAAACACCAGAAAATACAGTCGAGGTTGTCTTCGAGTTTTCCGGCGTCGATTCCGGTCTTTGTTCGCATCAAATAATTGCTGCTGTAAAAGTTTTGCCAAAGGATCATTTTAATCAGGAAAGCTATTTTGAAGGTTCATTTCCAGTTCTCCTTTTATTTCATTAGTTTTTTGCTGTGTGTTTCCTTAGATATTTTTATGAAATAAATAGTTGTAACACTGCTCTTTCCAAACTCATAGTGTATGATAATACTGGGTATATTGTTGTTATAAATAAATATCATTCATTATTATATTACTTTGTGTTTGGATGTTAGTAGATGATCACGTAAAATTCTTGAACGTGCTTCGATACTTCCTTTAATTAATGAATTAGTTTCTCTTCCCTTTTAGTTTGTAGTATTTTTAAGTTTTAGATAAGTTTTGATAAAATGAGTTTGAGAAGAATTTGTGTGTTCACTATTGTTTCATTAGTTTTGTTTCCATGCTCATGCATCTCAATAGCTAGTTTTTAAGTAAATTTCAGATGGGATTTTACCTAGATATACTATATTAGAAATCTATTTACTACCTTTATTTAGGTTCCTTGTTAATTACTTTATATACCTATATTTACTAGTTTTATACAAAATCATAAAAAAGAGGAAGTGCAACATACCTTAAATATAGTGTATCGGTTACACATAATCCCCCTACATTTAAGATTCTCTTCCTTTTCCAAAGGATTACAAAAACATCTTCACTCTTTCTTTAACAATTATCCAAATTTGTACTTACCCACCGTAAGAATTCTCCCTTACCCACTGATACCCAAAATCTTTCTAATCCAAAAATCTCGCTTACTCACTCCTCTTCCAAAGCTTTTGATATCTGATTTTTCTCTTCCAATCATCCACTGTTATCCCCCCCAAAATTGCAGATTCTTTCCTCTTACAAAACTTTGATATTCGATTTCTCTCTTTCAATCATCCAAAATCTCTTTCTTATTTATACAATACAGAAGAAATTTAAAATTTTGCTCTACAATCAAGTTGTGGGGTAAGTTGTGGATACAATACTAATACAATTATAATACTATTATATTAAATTTTTAGTATAGAGTTGTGATTGAAACTTGAGGAAGATGAAGATCATAATTGTATCACAATTTTTCAGAAAATGTATCGCGGTTGTATTATAATTGTGTATGTATCATAATTATTGCAGAAATTGTATTATAAATGTATGATAATTATATATTCATTGTATATTGTTACGAGTAGTTGTGAATTCGTGACGAATTTCACAATTTGTATCACAAATATGATAATTATATATTAATTTATTAGTATTGTATCAGGTATTATTTTGTGTATTAATGTACCAGATACAAGTTAGATACAATTGTGATACAAGTATGATACATTTATGTTTTAGGCATTGATGTATCTGATATAATTCAACTACAATTATGATAGAACTATCATACAATTTTTGAATATTTTTTAATAATATAAAGCTGTCGGCAATGGTGAAGATAGAAGATGGAGATTCTGGACTTAGATTAAGGGATTTTGATTATTTTTTTTTAAAAGAGAGAGAGAGAGAAGAGGAGAAGGGAAAAAAAAGGAAAAGATGTAATTGAATCTCTTAATTGAAGGCACTAATAATGGTGTGAGGGCCTTTTAAAAAGCAATATATACAAGTTGTAAGAAAAACCTAAACACTTATTAAAAACTGCAAAACATAGAGAACATAGATAAATAGTTTCTAATATAATATAGCTAGGTAAAAATCTCATTCCAAATCTGTCTGTCAAAGCCCATATATTTAAACAGGCTATTTTGTACATTCACTTTGTCCACATATAACTCCTTACTTTAGACCTCCACGTGCAATCTCAAACCTTAGGAAAATGAATAATTCATGAATATCCGTAGTTATTTTAGGCGCGCTTGATTAATAATTTATTGTGACTACGGGTACGACTCCCATAGCATAATCATGATACGTAATCTCAATTTCAGGTGCACGTTCGCGTGACTTGACCCCAACTTCAAATAATAATAATAAATAAATATTTCGTAAATTGCGGATGCATTTCACGCGGCATAATTTGTGATGTGTACAAAAACGACAAGTGGGCGACACCGAGACTTGTTTAAATAAATTTTATAATTGTTTAAAATAATTAAAAGCGATATAGAAGCGTAAACGCATAAAAGGTTTTAAACATGTAATAATTCAGATAATTAAGTCGTGTTAAGCGACCGTGCTAAAATCACGGAACTCGGGAGTGCCTCACACCTTCTCCCGGGTTAACAAAATTTCTTACCCGGTCTTTTGTGTTCGCAGACCATAAATAGAGTCAATTTTCTCGATTTGCGATTTTCATAAACCGGTGACTTGGAAAACCATAATAAATATTTCAAGTGACGACTCTAATTAAATAAATAATCTCATTTCGAACAATGTAACTGTATTCGGAAAAACAACCTATCCTTCGGAAAGGAGGAATGACAGCAGTGAAACTGAACTTTTCCCCCATATCTGGCTAAATCTGTCTCGGTCATATACTTGTGTTGACTCATTAAGTACTAGTTTTGGTTCAGATTTTTTTTTGGGGGGGTCGAATTTGGGTTGAGGTTATATTTTTAGGGATGTAATGGAAGAAAATAACACAACAGCAATTCATAAAGCTATAAATGCAGTGCGAGCATTAGGAAGGGGATTTGATGTGAATTATGATACAAGATTGCTATATTGTAAGGAGGTAGGTGGGTCTAGGGTTGTAGAGATTGATGAAGAACAGCAGCAAACAAGGGATCTTTGTTTATACGATAACATAGTGCTGCCTAATATTTCAAGGGATATTAAGAATTTTCAGGAGGCTGATGGTCGTGTGTTATGAATCAAAATAGTCGTGATTTCACATTTGGGCTTTTGGCAAATTATATATGGGACCCTGGCTGAAAATAGAGCATGTGCGTTGCGCGTGACAGAGAAGGAAATCAGGAGATAAATAATATGTTCATTGCATTCTAAAGTTAGACTAAATTTTATAGAAACTTCCCCTCTCTGGTCTTTCTCCCTCGACTAATTCTCTTTGTGGCTCTGTCTTCCCATCCCTTTCTTTCTGTTACTATCCTTAGTTATTACTTTTCAGTGTAATTCCTTTGTTATCGGAATCAATATATCAATCTGTTATTTCTGTATTTGGTTGTGGATATTGGATCCATAACATTGGTGCTTTCATTGACTCCATCTACCATGGTGGACCTATCTCAAACTCCAGAGTTAGAGGCGGATTTAGGATTTAAATTATATGGGTTCAATTTTTAATATTTTTAACATTGAACCCATTATATATTTAAAAGTTATGGGTTTAAATCTATTATTTTTGTAATTTTAATAAATTTTTACACATAAATTTCTACTCCGCGTCAAAAGTTATGGGTTCAATTGAACTCGTAACTTTTACACTGGATCCGCCTCTGAGTCTCCAGTAATGGGTCGTTTTAGCGGTGAGAATCCTCTGAATGGGTTCTTCAGGCAGAGAAGTATTTCACCTTCTATAAGATTTCGTCAAAGCATAAACTGTCATGGGCTTCATTTTATTTGGATGGCGAGGTTTTGAAATTGTATCATTGGTTATTTCGAAACAAGAGTGGGTTGCTCTAGTGGTGAGAACCCTCCACTTCCAACCAAGAGGTTGTGAGTTCGAGTCACCCCAAGAGCAAGGTGAAGAGTTCATGGAGGGAGGGAGCTGAGGGTCTATCGGAAACAACCTCTCTACCCCAGGGTAGGGATAAGGTCTGCGTACAAACTACCCTCCCCAAACCCCACTAGTAAAATTATACTAGTTTGTTAATGTTATATTATTGTTATTTCGAAACAAACAACTTGCAGGTTGGGACCATTTCGTGGACAAATTATTTATTCGTTATCGAGGTCGAAATCGGGGTGCACCTGATAGGCGTTTAGCCTTTCTCCGGCAGTTTACCACAGTGGATGCTTATCCGGCATGGGCTACGACTATTCCGTCATGGAAACTTGCCCTTGCCTCAGTACTGGAATGCGCCCTCAGAGAACACCAACCTGGAGATTACCCACAAGGTGTTTGCGGAAAAGCCAAATAGGGGAACTAAAAATGTTGTAGTTACTGAATCGATGCTAACAACACCTGAGGAGACCTGCAATTCAGTTTTGGAGGAGGACAAAGAGGAATTTGAACCCCGTTTGCCACAATACTTGGTTGAACCATCTGAATACAACAGCAGCAATGGGGGGCGCAAGTTGTTCGATGAATTATCTGATTGGTCTAAAGATGTTATTTAGGAGCTGAATGTTATGCAGGAGCCACAAAAGGAGCTTACTTTAACAATAGAGAGACTCATTTCCCTAATGATTCGATGTATCATGTTTCCCCGATTGATGCAGCAAACAATAATGCTAATGTTATTGAAAATGAAAACAAGGCTAATAAAGAAAAAGTTGTTACTGCAATCATAGAGAAGGCTCCACTATATATTGGTTATGCATTCTCTATTTCTAGAAAAACCATATCATGATTTCTGGTCGATATGGACTTTGGATAGCCCAAAACTTAGAGGCGATGTCTTGTATGTTTTCTGCTTGCACTTACGACCAACTTCTAAACAGAGGTATATTTAGTCACTTAGGTGACCTTGGTTATGTTGATCTTGTCTTACCACTGCATCGATATCCACCTGATCAATTCGGATTAGACTTTCCATTTGATCCTGGCTCTAGTTTGCTTACCACGTTCCTTAGAGTTACAAACAATTGTGTATTATGTGGTGCCTCGACCAACTTTGAGCGTGATTAGTTCGTGATATTTACCGTGTGGAATTCTTGCACTGCCACCTTTGAAATTTTGATTCAGAAATGCATACAGTGTTCGCCAGTATGTTCTGTTGGGAGTTACTTTCGACATGCTTTCGAAACTTGCTGAAGGTATTAGTAGTGGTATAAACGATTTGGTTCCACAAACAAATTTAGGATATTTGCCACTTTGGGTTTTTGTTTGGATGATGCTCCTGCTATTTGGCTCTATTTTTATGGATCATGTGTCGATTTCTTTGGTCGAACGCTTCCTCTTCAAATGACCAAGAAAGAAACATAAGCTATTGTGACTAACACTACACAAGTTATTAGTTGTATAATACTTAGTTTAACATGTTGTGTGCTCAATTTGTTCGACGAAATGGTGGAAACTGTGATTGTTTTTGTTTCTAACGAGGTGTTTTTAGGGAATTGGAATGGAGAGGCAGTAAGTCTTACTGTCGAGAACTATGGCTTGGGCATACAATTTTTGAAGTGGTTCAACAATGGGCATGCTTTTATGGTTGATTTTGGTTGTACAACTCTTCCTAATGTTCCTGTTAGGATCGGGAATCCGGGTAGTACGAAATATAGCCAAACAACGGTATAATGACAATAACAAAGACAATGAAAGTTGATAACAACGACAATTAAAATAGATAAAGAAGATACAAATTTAACATGGTTCGGTCAAAGTGACCTACGTCCACAAGCGGAGAGGAGCAATTTACTATAACAATAAGAGTACAAAAGAGAGTACAAAATTAGAGTAAACATTCTAATTAATCCCAAATACCCTAAGAGAATAACCTCACAAGATCACTCCAAAGAAAGGGTTCACACAAGTGTTTCCCAACACTAACTCTCATACAAAACACTCTTAATAAAAGAAGAAAGGAAGAAACAAGAATTGAAGACAAGTCTTGTTGGTGTGTCTAAAATGAACTAATGGCCTTCCCTTTTATAGGCAAAAAAGTCTTGACCTCTTAGGTGTAAAAGAAGAGATACAACTTGTGCAAATGATGTCCAACACACAATGCAATATTTTTGGGTCCCAAAGAATATTGCCAACAAAGTCTACACTTTGCAAAGATGATTATGCTTATGTGAGATGGACTCCATTTGACAAAATAATGGCCATATTATAAATCTCCACCTCGACCTAATTTTGGATGATATAGTAAAATTGCTCCACCTTCTCCGCAAAAGCCTCAATGGGCATATGTCAAAATTTAATGCCATCAAAATCAGACAAATTGTCTGATACCGAAACTGTAGTAGGGCCTATAACAGTGGATCCCAATAAAGTATACAACGAACCAGATCTGTGTGTTTTCATGATCAAACGAGCACCTTGAAAAATTTTCAGAACTCCACCTTCACTAGTGAATTTGCACCCAAGGGATTCTAAAGTGCCTAGAGAGATGAGATTTTTTTTTCAACTCAGGAACATATCTAACATCGGTGAGAGTTCTCATCACATCATCGTGCATTCTGACCCGAATTGTACCTTTGCCAATAACGTTACAAGTAACATTGTTACCCAATTGGACAATTCCACCTGCAACTGAATCATATGTAGAAAATAAGTCACCTGCTAGGACACATATGATATGAACAACCGGAATCTAAAATCCACTCATTGTCTAATCTGAAACTAGTTTCAGTTGCTAAAAATATAGTTCCCTCAATCTCATCAGTTGCTACACTAGCTTCGGCGGTGTCAGTATTTTTGTGCTCATTTTTTCTTTCTTTGTGCTTTTCTTTATTTTTTAGTTTATAGCATTCAGAGATATTGTGACCTTTCTTATGACAATGGCGACACTATAAATTATTGTATCTGGAATTGGAGTCGGATTTGCCCCTAACAAATAAGCCAACTTCCGCTTGAGTTCCACTAGCTTCCCCAGTAATATCACTATCTATCTATTCTTTTGATTTTAAGATAGAATTAATATCCTTATAAGAGATATTATCCTTTGCATAAAGCATAGTATCTCTTATATGCTTAAAAGATGGGGGTAGAGAACAAAGCAGTAATACAGCTTGATCCTCATCTTTAATTTCAGCATCTATATTACTCAAATCCATAAGAATGAAATCAAAGGTGTCAAGATGAGAGAGAATAGAGGTACATTCACTCATACGAATTGTATAAAGCTTCTGCTTCAGGTAAAGTCTATTTTCCACCGTCCTCTTCATATATAAGGTTTTCAATTTTTCCCACATGCCTTTAGCTGTGGTTTCTACAGAAACTTCACGTAAAACCTCATTTGAGAGATTTAAAATAATACATGCTTTTGCCTTTTTGTCTATGATGGCAAACTCCTCGTCCGTCATTTTATCCGGCTTCTTCTCCTTTCCTTGCAACGCCAAGTCTAAGCCATCCTGAATTAGGATAGCTTCCATCTTTAATTGCCACATTCCGAAATTTGCTCTTCGGTCAAATTTCTCAACATAGGTCTTTGTTAGAGTCATTTTTGGCTATTGAAACTAACCCGGTTAGATCCGGCTCTGATATCAATTTGTTAGGATCGGGAATCCAGGTAGTGCGAAATATAGCCAAACAACGGTATAATGACAATAACAAAGACAATGAAAGTTGATAACAACGACAATTAAAGTAGATAAAGAAGACACAAATTTAACGTGGTTCGGTCAAAGTGACCTACGTCCACAAGCGGAGAGGAGCAATTTACTATAACAATAAGAGTACAAAAGAGAGTACAAAATTAGAGTAAATACTCTAATTAATCCCAAATACCCTAAGAGAATAACCTCACAAGATCACTCCAAAGAAAGGGTTCACACAAGTGCTTCCCAACACTAACTCTCATACAAAACACTCTTAATAAAGGAAGAAAGGAAGAAACAAGAATTGAAGACAAGTCTTGTTGGTGTGTATACAAATGAGGAGACCTTCCCTTTTATAGGCAAAAAAGTCTTGACCTCTTAGGTGTAAAAGAAGAGATACAACTTGTGCAAATGATATCCAACACACAATGCAATACTTTTGAGTCCCAAAGAATATTGCCAACAAAGTCTACACTTTGCAAAGATGCTTATGATTATGTGAGATGGACTGCATTTGACAAAATAATGACCATATTACAGTTCCTTTAAGCTCTAAATCGGACTCGCATACTTTGTTTGACGAAATTGCTAAAAGGAGTAGAGGTTTGGTTGCAATGTCATACTTTGAGACTGTGAGCGACATGGAATGTACGTGTCCGTATCCGATTTTCCCAAGCTCTTATCCAGAGACTGCAACAAATAGCAACATTTGTCACTGTGATAGCATCTAATATTGAGGGTGTGGATTATGTGGATGGGCTTGAAGTCTCTTACTAAAGGTGAAAAATTCTGAGATGAAGGCTTGGGCATTGGAGGTACATTCACTTTTGAAAACCTTAAGCAGGAAAGTGTCTGATAATATATTGCCATTAGCCAGAATAGCGATGTACAAAACTTGTTGGAGTTTTGATTGCTATAATGTAGACTTGTTGGTTGCATTCAATGGTACACTTAGAGATGGGATTGTTTTATTATATTGGGGTCTTGATGCTTCCCAAGCAGATTATTTCAATGATACCGTTTCTA
Source organism: Nicotiana tabacum (assembly GCF_000715075.1). NCBI lineage: Eukaryota > Viridiplantae > Streptophyta > Magnoliopsida > Solanales > Solanaceae > Nicotiana > Nicotiana tabacum. Next base: position 87,259,623 of record NC_134103.1, read on the forward strand.
TAGGATCATTTCAAGCTTTAAGACTTGGAATTCTTGTGGTTGCTTCAGATGGTAATCAAGGAAGTCAAAGTTTATCTACAAATCTAGCTCTATGGACGTTCATTGTTGCTGCCAGTTATACTAACATAGATTTTACACATGCAGTAGAGGAAAGACTTAGTTTATATGATCTGATTGTAATGTGGTTAGAAGGAATTACTGACTCGAACCTGAGGGCGAGGTTCTTATTGAGGATCGGGGTATTGTTATGAATCAAAATAGATGTGATTCCACATTTGGGCTTTTGGCAAATTACATATGGGACCCTGGCTGAAAATAGAGCATGTGCGTTGCGCGTGACGGAGACCAAGGAAATCAGGAGATAAATAATACGTTCATTGCATTCTAGAGTTAGGCTGAATTTTGTAGAAACTTTCCTTCTCTGGTCTCTCTCTCCTTCAACTAATTCTCTTTGTGGCTCTGTCTTCCCAGCCCCTTTCTTTCTGTTACTATCCTTAGTTATTATTACTTTTCGTTATCGAATCAATATATCAATCTTTATTTCTGTATTTGGTTGTGAATATTACATGGTGATGGTTCTAGTGTTTCAAATTATAATGAGGTACGTCGGCTCACCAAATGGCTGTTTTTAGCTCCTCTCTGTTTGAATTTATTTAAGTTAGAGAAGTGTTGGTTTTACTATTTTGTTATGTCAATCTAGTGATGCTTTGTCCGGCCTTTTCTCAGACCTCGCGCATAGCGGGAGCTTACAGCTTGTGTGGATGGTTATTACATATCGTTTCATAATGTATCGTATCGTATTGTATTGTACTGTATCGTTTGATGAATATAATATTTAGATAGAATGTATCGTTTGTCGTTGTTTCTTGATATCATGCACCAGCAATATAAAGAATAAACTTGCAATATTATAAAAAAAATTATGATACAGGGTAAAATTATTATATTAAAAGGTAGGGTAAATGATAAAATAAAATTATTTAATAATAATGAAGAGTGAGATGAGAGAAAAAGACAAGGTAACGACGCGATCACACCAAATCGGTCGTTACATAAAGTGGCACACTTCGTAGTTACGTAACAACGGATTTAACAATACAATACAATAAAATTTAAGTAACAATCAAAACACGCATCGTATATAAAGTAACAATACGATACAATACAATAGGTAACAACCATCCAAACAAGCCGTTAGTGCACCCAGGTGCGGAGGCAGAATGTGGGATGCGGGTCCGGCTGAACCCAGTAGTTTTTGTTCCAACTTTTTATTTATCTTAAGAAACTATTTGAATATGTATAACTTATTAATTTAGAACATAATAACTTAAAATAATTACAATTCTCAACCCATAAAATTTAAATTTTGGCTCCGCCTCTGAATGCGCCGGAAAGACCAAAATTTTCTTGTCGAGGGAACGTTTTTCTTTTTTGTTAAGTTTTGGTGCAAAAGAGAAGAAAAGAAACTCAAGTAGTATGCTTGGTGGGCCGAAATTCCATTCTCCCGTTATGCTAGTCATCATTTCAGGTTTGGTAGTGGGGGATAAGGTCGGTTTCAATCGAAATAAAGATGTGTTAACCTTCTTTTTCTCTTGTCAGTAGGATTAGCCAATCTCCTCGTTTGTAAGGCTTAGATAGATAGTTGGACCAGGGCGGCCCAACCTCTCAAAGGCCTAAAACAAAATCTTAATAAGAGGCCTTAATATATATATATATATATATATATATATATATATATATATATATATATATATATATATAATTTAATGAACATCATTTTTAAAAAAATTAGACAAGTGAGGATGTGTAATTAAAAAAAATGAGAACTTAGTTTTATAAAATACAGAAAATTAAATGAATTTAACGTTGATTACATCACAACTGAAATGGGAGAACCCAGAAAACATAAGTGACTCCTTTTTTTAGTAAGTCCCTTTCTATATTTTTACCATTAATGAGATGATTTCTAACCCAAAAACTTCTATGATTTATTTAAGATTACAAGTTTCAAAAGCCTTCCTTTATTTCATAAAATACATGTCCAATCAAACACTTTCATATAAATTGGGACGGAGAGAGTATAATTTATGTAAGGAAAATAAATAATAAGTTAGATTATTAGATATAGTTACGTGACCAACTAATGAATAGAGAAATATAATTAAGTAAAAAAAGATTGACAGAAAATTATTTTAGTTATATTAATTAGAGGAAGAAATCGAGTTATTAAAAATTAATATGACAACAAAGAAATAAATTTATCAATAATAAATGATAATTATATAAATAATATACTACTATATATTAAAAAATACTAGTAATTTTGAGGCCCTTAAATATTTGGGGCCTTTCACTTGTTTTAGGGTTGGGCCGCCCGTGGGTTGGACGTCTTTAGTAGAGAAACATATTTTTGTGTAGGTTTTCAACTTTCCGGAAACCATTTGTATACTAGGTTTTTTCCATAACAAAAATAAATTATTACTTCATTAAAAAAGTTGCAGATAAGTGTGCCCATCTTGTAGAGTGTTGACCAGCATAATAAGAAGTTCTCTCTTTTTCTTCTATTTTCACCATAAGTTTATCTTTTGTTTGTACCATCACTGATACCAACACCAAACCAACATAACAAGAACACAAATTAAAAGATTGAAAGATAGATAACCAACTAAGAAAATTAAAAGAATATTTGAAAAAATAAATACTCAATCAATTTAAAACTTAATTGACCAAAACATATAGGAACAACCCTTGCAAGTTTACCTTAATAAGTTTAATCACCAACAACGAAATTTAGCCTCGTATTCACAAAAGAGTTCTTCAAGATATCAATAAAAAACTAATTTTAAAATGAGAGTTTTATGTCATTTATACTGGAGAGCTAAATATTACAAATACAATTACTAAATATTATATAGTCTTCAATTGTTGGCCGTAGCCACTCTAATATGAAAATAGCCTCCATTTGGAATCCAAAGTGCTCGATGAATATCTAAATTTAACTGTTAGTCAAGTTCAAAGATCTCCCCCACTAAGGGCACTTAAGAAGACAAAGTTGTCCCATTTCAAATAGTTCAGGGATGTTTTGGTCTTTTACCTTTGAAATAAAAAAACATAAGAAATTAGTCTTTGAGATTTATTTTGTGGAAAATCAAGTTTCATTTCAATGTATGAAACTCGATATGCAAGGAAATGTCGTTACAAACTGATTGCTCGTCACTTTACTGATTGGACTAATTCTATTGCTGGAAGGAGATTTCACAAATGTCCTAGAGCATCTGCCTGCTTTAGTGACTTTCCACAATCACATAGGGTGGTTTGAGATTGCGAAATGACTCATCCTAAGCTCACAACATACTTAATGTTGCAATCTAAGCAAGGGCTCCCCAATGCCAACAAAAAGGAGAGCCCAATGCACAAAGCATTCAATAGGATTCGGGGATGGGCCGCACCCCAAAGGGTATGATACAGACAACCTTCTGTAATGCAAGTATTAGTGGATGCTTTCATGGCTCAAACCCGTAACTTATAGGTTATACAGAGACAATTTTTCTTTCTTGTTGCTCTAAAGCTTCCCTTCAGTCTCCGTGATGGCAACCTTGACATAAATTTATGCACATTGGGTCGTGACCAGATTTCAGTTCAGGGGGAGCTTTTTGGTTTTCCTTGAATACCCTTAGATGTAGGATAAAGTAATAACCACTAAATTGCAACTCTAATCGCATACTCGTGCATCCTAACTCCCAAGTCCAACCAGAATCTAAGATCTTCTCATTTCAAGGTCGAAAGCTGAGAGTTCTTTTATAGAACTGATTTAAAATGCCAAAGGAAAAAGAGATTATGAACCAACATTTGAAGAACTGTCAGATTAAGAAAGGACGGAAATAACAGAGAACAATCATTTGCAAGTAGTAGTTTAATTTTACCATGTAAAAACAATCCGAAATCTGTCTTATTGAAATGTTTCTTGAAGCATATAAGCCTGATTCCTGATAAACAAGATCCCTCTCATAGATGTTTTTCTACTAACAAAGAAGTTTATTTACACGCGAGATTGTTGCTCAAGAACAATATGTCTATGCTTCTTGTTGAGTCAATGCATGTGTATCAAAGTAAGAGATGGCGACAGCAGCATGGAGAGCTGCTCCGAAAGGAAGAACATCTTCATTGACAGTGAAGTAGGGGGAGTGTATATCTTTAATAGCAGATGTGATAGTTTTATTTTGCGTCCCAATGCTAAAGAATGCGGCTGCCATCTTCTGGGAATAGAAGCTGAAGTCCTCTGCGCCCATTGAAATAGGGTCAATCAGCACGTTTTGCTCACCGAGCAAGACTTGTCCAACTTTTCTGACATGCTCATACAATTTGGGATCGTTTAGAGTTGGTGGATATGGCCTCAGTTCCTCGATGAAATTAACAGTAGCCGAACACAGATGTACAGCTGCTTGAGTCTCTATCACCTGCGAGCAGTATGTATTTGCAATTTTACTTGTCTCTAACAGTATGGTTGCACAAAACAATTTTTAAGATATAGAAAACAAGATATAGACAACTGGAACATAGACATACCTCTTTGATCCTCCTCTGAAGATAGGAATAACCTTCTGATGTCATGAACCGAAATGTTCCACCAAACTCTACACTTGCAGGGATAACATTTCCAGCTTGACCGCCGTCAACAAATCCAACAGAGACAACCTAAAAATCAACAGAGAAAAGATGTTCAGAGCCGGAAAAAACTGAAACACTTTTGACCTGTTTGGAAACAAAGGGGCAATATGTACCCTAGGCTCTAGAGGATCAGTTTCTCGAGAAACAAGTTGTTGCAATGCAAGAACTACCATAGAAGCAGCTAGGATCGGGTCTCTAGTTTTATGTGGGGTTGCTGCATGTCCGCCTTTCCCTTTTATCGTTGCTTTGAACCTGCCTGAGCCAGCCATGATAGGACCAGGTCGAGAACTGATAGTACCAACGGGCATAAATGGTGAGACATGTAAGCCAAATATTGCTTGAAACCCGTTTAGTGCCCCTTCTTCTAACATATAGGAGGCACCACCGTAGCCTTCTTCTGCTGGTTGGAAGACGAGCTTTACAGAGCCCTTCAGTTTAGAATGTAGGTTACACAAATCAATTTCTGAATCAAATTAAGAGCAGGAAAGGAAGGATGTAGGCAGTTCATCTCAAAATAATAATAATTCTTCATACTTTCAACTTATCCGTTGTGTTTTGAAGCAATCTCGCTGCTCCAAGCAGCATGGTGACATGAACATCATGGCCACAGGCATGCATTTTGCCATTGATCTTGCTTTTGTGCTCCCAATCTACCAATTCCTTCATAATGTTGCTTCTATTCAAACATTCCACTCAATGAAGCAATTCTTTCTAATGACAAAAACAGTTAAACAAAGTATAGGAAGAAGCAAGCAAATCATAAAAATTAGAGCAAATTTTATAATCTTTCCTTTTCTTTTCCGAATAGAGGTAAATTGGAAGTTTGGGGGGTGATTTTGGGGGGGGAGAGAGAGAGGAGGTCACAGACGCACAGGGAGAATAGTGTGAGTTAGAAACACTGTTGTTCTGAGTAATACTCAGTAAATTACAAGAGCTATCTGTAGAAACAAGCTAGACTCACATATTTTGAACTTTTTCTCCAATCCACCATCCATATCTATCTCTACTTCCTAACTAGTGAATGGCACCATTGATTTCATAACAAACTTAATATATGACAACTATATCTACTTACACTTCCTCCTACATATCAATTCATAAGACGTATGTCATTTTTCTTGGAGGAAGCTTCTTATTTTAGCTAAATCAAGAATCATATCAATCTCCAAAATGTTCTCCATGGGTATATATCTTTTCTTTAAATATGAGTAACCGAGGAAAAGAAAGAAGAATAGATCAGAGACTAATAAACTAGCAAGTTAGAGAAGCCACTATGTCAACAAGTCAGCAGCTCATCATTGAGTCAATGGCTCCGAAAGGAAGGAATTGAGTACAATAAAACTACACTGAAGCTATTATAAGATGATAAATGAGTTGAAATAGATGAAACAATCTGAAGAATCATACTGTAGGCCAAAAAGATCATCATTTTATATTTTTGGATAAAAAGAAGCTGGAAATTACGCATGGACTACAAGAACAAATACGTCGTATTCCATAAAGTAATATGCATCGACAAAAATAAGCAATAAGCAATTTGATCACTTCTGAACGGTGGTATTATCGTATTAGTATTTCAAGCTAGAGAAGTTATACATTTATCAGAGACGAAATCACTGCAACTGATACAGCAGTTTGGTGGTTTCCAAGACTAGGTTTAACAGTTGGGAGTTATCATGTGCTATTCGCTCTTTGAGCATCAAGTAAAGTTTTATTGATTTCCCTTGAAGTTTAGGCTTTGCCAATTGCCAGATTTTCCATGTTAAGATACAATGCTAATAAAAATCCATCTGTCGTGGTTCAGCTTCTTTTTGGCCAAAAGTGTTTTTTCGGCCAAAAGTGTTTGTTCCCCCAAAGTTAACGTGATTGGCCAAGCTTTTAGAAGGAACAAAAGTACTTTTGATTAGAAGAAAGTAGTTTTTTTCCGAAAGCACTTTTAAGAAAAATATACTTAGAAGCGCTTTTTAAAAGCTTGGTCAAACACTAATTGTTATTCAAAAGTATTTTTCAAATTAATTAGCCAAACCCAAACCGATTCTAGTCAAAAATACTTTTTTGAAAAGCACCTTTGGAAAAAAACACTTTTCAAAACTAAGCTGATTTTAGAAGCTTGGTCAAACATGCTACTCCTTTTCACTTCTCTAATCACTAAAATAGTATACATGTATGGTTATTTATAATAGAAATTGTTCTATATTAGTCCATCACGCTCCAACTTACTGGACAGTGGAATTAACAGCAGTGAGAGGGAAAAAAAATTAACAGCACTGACCTTCAGCCAACCATCTCTTAAATGACAAGGTTAGGTAACTATTCTACTCACTCTTATTCAAATTGGAAATTTAAATTACATCTTAATTTATGCGAAAACACTATCCGGAAACTGCTTTCCTCGAAAAATATCACTACTTTAACCAACACCTTAGACATTATTATCTATTTTTAATACCCAAAACTTTTAATCAAAATATTACTGCTCGCTAATATTACTTTCATTTACTATCTCCAACCAAATATGAAAATCATTTCTACGAAGGTCAGTCATTCGTAACAAACCAAACATACCAAAAAGGAAAAAATGGAGAAAAAAGAGAGGGGGAAAAACCTGAATAGGAAGAGCATCCATGTCAGCTCTTAAACCGAACCAAGGTTGAGATCCAGACCCAATGGTTCCAACCAAACCAGTTTTAGCTACGGGCCACAAATACTTGACGCCGAGCGAGTCCAGCTCATTTCTAATGAGTTGACTCGTTTTGTATTCTTGAAAAGCCAGTTCTGGGTACTCATGTATTCTCCTACGGATCCTCCTCAACCAATCGAAGAACTCCGGCTGCTTCGCCGATTTCAAAAGTTCTCTTGTTAAAAGCTCACTTTTAGTAGTAGAAGTATGCAAAACGCATGAATTTTGAAAGAAATTAGCAAATAGCAGTGCCAACATGAAGTAAACGTAGAACGAACCCATCCAACAATCTTTGGCTTGATCGTGCTCCTTTCAACGAATTGACATCATTGATTGTTTTTTTCCAAATTTGACATGAATTAAGGTCTATTCAATTGAACACCTCGACTTACAATAAAGTATTCCTATTAAATATTTCGGGCTTAAATTTTGGAAAATCTTTTGTTTGTCTTCTTTTATTACGTGAATAAATTAACCACTTAAAATATATCTTATCCTTCAATTATACACATTAGATATAAGTATTTGCTATAACAAATAAAAATAAAATAGGTCAATTAAAAAAGAATTTAATCAATTATAAAACAAACTCCTCTCCGTTAAACAAAAGACTCGTAACCAAGTCATTATCTCAAAATTTTCTCAATGAATATCTAATATATGTGTTCAGTTACTCAATTGGAACAAGCCTAAGTTTGGGCGTCTAAATAAAATTCGGAGAAGGGTCAAAACTACCCCTACACTATTTGATTTGGTACAATATATCCTCCATTCACCTATTGAGCTAAAAATATCTCTACAGTTATCTTAGTGGCTCAATTATGCCCTTATTATTAACGAAATTATATGGAGAGAAAAAAAACGTCCCATTGGTCTAAACATAAATCCTTATCAAAGAATTTTAAAAAAAAACATAACCTGGGTTTTACCCGCCCCAAAAAAGATCCGCCTCGCTGCCAACTTTCTCTTTCTTCTCCAATCTCCATGAAATCGAATTAGAGGAGGAGATAGTGAATTATTTTCTCAGACCCATTTTATACCCATTTGATTTCATTAATGAATTTATTCTCATTTAATGAATTACTTCCTAAGTCAAGATCCGAAATTTTATTCCCATACCCATTTCATTTTATTCCCAAAATCAACATTTTCTTGCTTAAGCTGTTACTTTTCTTGTTGTTGTGGTGACACAAATTCTCCCATTTGCAGAACATAATTAAAAGAGGAAGAAGAATAAGTTACATTGTCTTTTAAAAATAAAAGATTTAGATTACAGGTTTAAAATCGGTGCGGCCAATCAAAACACAAGTTATGGTGGGTTTTTTTTTAGTATAGTAAGGATTTATATTTAGCCAATAGGACGGTGACACGTGGATATTACATAAATTTTCTTATTTTTCAGATAAGTCCATCAGTAATAAGGGCATTATTGGGCCACTAATATAACGATAGAGATATTTTTGACTCAATAGGTGGACGGAGGGCAATTTTATACCAAATCGAATAGTCTACGGGCAGTTTTGATCCTTTTTCAAATAAAATATACTAATAAATTTATAGGGTCATCGATCTATTCTGCCGAAAACTGTTAACAGCTTGCTCATGCTTTGCTGAAATGTGCCAACTCTAACTGAATACTACAATTGAAGTTCATATGGTCAAAGCGAGAATTCATAGCAGCCACAAACAATTATTTGCTTATTGTGTTATAGTATTATCATATATGATTTCTTTGCACTAGATGCCCTATAAGTCAGGAGACACAATAACAAAATCAGAAGAAAATTAGAACATGAAACATTGACACATGGAATCATACAATGGTCCATGTAAACTTTTCTCTCCAAGCTAGAAAATCTGATTTTTTTTTTCTCTTTTAACCTTTTCTCTATTACATTGGAGGATCAGGGAATGGGGACAGTAAAAATCGAACTCACACCTATTGTATGCAAGTCTGGATCACTAAACTGTAAGCCTCAGTAGTAAAATCTGAACTTCGATCTTGATTCCACATGTGATCACGTTCACGTGTCACGAAATATTCTAGCCAATATAGGTACCATGCAACAACTAAATTCTATAATCCCTTTCACCCATTTTTCCAAAACTTTACTATAGAGAATAATAAATTAAAGAATGAGAACTAGCAAAGACAAGTCCTTTTTTGGTTGTCCCTATTTTGGTTCCACATTTCTTGAAATAGTATAACCACCACTGTAATCAAAAGCATGAGTATCACTTATTTCCTTTCTCTGTAGAGCATCCTTATTATAAGGATGTCGAGAAGCAGCAATTGCTGTCCCAAAATCTGTGATTGAAGATGATGCAGACGTCGAATTTGTTTCCAGACCATCATTTTGTAGAATAGTTTCAAGCATTTTTACCACTTCACTCATCGTTGGACGATCAGCAGCAGACTCTTCAACACATTGCATTGCCAGATCCACGAACTTTGTAAACGCGATTAAATTTGGCGCGCTTCTAATGACGGGATCGATCATATCACTCAAACCATAATGCTCGTCATCGTTCTTATTAATAGCTGCTCTCACCTCTCGAACGACATATTTTCCCTTCTCTATTGGTTGCTTTGCAGTTATCATTTCTAGCATTACAACTCCAAAGCTATACACATCACTTTTCTCGGTTAATTGTTGAGTCAAATAGTATTCAGGATCTAGATAACCCTGCAATGTAATCAGGTCTTAAATTCATTCCGACTAAATATAAAAGATAAAATGTATCATGTGGAAACACCAATAAGGAAACAAATGTATCATGTTTCACATGCCAAAAAGCCAAAAGAAGCATATGTCCGTACTCGGAGGCAGAGGCGGACCTATGTGTTATAGTGAGGGGTCACCGGACCCCATAAGCTTCGGCAAAAATCTTGTATATGTATATGTGTATACCTTGAAAATGATTAATTTAAAGCACTTGACACCCTGAACATTAAAAGCCTTTAGGGGGCACTGGTTGAGCAGAAAATTGTGCCCCCATCGCATAAAAATCCTGGATCCGCCTCTGCTCAGAGGAAGAAACAATAACGTCTAGGACAAGTCATTTAACCATTATAATTTTCTCATTCCTTTACATTTTGGAAATCTGATGGTATTTTATCTTATACAGATGTTTAAACATTATTCTTGTATATTGGAAAGGTTTCAACTTTAGGATGTGTTCTTAAAACTAGATATCTTGTTATTCCTGCCGCCCCTCTTCTCTTTTACCTACGGTAGCAGGTGCAAATCATTTTCTGGATACATATATGAAGGATGAAAGAATTAAGAAGGTTGTGGTACTTACCAATGTGCCTTTAACTTGAGTGGAAACATGACCCTTTGAGCTATCTGACACAAGTTTGGACAAGCCAAAATCTGCTACCTTTGCTGTTAAATTCTGATCCAATAAAATATTAGTCGATTTCACATCTCTGTGAATTATAGGAGGATTGGCAAGCTCATGCAGATAAGCTAATCCTCTGGCTGAACCAAGCGCAACGCGAAGTCTCCTCTTCCAATCTAGATAAATGCCTGATTTCCCTGTAGAACATAGTGGAAATTAATTTCTATGTGAACCAAATGGAAAGGTATTATTTTTAAATTACTCCTTTTAAAGGCATTACCAAATGTTAGAACATATTTGAATCAAATAATACTTGGACTGGTTAATCTTTAATATATAGGAGGATGTAGCACACCTGATAAATTTTCTCGGAGTGTACCATTTGAAATATACTCATAGACCAGTATTTGTTCGCCTTGCTCAAAACAGAATCCGACCAGACCAACGAGGTTTTTGTGGTGAACCCGCGAAAGCAACTCAATTTCAGTCTTGAACTCGAGTCCACCCTGCATGGATCCATGTTGAGCTCTTTTGATAGCAATTACTTGCCCACTTGAGATGATTCCTTTGTATACCTAGGAAACAGAATACAAGCGAATAAGAAAAGTAACCGAGCAAGAGTTTATCCCTTTAGTATGGATATACAGTGGATTTTGATAGCAAACCTTCCCATAGCCACCGGAACCAATCTCATTTCTCGTTGAAAAGTTACTCGTGCATTTTTTGAGTTCGTCATAAGAAAACCATCTCGCACCCTTTAGTTGTGGTGCACTTTCACTATCGTTCCCACTTGGAGCCCACGATCCTGGCCAAAAAAGATCAAAGTAATCAAACTTTTTAGATCAATCCTACGTGCGTGCTGGACATATATAACTCAGCTCTTTTATCAGTAGAAAATGATATTACCAAATGGTTTACTCAATCCAATAGCTTTTTCAGCAAGTTTCTTTTGCTTCATAGCATATATTGCAAGACCAACAAGCAAGAGGACCAGGACGGTACACCCAACAGCTATTCCAATAATTTGTCTCGAACTAATAGAAGTTTCTCCACGTTCGGCTGAAACAGTTTGAGTTCAATTTAGTATTCTATTAGAAGAAACAGTTTTAAATATCTCAGTAATTAATTATACCTTGGAAAGTGTAAGGAGATGCTATAAAATAGTAAGGTCCAAATTCTGGAGGCGGCTTATAAGTCTGGTTACTCAAGGCAAATCCAATCCTCTCAATCTCTGACCGATTAAAATACTTTCCTGTTGGTGGAAATAATCCTAACTGCACCTGAAGATAATCATCAATGTTGAAGAAAGGATTCTGTAGAGAAACTGAACCGGGCGTGAGATCTAACTTCACCCACAAGCTCATTTCAAGAGAATGGAACGTATTAGCATTGGATAACTCCCTAAAAGATGGTCCTCTAAAGTAGAATGTTCCCTCGTACGGGTAAGCACAATCACAACTTTGTGGGCTAACTTTTTCATCGGCAGGACACGATTTGCTTCCACAATTAGCTAGGCTAGTAGAATAAGGTTTCACGGATTGCTGCTGAAGCTGGCAGTAATTCGTGTTTCCAAGGGCCGTGTCACAGACAGGATTTCCGATCAGTCTGAGTACAACCACAAAGTAATCAGAGAGAGAAAAAACAACATAATATAACAGGCAAAAAAGGAGTCATGAGCCATCTCACATCAATGTATTTTTGTATCCAGAGCCAAGTGTTATTGAGGAAATCGCGTTATTCTGTAAATCAACAAGTGTGAGTTGCCTCCCAACTATGCCACCCATGTTCAACGTGTCATTAAATGCATTGTTCCTCATTTTCCTGCAAAAGTTATTTAAGATCATCCCAAACTGTTCGTCGTGGGTAGTAGACGTGGAATATTCAGTTAGGATGATGATACTCACACTTGTTGTAATTGGGGTAATGTGAAAAGCTTCTGGGGCACTGATCCCTGGAGTGAGCCATATTCAATGACTCTGAGCAGCACACCAGTTGTCGTTCCAACTTAGATTGGTCATAGTTTGTGGAAATTAATAGTTGTATTCATAACTGATTCATACTCACAGAGTGGTAAGAGACTGTAAAGTTGAGAACCATACTGGCGCCTCTGATTGATGGAACGAGTTGTTGCTCAAGTCCCTGGAAAAGAAAGAATATGATGTATCACTTTATCATAGAGAAACAACTTGCTAAATTAGGATTCTGCTTATTCTCATGCTAGCCTTACAGATAATTAAGGGAGTTCATTCCACTTAAATCTGGTAGTCGGCCCGACAGTCCGTTGTGTGCTAAATTCCTAAAAGCAGAACAATAAGAGCACAAAGAACCACTTCAGGCTACCAATTATTGATTTCAGGCACACAATTGAATGAGCAATGATGGAGCAAAGTATACTTACAACTCTACGACGCTAGTGAGGTTGTTCAAGTTCGATGGGACACTACCATTTAAGGTATTTCTGTCAAGCCGACTGTATATATGAAGTCACATGAATACCAACTAAAGATAAAAGGGTACTAGCATATAATACAAAATAAAAAAGGTGAAGTAATACGAAAGGTAAGCTAACATAAGATGGTCGATTCTACTCACAGAACCTCAAGTGTCTGAACAAGTCCTAGTGTTAATGGAATGCTCCCGCTAAATTGATTTCCATCAAATAATCTGCCATTTTAGAAATGCAAAGAATGAGGAGACAAAGGAGAATAACGCAAATAGCTCCTTAGTTTCTTGACTTACACATGTATTAGCACCATGTCACCACTAAAAAGATTGTCCGGAATGGAGCCTGAAAGTTGATTTTTGTTAAAATGGCTGCAATAATGTAGAAGTCAGACCCTAATAGGTATATATCCTATCTCAAGAATGGCACGTAACTCGAATAGATAAAGTTCACTCACAAGTGCTTTGCCTTTTTTAAAAGGTCCAACCCCGGACTTGAGGAGGTTGAAACAGGAATTTGTCCTGTTAACTGATTATCTGCTAGATCAAGCCAGTAGAGTTTTGCCAGATTTCCAAGAGTTCGTGGTATCTCGCCAGTGAAATTATTTGAGTTAAGTGCTCTGCCCAAGAAATTGGCATGGAACTAAATAAAATTGATGATAAACCTACAACAATCATAAGTTAATATGGCTGAGGAATTCTTACAAGAAAGATAATTCTGCAAGTTTTCCCAATTCCCTTGGTATACTACCACTGAAGCTACAGCCAGCGAGGATTCTGAAACGTAAATAGAGGCATTTATGTATATGTAGGCAATGTATGTTTCGGAAGAAGAGCATCATGTTTAACAAAAAACATCAACTATGCCTCAACGCCAAGCAAGTTAGATCGGCTATATGAAAATAAAAATAAAAAACCATCAAGTTTTACTAGTCTTACAATATGTTTAGTTTTTGCAGATCTCCTATCCGCGGAGAGAGGGAACCTGTAAGTCCTCGATTGAATGACAAGTCTCTGGAAATGCAAGTTTAGAAACTCAACTCAACAAATCATGATAACCAATACAAGCTATAGTTAATATTCAACACACGTTTATGAGATTTAAAAACACCAACTCACAAGGAAATTAATTCAGTGAGCCCCCCAATATCACCACTTAATTTTCCTCTCAGTCCCATCGTTGATAATCCCCTGAAGAAATAAGAAATACAATCAATGATTAAGAAGTGATTGGCTGGTGAAACAACCATGTCAAAGACTAAATGTTGGAGGATGAACAATAAAAGAGAATAGCATACTCACAATGCAGTTACCCTTGAGTTGTTGCAGGTTACACCTTCCCAGGTTGTACCACAAGGATCATCGCTCTTCTGCCAACTAGGTGGTGTATTTTCCCACTGGTCTTTCAGAGATCGAAGTATTGCAACTGCACTCAACCAAATTTTGAAATTATTCATGTTAGCAGAGGCAGATGCAGCCTTTTTTCATGAGTTCAACTGAACTAGTATTTCAACACGAAACATGAATATATAAATTAAGAAAAAACAATACAATTTTAACATTTTTGAACTCATAATTTCAAAAAAAAAAAATACAATGTGTTCACGTAAAGAATCTCATAAGTTAAACTCATCAAATTTAAATCATGGACTCCGTATGTTGGCATTATATTTTTAGAAGTAGTAAATTGAATACAAGTCGAAAACTTGCTGTTACAACATTGTTTATATATCTTCATGAACTTGTATGCAACTTATAGTTTGTTTATCATTTTCATTTTCGAGATGACCCGTAAAGTATATAGCTGAAGATTGAAATGACAGGTAGGAAGGGAGACTCGGCGTAACTGGTAAAGTTGCTGCCATTTGAGCAGGAGGTCATGAGTTCAAACCGTGGAAACAGCTTCTTGCAGAAGCACAGGGTAAGAACGCATACAATAGACCTTTGTGGTCCGGCCCTTCCCCGTACCTCGCGCATAGCGGGAGTTTAGTGCACCGGACGGCTGCCATTTTCTTTTGAAATGACAGGTAGAACTGTATGAACATTTCTGATTTACAGAACAGTCCCTTAACACCATGACGAAAAAAACAAGAATACTGTTACAAAAATAAAAAAAAAAGAGTCTTTTTTCTAGGCTTATTAAACATAATAAAACTTGCTTAGTTAAATAAATGCCTAGGCGCATTAACTCAAATACACAGTTAAATTTCGAATGAGAAAATCTGGAGTTGTTACCATCTCTGGGGTCTGTGACAGTGTATATTAAATGGAATCCAGAAGAGAGGATGAAATAGCAGAGTAACAGCCCGGCGGCTGCCATGCTTCAAAAATGCTTCAGATAAAAAATGCTGGTTTGATTTTGATAGATTTGATCACTTATAGGTGTTGAGGCTAAAATTACAAAGGCAAAGTTTGGAGGGGGTGGGTGGGGAAAGCGCATTAGGATTTAGGACTATTTGTCTTTTTAATGATTAAACTTATCTTAGAAGCCAATCTAACAGTCATCTAATTCCCACTACCGACTTGAAATCATTTTGATAAGTTATACTCCTTCCACTGACAGTATAGCATCGTGAAACAATTATCACTGAATTACTATACCGTATGAAACATGAACATATTACCATACCTTAGAACCTAAACCAATAGAAAGATACTGATTTCTTTGATTCTAAGGCAGAGCATAATGATTGAAGCTATGAGTTCGTATATATGTGTGGAAAAAAAAAGCGTATAAATGTTTCCGTTTCTTTTCTTTTTGGGGAAAGGTCTAAATTTACCCCTCTTTTTTTTAATATTGTGCATTTAACATTCCTTATACTATCCGATCAAATTTATACCTACCATAAATAAATTTTTAAAAATTACACCTCGATTCGTCGGGTGACCCAGAGTCTCGCAAATCATTTGAGTTAAGTCACTTATTCTTTTTCTTGATCCACTATTTTTAAAATAGTTGGCATTTACTTACTTTCTTAATTGGAAAAAAGAAATAAGAGAAAGAAATATTAAAATAATACAGTGATTAGTAAACAAAGTATAGTAAATCAAAGAATATAAATTAGGTAGCTTGTCTAAATTCGTTGCACCAAAGATATGGAGACTTTGCAAGTATAAGTAATAGAAATTGAAGTTCCTTGGACTTTGCGTTGTCGAATGCAACTTTGCTTTAATCAAATGCCTAAGCATTGTGCACGCTTAAGTTAGTCGACCGAACTCTATACTAACTAGACAGTTACAAGATATATTCAAATATACATGTACATACATGATGAGAAGTCGCATATAATACACAACTAATAGACCCACTGAATTCCGCGGTATATATATGATTGAAAATTTATAAAAAATTTAAACCAATTTCAAGCCCATTATCACAAGAAGAGAAGTTGGTGCAATGGCAATTAAAAATATTCATGAATAATTTGTATAGTTTAGTACATTTAGCATTCACGTTAATCGTAATTTCTGAAAATAGTAGATCACGAAGAACAAGTGATTTAAATAAAAGGGATTTGGGAAATTTTGAGTTAACTAACGGATTGATAGGTAATTTTTTAAGGTTTATTGATGGTAGAGGTAAATTTAGCCGGATAGTATAACGGTAGAGGTATATTTGGTCGAATAGTATAACAGAGGTTAGTTGTAGACAATATTCAAAAGTAGATGGGTAAATTTGGACATTTTTCCTTTCTTTTTTCCCGCAACACAATTTTTATAGTTGGAGTTAGGGGGTACATAGGTCGGGTTGGTTCGGATTTTTCAATTATCAAATCAATCCAATGGTGTCGGGTGTTTAAATTTATAAACCAAACCAAACCAACAAAGTCAGGTTTTTCAATCTCGATTTTTCTCGGGTTTTCGGGTTTTTTTTCCGGTAAAGTCTTCATAGCATAAAATATGTAACTTGTGCTCCAAATATTTCTTAAATCCTAGTAAAATAAAAATATATAATGTGTTTTCCAAGAAACTAACACAATAATATGAGATAAGTCATAACATTATACTAAAATATTTAATAATAAAGATAAAATAATAAAATTACATAAAATAAATATTGCTAATTAATAAGCCATAATAAAAATTAACATAATCTAAAAATACTATATAGGTCATGCTAAAATAAGTATAGCTAATAAGTACTAATATTAAGTACATAACTAAGCACTAAAGAAAAAGATAAACTAAGTTATACATTTTCATTATAAACCAATGTAAAACTAAAATAATTATCCAACACTATCGTCATTCCTAGTACTGAATTGAATTTCTTTTGTAAGTATTAGTATTAAATTGAACTTTGTTTGATTTACTACATTTATGGGCTGTAAAATTTATTTACCATTCAAGAATGTTAAGTCTAAACTTGAAATAATACGTTAAAAGATAAAACTGTGAAAAAGTTTAAGAAATATTTATAAATTATATTACAATAAATATTTATATGTATATAATATTTTTAAAAATTATATAAATATACTATCGGGTTGGTTTGGTTTCGGTTTGACTTTTTTTTAGTTAAAACCAAACCAATTACGATCGGATTTTATTTTTCTATACCAAACCATATCGGATTTTTTTTTCCGGTTTGACTCGGATTATCAGTTTGATGTGGTTTATCGGTTTTCTTTGTACACCCCTATCAATAACCTTATCGGAGCAAAAGCGCCCTTTGCTGGAATAAGTAGGAATCCGTTCCGGCATACACAAGTCGCATTCCTAAATTACATTACCTATTTCGATTTATAATCGCATTCTTTTATTGCGATATGTAAATCGTATTCGTATTGCGACTTATAAATCACATTCGTAAATTGCGACTTATAAATCACGTTCGTAAATTGTGACATATACAACGCATTCTTGATTTATAAATCGGATTTACAAAATCTGCGATTATAAATAGTATTCATCTTATACATAACATTTAATTATTGCAACGTATAATGTCGGGTTGGTTTGGTTTCGGTTTGACTTTTTTTAGTTAAAACCAAACCAAACCAAATATGGTCGGGTTTTTTTTTTCCAATACCAAACCAAATCAAACTAAATCATAGTCGGATTTTTTTTCTCGATTTGACTCGAATTATCGGATTGGTGCGATTTGTCGGTTTCATTTGTACACCCCTAGTTGGAGCAACGACTTGTTTGACTAATGAAGAAATGCGGAGGTGCTTAGCTTTCCTAACAAACAAAAAAGTCGGTATACTTGGTAAAATTATTTGAAATCTAGTTCGGGCATATGAATTTGTTTTTTTTTCTTTTGTACTTATTCTTAATTAAATTTATTTTAGTACCATGTTTGTTAGCTTAATATCTTATAAATCATGCTATTTATAGATCAAATTCAAATCTACTCTCTTTAATTTAGATTATTTAATTACTCTCACTTCAGCATATGAACAAATGAAAACCCCCAAAAAGCGTTGTTTAGTATGCGGATACAAATATAAAAGAGTGCCTGGACTCAACTCGGCTCAGCTTAGCTCGAGCACGGTTAAATTGTACTTAATAAAGTTTGATTAGGCTCGAGTGCTCGACTCTCGTTCACTCGGCTACGTACTGTAAAAAGCTCGATTATGCTTTATCGGGCTAGACTTGGCTCAACGCTACTAGAATAGGTTTTACTGATCTCGGCTCGATGCCCAAATCTAGCTAGCAATCCGTGCTTAATTGGATTAGTAGCTATATAACTATAACCTACAAGGATCAATCAATTATCGGAAAAGGGCAAAATATATCTATATAATATTAGAAGAGGTTTAAATGTATCATTCGTTATACTTTGAGTCCATATATACTCCTGTCGCTATACTATTGATTCAAATATATAATTTTTCCGTTAAGTTTATCCAAAGTGGACATCATGTTCTACGTGATGACATTTGATGAGGTGGACGCCACATGGCTTGCCCCTCAGTGCCCCTAACCCATTTTACCCCTCCCTTTTATTTTTTTTCCACCGCTATAATTTCCTTCCTCTCCACCACCATTTCCGCTACCATTAAGGGTGTTGAGGTTGTTAGAGATATATTAGATATGCCCTAGATCCAATCTCATATTTGATGATTTGAACATATTTTTGTGAATGTTATTTGATATAAAAATATATGGCATTTGATATTCGTTTTTCATAGTTATTATTAATTGCTTGATTAATTTAATAAGGTCCTTGATTAAATTTTGAGACTTGTCATCATGATGGAGATCATGATAATGAGAGTAAAGTCTCTTACAATTTAATGTAAATTTTGTTCTTGATCGTAGGATTATTAATTTGGACATTAGTAATCCGGTTATATCAATATTTATGTGAGCATCTTTATGGGATAAAGATTAGTTGATCTCATTAACTAAATAACATAAATAGATGATGCATATAGAGATATGATCATTGAACCGATTCATTGGATAATTCCTAATGGTTAGAATTACCATAAACTGTCAATAGGATATTCTCTTGAAGAATGTGATGTAAGAGTTTCCTTTGACCTGATATCATCATAGTAATTGACAAGTTATTTATTGTGCTTTGATACTAGACACCTATGGCCCTAGGGCGATAGTTGAAAGGATATTGGGTACGATTAAATACTTGTAGAATTAGTGATTGATCAAGATGAAATCTGTCAACTCTTGGTAATGAGTTTAAGCTCCATGTTGTCATAAATTATAACCGACCAAATTAAGACCTTGGCCAGGGCGATTGAATGACAGAAGAAAAGAGTTTCTTAGGTCATTCAATGGTCGATTATTTTTGACATGAACACATAGTCGGTCGCCTATTAGGATTTGACAGTTGAACCATATCCTAGGGTGACCCAGAGCTATAAAGACAGAAGGAATTAATACATTATTCTTCTACAGGTTCTTGAGAGTAAATTATATACTTCATGTTATCCTGTCGTTAAGGAGTGTTGCTAGATGCCACCCTTGATTAGTAAATTGATGTGATCAATTTACTACCGTTTTAGTATTGAACCTATGGGGTCGCACACTAACGAGTGTCCTGATCTTTGCTAAAGGATTAATTACTTTATTATTTGATAATTAAATTAAAGAATTTAATTAGTCAAATAAATTTAGTTATTAGTCCAAATAAAATATTATTATATTTTTTGCTAGCACAGAGGATATAATTAATATTGTGGACAAGTTAAAGTTTTCTATTTTAACTAAGAAAATTAAATTACATCTCTTGGTTGATATATATATATGTATATATATGAGATATATATGCACTTGGTAATTATAATTAATATTTGTAGAATTCAATTTAGAATTGAATTCCATAAATGAGTTACATGTTTTTATTTTAAAATGTTGACTAATTTTTAGAATTCAATTTAGAATTGAATTCCATAAATGAGCTACATGTTTTTATTTTAAAAGTATGACTAAGTTGTAGAATTCAATTTAGAATTGAATTCCATAAATGAGTTACATGTTTTTATTTTAAAATGTTGACTAATTTGTAGAATTCAATTTAGAATTGAATTCCATAAATGAGTTACATGTTTTTATTTTAAAAGTATGACTAAGTTGTAGAATTCAATTTAGAATTGAATTCCATAAATGAGTTACATGTTTTTATTTTAAAAGTATGACTAAGTTGTAGAATTCAATTTAGAATTGAATTCCATAAATGAGTTACATGTTTTTATTTTAAAAGTATGACTAAGTTGTAGAATTCAATTTAGAATTGAATTTCATAAATTAGTTACATGTTTTTAAATATTTACCATAAAGCATGTGATTTGTATTTTCCAATGGAAATTATGTGTGTATATATGTGTGTGAGTTCTAATTAAGAATTAGGGTGATATAGATCTTATACATATTGTAAAGACCAAGAGAGTTATTCTTGAGAAGAAAATTGCTTTGAGAAAGTAATAGTGCAATACAAAGCCAATATAGAAAATATTAATACAAAAAAATTATTTCTTGTTCTTCTACCTTTGAGTTGAGATTTTTGAGAAAAATTCCAACACAATATTTTCATTCAATTTGTTCGTGGGATTTCATTGATCAAAGAGTTGATAGCAAGGATCAGTCTCAGTGTGGATACGCATAGAGTCTTCGCACTATCGAAGAAATTTAAAACGAGACTCTCTTCACCAGGTACGTCTTAGATCCGATCTTTGACATGCAAAATTAATTTTTAAACACGAAAAGATCTGCCTAGGATTGTTATTGTCTTCCGCTGCGTGTTATGAACACTTCTATGCAATCCTACAGAGGTGGCATGGCATGTGGCATCCACCTCATCAAATACCAGTGCTACGTAGGATTGGATGTCCACCTTGGACAAACTTAACAGAAAAATGGTATATTTGAACCAATAGTATTACGTTAGGTATATTTGGACCCAAAGTATAACGAATGGTATATTTAAACCTTTTCTCATAGTACAAGGGTATACTTGGCCCTTGCCCCGAAAGAATACTTGTCTCTAAAAAGAAAATAACTGTATCAGAAATACATGCAAAACTTCATATACATTCTGCCATCCAGTTGCTGGTCACGTTATTCGTTTACAAAGATCATTAACCAAAGACACGTATAATAGCTTGCAGCTTTGCAAAAATGGTGATCTTTGAAGCTGTTCTAGCTCATAAAATTTCTTAGTTATCCCTATAGCCGTGCAAGGAAAAGAACTAGATTGCTACAAGGTGAATATTCCTCTTGTCCTCAAACAAAGTGTGCTATTTCCTATAATTTAAAACAAGAAAAAAATAAATGTATTATGATTTTCTTTACCTTACCAATACGTGTAAGTTACAAATTTCCTTCTTGATCTTTTAAATATATGCAAAACCAAGTTGCTAATACCTTTTACCCTGTTCAGCATCTTCTCCTTATTTTTGGCTCTGGAACCACTTCATGACTCTATTGCAGCTGTTTATCGGCAAAAGAAACTTGAAACTTGTGCAGCCATCCAGTGTACTGATTGATGAACGCAGTGCACACATGCAGCGTCAACAACTCCAGATACTAACGAGAAGAAGTCCCGACCAAAAAGAATATCGGCAGAACAAGGAGGAAGACGAGTATCGATCACAAAAAACATGGCGTACTTGCATCACCAAGTCACGCTCCTATTTTGTGAAGCTAAGTTTTGAGAGAACTGCAGCAGCTTGGTCACCACCTAGAAGGAAATAAGGATGTCTAAGAGCTGCAGCAGCAGATAAACGTCCACCTCTCTCTGAAATAAGTTTCGTAGCCAAATCCCACCCTCTACCAGAGTCGAGATCAAGAATACTGAGATCAGGCCTCATCCTAGTCTTTTCTCTCCATCTATTCAAGTCATATCCAACGACCTGTAGTTCTCTATTGAAGTTCTTTAAGCCTGCTGTAGACCTTAAGTTCGGTACTGCCATTTGCAGAAGCACTATTCCAGCAGAATATGTGTCAAAGAGGTCGGGACTGTTTAGCTGCAATAACAAGACATGCTAAGTATAAAATACGAACTCTGCAATAGCATCATGGCCATATTTTCCCCCAAAAGTCTGAAAGTCTAGTGTGGTAAATGGATTTGATACATGCTTTACAACTTTAGTCATTCTTTTTTCCCTTTGGTATACTTACATATGTTAGAATTTATTTAGAGTGATTCAAAATTTAAATGTACCTTTTGGACAAGACAAAATATTTTGTGAAAAGGTGTTAACATTGTTTAACAGATATACCTATCCTTGGTGAATATGTGTTATCCAATCTTTAAAGGGCTTGAAAAGGTATGTTAGGTACTTGTTGAATCTCTGTAAATACCTATCCATATGACTTGAATTTCTGCATCCTTTAACTCTTTCTCATTTTATTTCCTACCAAAGTCTCGTATTAGTTCACAGTAAATTCCTATAAAAGCAGTTGAGGCATTTAAGAATTTTGCGAAACTTATATTTGAGTGCACATTAGAAGATTCCTGACTGGTTCGTCGTATTTTGGGAGTAGGACGTCATTTTGCTATTTGCACCGGGTAGCGACGGAAATCTATTCTGAAGTCAGCGCCCCCCATAGCGTACCTCGGACCATGTTTTTCACACGAAACTCTTATCTTCTCTTACTATTAAGGGGTCGTTTGGTACACGGACTAAATTATCCCGGGATTATAATCACAGTACTAATTTATACCACATGAGAGATGGGGTAAAATAATCCTACATTTGATGGGATAAGATGGGATATCCTGTATTAAGTTTGGGATTAAATTTATAACTTGTTTGGTTGGCGGTATAAATTTATACCTCCAACCAAATAAGGTATAAATTTTATCCTACATCTTATCCCACCTTATACCTCATACCAAATGACCCCCAAGTGTTTTTCTGATTTGTACTTCCATCTCTAATATTTTTCCAACAACATATAGAAAAAATTTCTGTGTCAAGCTTACAATGAAGGAAGAGTGAAAAGCAATATAAATCCATGTATGAGAAGGATACCTGCCATAAAACTGGGGAAAGAAGTGCAGCAACGGGCTCTGGTGGTGGTTTTGGAGTTTCTTCTGGCATTACATAGAGTTCAGGTGGACAATAATCAGGATCGAGTAGCCCGCGGTCAGGCACATAATTTTTTCCAATCCGAAGATCAGTTGCTGCCCCAAAATCTATCAACTTGATTTGTCCCTTTTTTGTGACCACTAAGTTGGATGGCTTTACATCTCTATGGACTATACCTGTGTCATGGATTTTCTTAAGGGAAGTAATAATCTGACGCATGATTTGTTTGATAATTAGTGCATTCCGTTGAATTGATTCCAATCCTTCTAAGACACGACCAAACATGATAGATTCCATGTTCAAGGGGAAGTCGCGGTCCTTCAGGTAATCAGCTAGGTCCCGATTTCCCTGTCACATGAAGTTCCTAAGTTATGGATGCAGCTTCCATCTAACAAGTTTTTATGCAATTCAACTAAACATCAATATGAAAACTAATTTTAAAATTTAATCATAGAAAATTTCCGACAGTATGGATAAAGGGGATATGGTAACTGATAATTCCAACTGGTGTTTGTCTATAGCCTTAGCCTAACATCCATGACAGATGACCTTATATTTTACTTTCAAGACACAAAAAGTTCGGCTGGAAAAGTACTTTAAATGGCTCAATTACCTCAAATTTCCAGACAAGCCATTTCTCACCCTTGGTATATCGTGAATTAGTTTTTTCAGCAACAAAGCTACCAAGAAACTCTGCACATGTCTCGGGAGCCGCTCTTGATAGCCTATAATTGAACCATTCTTCAAAATCACCACATTCTGCAGCACCTTGAACACCAATCTTTACCTACAAATTGAAAAACAAACTAAACTGTAACTAGGGAAGGAAGAGTATTAAAGATGCCAGATAGAAAGCAAATGCAAGAGAGAAATAGTTCAAGAGCCGAGAATGATGAAAAGGGGTTTAACATAACTATATAGTTAAAAGACACAATCCAGATTAAAAGTATATAGAAGACACAATAATCTAATCAAGATTTACGGAAGGAAATAATTCAGATCAATAGGATGTGGACAACATAATCATAATCAAGCCTAAAATATTTACTACAAAGAACTCACAACTTAGAACCTTGATAAGATTAAGGTTAGTCAGTATAAGGCAGAAAATAGCTACTCCTTCCGTTCCATTTTACATGACACTTCCCTTTCTGATCCATTCCCAAAAAATTGACACTTTTCTATACTTGAAAAATCTTTTTTTCATAACCGTGGTGCTTGGGCCAGCTCGCACGCACCTCGACTAATTCAACGGGATACCTGTTACCTCCCACTATCATAGGTACCGGGTAACTTTGTACACCAAGGCTCTGACATCTGGGAAGTAATCACCTAGAATAATTGCCTCCGATGAGATTTGAACATGAGATCTCATCGTTTTATACTTGAAAACTCTTTAACTTTAATCTTCTCATTTTACCCTAATTACATGCTTTTATAGCTATAAAAATGTAGTAACATATATAAAACCACAAGTTCTAAAGGTACTCTGGTATCTGCCTAGAGTCTTTCTTCCTTTCTTTCTTTAATTCTGTATCAAATCAAACATCAACATATAAAATGAAACAGAGGGAGAAGGCAATATTCATTTAACAAGTATACAAGTGATGATACTTATGAAGCCAAATATTGCTCAAAAATGGAGAATGTTTAAGGATAAATCATCTCATTACCTGTTTAAGAATGACCTTATCCTTGAACCTTGAGTCAGTGATAAGTGATTTTGCTGATGATCCTCTTTTCCTAACAATTTCATCCAAATTTACATTCTTGGGAACAATAACCCCAGAATAAACAATCCCAAATGAACCCTCTCCCAACCTTTCCCCAACCAAAAAATCACTCATCTCAAAACTCCTTTTCCCACTCAAACTATCCAACCCCACTTGAATAGGTGCTAAAATATATGCATCAATTGCACCAATTAAAACTCCTGGTCTAGCAGTTAAATAAATCCAAGAAAGCCCTGCAAAAACTAACAGGCCCAACTTCTGCTCTTCAGGTAATTCCCCAGTCACCTTTTGAAACTGGGCATACCCAGATTGGAAAATTGGGAATTGAGATAAAGAATGGTCTAAATTATCAGAAATGTCATTAACAAAAGAATTGCAAGTAATGGTGTTATTTCTTTTGCAATGGTTGGTACAAGACCAAAAATAATAGCTTTTCGAAATGGGTTTCAGTGGTGAGAAACAAATTGTTGCAGTAGCAGGAGAAAGCAGAGACGCCATGAATGAATAAGAGTGTGTCTGTTTTTTTTTTCCAAAAGAGTGTGTCCTCAGTATAGTGTCAGCAGAGGTAGTATTTTGTCCACGTGGCAATCCTGGATTTATCCTTTTTGGCCATGGATGTGTGGAGTATGAAAAAACAGCAATGCAATTTCTAGCCAAGATTTGAATTTGATTATCAATGTAAAAGCTCGAACTGTTTTCTTGCATTATCTATTAGATTGCAAGGGGAGAATGAGAAGATGAATGGTTTGATTTGACTTGATTTAGATGTCCCTTTTCCTTTTTTTGCTTTTTTTCAAAATAACTGTGTTAATTTCTAAAAATAATTATCTTAAATTATTTATTATTT
Source organism: Nicotiana tabacum (assembly GCF_000715075.1). Lineage (NCBI taxonomy): Eukaryota > Viridiplantae > Streptophyta > Magnoliopsida > Solanales > Solanaceae > Nicotiana > Nicotiana tabacum. The sequence goes on from NC_134103.1 coordinate 87,285,840, forward strand.
TAGAAGTTCAAAGTAAAATTAATTATTTCGTTTTCATATTACTCTTAACAGTAATTGTTTTTAAAGACGAAAATAACACATAAATAAAGTAAACATTTAATAAAGAGAATTATTTCCTCCGGTCCACTTTAATTGACTTTTTGACCTTTTTTTATGGTCCACTGTATTTGATTTTTTCAGATATCAAGAAGGAATTAAATTATTTTTTCTAAAGTTGTCATTGGAGTAAAGAGCCTAGGAGCATTTGTTGTATTTCTAATAAACAAATTAAGGTTAATATAGTCAATTTTATTATTAATTAATGCTAAAGGTGGATTCCTTAATGTGTGAAATAACCAAAAAATAAATTAAAGTGGACCGGAGGGATTCTCGTTTGGACATAAGATTTTTTTAACTTTTTTTCGAAATTTTTTCACTTTTCTGTTTGGCTATAAAATTTTCAATTTTTACTGGAAGATGAATTTGGGAGTTGTTTGAAAATTTGAAAAACTCCAAAAAACTATTTTTCAAAATTTTCACTCAGATCACTCACAAAAATTTAAAAACAACCCAAAATTATATTCATGTTGAAACACAACTCTAATTTTCAATACCATTTTCACTTTCTTTTGTAATTTTACAATTCTTATATCCAAACGTCCACTATATCTTAAGACATAAATAAAGGTAAAATAGTTCAAAACCCTTTTAATTAATATTTTCTTAAAAAACGTGTAAAAAAAAACACAACAAATAATTTGAAACAAACAAGTACCAACTTTTGCTGAAAACATAAACTTGGCATACACTTTGCTTGAAATTGTAGTCACAAAGTTAACATATATTTTTACTCTCAGAAATCCTAAGATCAATTCTTCTTGTTTTCTCTTTTCTTTTTCTTTTTAGCCCGACAAGAGTGAGTTGCTCTAGTGGTGAGCACCCTCCACTTCCAATGTGTGAGTTCGAGTCACCCCAAGAACAAGGTGAGGAGTTTTTGGAGGGAGGGAGCCGTTTGTTGTTGTTTTTCTTTTTAGCCCGAGAAATTCTTTTTTTTCCCATGGTTTTACTCGTGACAAATTCAAACGACTATCATGAATACAATAGTAACAAATGAGGAGCATATATATGGAAAGTTTAGTAAAACAGGATATCATTTTTAAAACAAACTTTTAACAGAAACAAATTCTACAACTGCCAATATAAAACTAATTATAATTGGACAAAATTGCAGAATAATTAAAGCTTTATCAGATGACACGTCACAGACACTGAAGTGAAAGTGATGAGGAATTTTCATGAGCGAACTCTCAAGCTCGAGCTCGCTCGAGTTGATTAGATTTTAGCCGGAAAAATTCCCTAAATTCCAACATTTTTATGCCATGTGTAATTGCTTTTCTACTACCTTTCTTCCTCATTCATTTGGTTTCACAACTTCCAAACTGACCCACAAAATTCCTCACTTACTTCTCAATTTAAGATTCGGAAATAACAGGAATCAGCTTGCTAGTGACTGTTTCAAACTAGGGAAAGCTAAAAAGAACCTACCCAATTCGAGTCTGTTTGATTCCGATGGGTATGAATTTTCTGACGATTTATGGCTAAAGGACAAGGAAGAAACTGAAATTCCTCTCAGCGCAGTGGACAAGGGTGAATTAGTGAAAAATGGAGCTGATTATGTGGACTTGGACTCTAAATTGGACCGGCTGGAAAAGGGAATTGTGCGGAGGAGGAAGCAAATGATGAAAAGGTCAAATATGATTGCAAAGCAAGTGATCAGCATTCGTTCTGCTCTCAGCTTGGGCTTTGTTTCGCAGCTTTGGGTGGACATAAATTCTGTACAATTCAATTTTGTCTTATTTTGGGGAATGTTAGCATTTTCCTTTTATTCAATTCAAAGTTTACTGAGCAATGTAGGAAAAGTTTGCAGCTTTCATAGGGTTATAACATATTAAAAATTGCTAATTAGTCTATCTCACTGACATATTAGCAAGTGCAGTCCTCTGATTTATTTACTATTTCAGTGGATTGTTTTCCTAGTTGAAGTGAGGCCAAACTTACTTTCTGGTGAAGTGGAGAAGTTTCTGCTGGAGGATGTCAAACAGGTAACTACATGCACGTAAAAGTTGTAGCTTTCAAAGGCCTACTTTTCTATCTTAAGCTTGTAGCTCAACCATTTAAGATTGTTTCTTAACTAATACAACATAGTATTATCTTAGATAATTAGTCTGTCATTTGTACCCGGCGGACGCGAAAAAATGCTACTCACTCTGTTTCAATTTAGATGACACACTTTCCTAATTAGTCCGTTCCAAAAATAATGACACATTTCTACAATTGGAAATAATTCAACTTTAAACTCTTCATTTTACTCTTAATGAGAAGCTTTTATAACCACACAAATGTTATGGCCCCACAAAGCTTTTACCCCTTAAACTTTTAACGCCACAAGTTTCAAAAGTCTTTTTTTTTTTTTTCTTAAACTCTGTGTCGAGTCAAACTACCTCATCTAAATTGAAACGGAGGGAGTAGGTGATTTCTTTCCATCTGCATAAGCCTTGAATCGGTGTTGGTGGAAGGTAGCAGGTAACCGGTGGAATAGTCCGGGTGCACGGAAGCTAGCCCGGATACCACCATCATAAAAAAGGTTTATTTGACATTTGTAAGATATATCAAGGTTTGATTGCATATGGTTTCCCTACTGCTAATGCAATTTCATCGTCATTATTAGGCCTGTTTAAGGAATGGAGTTTGCAGTTCCAGGATACCACCTTTCTTAGTTGCTTTTCCAAACTAGTAAAAGTCTTTCACACATCCTAATTCTGCTAACTAAAGTCGAGCTCAAAGGAACAGAAAAATAATAAAGCATTGTTCTAAAATGCTCTCTGGAACTGAGACAGGGCTGGAGCTCCCACTTGGGCAGGGGTGGGGAATTTTGGACAATGGGTGGGACGACGATCGAGCAATATTGCACGTGTGAAGATAGGTTATGCTGTTTGTGTTTTATTTCGAGCTAAACTTGAAAGAGTTTCTTTACCTTTAAGAAGCTTAAGAGATTTTCCTTTTAAGATATACTAATCAAAAGCCTCCACTTCATCAAAACATCCTGAAATTCTTTTGGAATGAGATAAAATCACGCACCTTAATCTGTTTGGCTTAGAGGGTACATAGATGGGGGTTTTCTCAGCTTTCAGCCTTTTTCTGATTCCAAAATTTGTGTATTGCATTGATCCTCGGTAATTGCTCTTGGATAATGATTAACAATGTGTTTTCACTGATCATTGTAGGTTGGAGATGTTGTACTTATTGAGGATGAGAGTGTGATGGAAAATGAATTTAAGCTTGTTGGACTGCAGACGTTGGTATGCTCTCTCACTTCTTATTGGTTCCTTTTGGAGATTACTGATACCCAGAGTAGCTGGGGAAGGTTTTTATTCATGCTCCTAGTCAGTTAACTTCTTACTGTCTCCATGAACTAGAACTCTCTTTTCCATTGAACTGCTAAACTATGCAAACACGGAACTCATTGTGTAGATTCATTCTATATTTCCATGTGATGTAAACCTTAATTCTTCGGTAGTTATCGAACTAAAAAGTGGTTCATATTTAGTCTTTGGTAAGTTTACACAGCTTCAGTACTGAGAGTTTATTTGGCTGTAGGACTTTTAAATATTGATTTTTACGTCTAACTGGTCGGAAACAGCCTCTCTGCCTTTCCAGGGGTAGGGGTAAGGGTGCGTACATCTTACCCTCCCCAGACCCCACTCGTGGGAAACTACTGGGTTTGTTGTTGTTGTTGTTGTACTTCTAACTGGATATGAATAAATTACATAATTGATCTCTATTGTTAATAACCAGCTTAGTCTTTTCAAGTCACTTTGCTTTATATCATAAGGAAAAAAAGAAAACAAGAAGAAACAAAAAGGTATGTAAGCTATACTTGTAAATAACAATATAGAGGCAGTGGTTTATGTTTGACATTCATTGTTGTCCATCAAAACTCAAATGCAGCGAAATTTGGTTGATTTCTTTATAAATGTGAATAGTATTTGGTTTAGTTTTTTATTAATTGTGTCCCTGAAGCTCAAAAGCAATGAGTTTAGAGCAACTTATGGACAAATATGAATAGTATTTGAAATTCAAACTAAATCCATAACAAGAAAAATTTGATGGTTATTAGTTTCTTTTCCAATTTCCAACTATACCCTAAAATGTTATCAGTACTGCCCAGCTTTTACCAGCGGTACTGGCAAAAGATTTTTTTTTTAAACCAGCGATGAAATCAAGTGCAGTACTGATCACATTTCACGGCTGGTAAAGTCAAGGACCATCTAAAAACTAGTTTGACCATTGAGGACAGTTTATGAACAAAATAAAGTATGAGAATCAGAGTACATCATTAATGTTAGAGACCAATTTGGTTATTTACTCATGGAGTTTCATTCTTTTCCATTGAAAATTTCCTAGACTCTGGTCTCAATCTGATGTCTAAAATTGATCCTGGCAAGTCTAAAGAGTTAGTTGTGAAATCTATAACATTGAGATTGAAGCACCTCACAAGTCCCTCTTTGCTAATGGGAATGGCGTGAAGTTTTCACAAGTAAAGGATACTGCCTGACCAAGTACACTAGGATAGTTTTTCTATTAATTAACTGGTCCATGCATGATTGGCTCACATCCTAGTTGGCTATGAGCCTCCGTCGGGCTCAGGCATGAGGGAAAACATATGGAGTACCTTAGAGCTGAATTTGCCCAGGGGAATATCGGTTCTTGGATTAAGATGAAAAAGTTTGTTTTGGTGTCTAATTGTACATTTAAAGAAAATGATTAATATTCAGTTTCAAATGGACTCATGTATCTTTTATTTTTTTAATTTATAGATTCAGTGTTACATTAATTGAAAATTATCAAGCAGCTCGTAAATATGAACCAATGATCGCATTTGCCCTTTCTTTTAATGTTGTTTGGATAGTCTAGTGCGGATCCCGGAAGGTAACTGATCTTGCTCCTAAAATGATGAAAAAGAAAGGGCGCTGGGCCAAATTTTAAAAAGAATGGCATTCCAGTGCATGTCATTCTTCTTTCACTTCCCCAATGGAAAAGAGTTCAACTCGGATACATTATCTTTCCCCAGGCTTTCTGCCTCCTTAAAATCTTCATGGTTTTGCTGGAATATTTGAGAGAGTGCTTTCATGCTTATGGAATTGCCACCTCATTGTTTTCCTTTCGCCTTCTTTTTTCTTATATTTAGTGTATGGCCTTTGCTTCTTTCTTCAGTTTTTTTATATCCGTCTCTTCTGCAGGTGGGGTACAACGTTGTAACACCACGTCAACGAAATATTGGGAAGGTGATAAACTGCTTCACTTTTTCCGGTGTCTGTATATACTGTAATAAATTTTATTTTTCTATAGGTTCGTGGCTATACCTTCAATATAAATTCGGGGGCAGTGGAATCTCTTGAGCTTGATTGCTTAGGAATATCCATAATACCATCCAGCTTGGTAGGTTAATACAAATGCATTTTCTTTTAGTGCAGCTACTTGTTGACGTCCTTCTATTTGTCATTCTAGTTAAAGTAGTGTGTTGCATTCTTGACACTTGCACTTGGTTTATATCAGGTGAGCACCTATTGTCTATTTGTTGAGGATGTGGTCGACGTTTTATCAGACACTATTGTTGTGCAAGAAGCTGCAGCCTCACACCTACAGAGACTTACAAAGGTACTTGGGAGTGTTATGGTCAATAATCAATGTTAAAGTTATATCTGCGCTGGCTTATGGATATCTGTACTTTGGGTTTTACCGCGTAAATAAGAACTGACAGTGGATATGACCCTAAGCATAGTTGAACTAGAACACAGATTCATGTGGTTGAGCCACAGTTGGGTTAAGTGTTATTTGATGGCATGCAATGATTTATTATTCTAACCTTATCGTAATGACATTTGCCAGGGATTCTGGGATGCCCAGAAAATGGCTTACTCTGCAGATGAAATGGAAGATTACAGTGTCTTAAGAAACCCGCATACTACTTCCCAGAATGGACGAAGCCGTAAAACAATTTCAGGAAAAAAGTTAAGAAAGAAAATAAAAGAACTCACTGACGATTGGGAGCTCCCTATGGATTTCTTTTAATCTGCTAGGTTTCTCCACAATGTACATCACACCTAAAGGACACTGATTTCTCTATAATTTTTGTCTCTACAGTTGCTGAGTAGATCTATTTTTTTGAAGATTTTGTTTATCTAGCTTGTAATCTGTATAGTGTCTAATACAGTTGATGTAGATCCTGGTATATGGAACCAGATATTTCCGAGTTCATATAGGGGGGGGGGGTGAATTGTTGACTATTTAAAAATTAGTCGACTAACACAAGTATTAGTTGACTGATCACAATGCAGAATGAAAGTAAGCAGTAAAGAAGAGTAAATAACACACATCGATTTATACTGGTTCGGTACCGTTGTGGTACTTACATCCAGTTTTCCTTGGGTCACAAGAGTTCCCTTAAGATCTTTCAAAATGTTACAACACAGATGGTTTTAACGCGTTCACCACCAACAAACAGTATCACACCTTGAGTTCTGAGTAATTGACATAACTCTCTTTTGTATTCTAGATCTTTCTATCTTTTGAGACACTGATAACTAAAGATTACAGTGTTTGAACTAAGAAGTAGACGGACTTAGAATACAATGTATGTAGTTGCGCAAGTCTTCTTCTTGAAAGTATCAGCCTTCTTATAGGAGAGAAAAGAGCTGTTGAGTCTTCAGCAAAATTAGAGGCACGAGATCTTTGCAAAAGGGTTTTGACCCAAGGGGTGCCTCTTCGAATCCTGCTCTTTGAAGAGTCTAGATTCGATTGTGATTTTCCTTGTCACAACTTGAATTAAGGAGCCATTTACGCCTGGAGTGAGCTTAATTTTGGACACAGAATAATTGCTGGCGAGCTTCTTGATTTGAGTATCCATGATTGGCAATCTGAGTTCCTTTGATTAAGGACGAATAAATTTGCTTCTCTTGATTGACCATTGATGTAGCAACAACATCTTCATTCGAATTCTGATTGATCATTATTTGCTATTTCGAATCCTGTAGCAATCGCATCTTGCTGAGCATCTCCATTCTTTCCTTTTTGTTAGTCCTGCAAATATAACACAACATAATATTGTCATCATTGAAACTTAAACTTAAACCAATCCATCTCTCCATTTTTGATGATGACAATCAAGAAGGAGTAAACAGTAATTTAAGATACTTCCCTTTGAAGATGTTGCTCCCCCTGAGATTATGCTGTTTCCATCTCCTCCTGAATAACTGTAATTGCAGGTCCTCCTGCTGGTGTTTACTCACATTTTTTCTCTCCCTTTGACATCAATCAAAAAGGAAAGAAAAGCACACAGAATAATATAGGATAAAATGTACATACTAATAAGGTGGTTAGAGCAGCAGAAGTAGTGCCTTCAGCAGAGGCTTAGTTAGTACAAAGCCAAAAAATTGTCTAAGAGAAACCACCAACAAAAATAAGCATAAGCAAAAAAAATGGTTGTCATAACATCATGGCAAAATGCATTAACTTCTTCCCAGGAAGTATTTGAGGGTGTTGATCACTTTGGTGCAGAAGGAGTCATAGGAGTTTTCAACGTCCTTGACGAGTTTGTCCATCTTTTCACTCATAGGGTTGAAAGCCATGGTTCCTTGTCTCCGTGTGGCTCCTATGTCCATCCTGAGCTTGGCCACATCTGTACCTGTCTCCTTGGCGACGTCCCTGATTTTATCTACCCGTTCTTTCATCTCAACAAGAAGCAGCTTGACTCCATCAAGGTAATGTTGAATTTGTTGAAGATTCTGAGAGGCAGTTGACTGAAAAGCTGGTTGATCATTTTGGACTTCAACTGGCGCTGGAGCACTTTCAACCTTGGCTCTCCTAACCCATCCATCATCACCCAGAGTGTACCCCATCATTGAAAAAGCTGTCTTATCATAAGTATTGGTGATGTACTTGGGTGTAAAGGGTGCCAAGTCTACTTTCATGACTTCTAGAATATGAGAGATGAAAAGACCATAGGGCAGACATGCAGCAGAGGAGGATATATCCCTGATACTCTCAAGCATATAATGACGAATCCACACAAATCAATCAAGATGTTTATTATTAACCAGACAGTAGAGGACAAAGACATCTCTAGTGGACAAAGAGCTAAGGGACCCAGATCTGGGAAGGAGAGTAGTGGAAATCATGTGGGCCAAGACACAGTGTTCAAACTTAAGATTTTTGGGGCCAATGTCAGGGGGTTATCAGACAGAAAAATTTTTGCTTCATCAAAAGACACTTCAAAGTTTTTGGGCCAAGAGATTTGGACAAACACATCATACCCACTAAACTTGGCGGAAAAGATCTTTTCAAATTAGTACGAGTCCAAAACAATTCTAGTCCCTAAAACCATAGATTCCAAATTATCTTTATCATTCACGAAAAGATTTGCATAGAACATTCTAACAGGTTCTTCATACACAGAGTTTCCGATAGTGTCAAAGAGAGGAGAAAAGTGCTGAAAATCGATAATTGCAGTCACATCACAATGAAGACTTTTCATAAGAGAGAGACTTATAGAGCGTCCATAAGCCATGGATTTTGACTTGTAGGACTCAAACCTTGTCTTTTCACTGGGGCCGTAGAAGATTAGCTTGTCCTCAGGACTAAATTCCAAGCGTTCCACTTTACCCTTCTTGCATGCAGCCTTTTTGGGGGTTTGCTCCATGGGTCTCTTGCCGGCCTTTTTCTGGCTAATGGGAGAATTTTCAGATGATTCGCTGCTTTTATTATCTGTTCTGAGAAAATCTAAGTCAATGGACAATTCCACATCCACAGGCTCTTCAGTGTTAAGAGGTTTTTGGAACCTTCGACTGCGTCTGGTTGCAGAGGACGGATTTCTTTTGGCCATGGTGTGAAGGGTTGTTTGATAGAGAATGAGAGGAGTATTGGAGACGGAGGGTTTTATTGAAGATTTTGGGAAGAGCGAAGAGACGCCTTGGTCAATGGAAAGGCCAAGTTCAGACGGAAGAGATGGTTCAGAAGTGACTAATCGGCGGCACTTGCAATAATTACGCTTACACAGAAAAATAATTAGATCACATATAAGTAAGAAAATAAAATATTCTAGCATAGTGTAAAATATTTTAAACACTCAAGGAAATATTTGATATACAAATTTGGCACAATGCCAATCTTATTTCAGAGAAGGCAGAATCTTTCTTCCAAAAAAGGTTTTGTAAAAATATCAGCAAGTTGAGAATCAGTACTAATAAACTCTAAAACAATGTCACATTTTGCTACATGATCACGGATAAAATGATGTTTAATTTCTATATGCTTTGCTCTAGAATGATGCACATAATTCTTTGATAAACAGATAGCACTAGTATTGTCACAAAAGATAGGAGTGGATGTAAGAGATAAATTAAAATCAAGAAGTTGGTGCATAATCCATAGAACTTGTGTACAATAGCTTCCAACGGCTAGGTATTCTGCCTCAGTCGTTGATAGTGCAACACAATTTTGTTTCTTGCTGTGCCAAGATACTAATGCATTTCCTAACAATTGACATGTCCCACTGGTACTCTTCCTATCAATCTTGTCTCCTGCAAAATCAGCATCTGAAAAGCCTCTTAGAGAGAAATTGTTAGAGTGATCATACCATAGTCCTAGTTCAGATGTACCAATTAAATATCTAATAATTCGTTTAACAGCAGAGAGATGGGATTCTTTAGGAGCCGACTGAAATCTAGCACATTTGCATACACTGAACATGATATCTGGTCGACTGGCAGTTAAATATAGTAGAGATCCAATCATCCTTCTATACATGGTTTCATCAACTAGTTTTCCATTACTATCTTCATCTAGCACGGTAGTTGGACTCATTGGAGTACCAATAGCCTTAGCATCTTCCATCCCAAACTTTTTGATAAGCTCCTTGGTATACTTGGTTTGGCAGATGAAAATTCCTTTAGGGGACTGCTTGATTTGAAGCCCAAGGAAGAAGGTCAGTTCTCTCATCATGCTCATTTCAAATTCTCCTTTCATGGAAAGAGCAAATTATTCACAAAGAACAGAGTTAGGGCTACCAAAAATAATATCATCTACATAAATTTGAGTAATAAGATTACCTGAACTGGATTGCTTAATGAAAAGGGTTGTATCGATATTACCTCATTTGAAACCTTGATTTAGAAGGAAAGAACTTAACCTTTCATACCATGCTCGAGGAGCTTGTTTGAGACCGTACAAGGCTTTAGTCAGCTTGTATACACGATTTGAAAAGTTGTCATTTGCAAAGCCAGGTGGTTGCTTCACATATACTTCTTCAGAGATATAACCATTTAGGAACGCACTTTTAACATCCATTTGAAATAATTTGAATCCTTTGTGAGTAGCGAAGGCGAGTAGTATTCGAATGGATTCAAGTCTTGCCACAGGCGTAAAGGTTTCATCATAGTCGATTCCTTCTTGTTGAAAATAACCTTGAGCCACTAGTCTTGCTTTATTTCGAACAACTTGACCTGATTCATTCAATTTGTTTATGAAGACCCACTTAGTTCCAACAACAGAAGAGTTTTGAGGCTTTGGAACTAATTCTCATACTTTATTTCTTTCAAACTGAACTAATTCTTCTATCATAGCACTAATCCAATGAGAATCCTTTAGAGCTTCATCCACTTTCTTGGGCTCAATTTGAGAAATGAGAGCTACATGAGATTTGTTCTTTTGAGATCTCCTTGTAGTTATTCCCTCCTGTGGATCTCCTATAATGAAATTGTGAGGATATCCCGGTTCACTCTTCCATTCATTTGGAGTATTTACTGGAGTCACCCTTTCTTCGGTAGTCGACTGATCTGGCTGGGGTGGGTCAAGAACTTCTGGTGGTACTTTAGTTGATTGAGTCTGTTGATTAGCTGACTCATTTTGATTATCCCTACCTACAATAACTGACTTAGGAGCACAGAAAATTTCCTCATCTTCAAGAATATGTTCATTCCTTGAGCGAGGGTTAGTATCAACAAAAACAACATGAATAGATTCTTCAATACATAAGGTTCTCTTATTATAAACTCTGTAAGCTCTACTTGAAGGAGAGTAACCAAGAAATATACCTTCATCACTCTTTGGATCATACTTACCAAGATTATCCTTCCCATTGTTATGGATGAAGCATTTTCATCCAAAGGGGTGGAAATAGTTGATATTTGGTTTCTTACCATTCCACAGTTCATAAGGAGTCTTTTTAAGAATTGGTCGAATCAGACATCTGTTGATGATGTGACATGCTGTACTTACAACCTCTGCCCAAAAATGATGAGGTAGAGAGTTTTCCACGATCATGGTTTTTGCCATATCCTCCAAGGTTCTGTTTTACGCTCTATTACTCCATTTTGCTGTGGTGATCTTGGTGAAGAGAAGTTGTGAGAGATTCCTTGATCGTTGCAGAAATTTTCAAAAGCTCTGCTTTCAAACTCTCCTCCATGATCACTTCTGATAGTAGAGATGTAGTATCCCTTTTCTCGTTGAACCTTCTTACAAAAAACTTCAAAATTCTTTAGAGCATCATCTTTATGACTAAGAAACATAACCCAGGTAAATCTAGAGAAATCATCTACAATAACAAAAGCATATTTCTTACCTCCTATACTAGCAGTTCTAGTAGGACCAAATAAATTCATATGCAGCAATTGAAGAGGTTTAGAGTTAGAAACAATGTTTTTGACTTTGAAAGATGAGCGAGTTTGTTTTCCTAGTTAACATGCATCACAAATATGATCTTTCAAAAAATCTAGTTTTGGGAGTCCAATAATAAGATCATGTTTAGACAGTTTTTGAATAGTATGCATGCTTGCATGGCCAAGTTTTCTATGCCAAACCCAGGGATCTTCAATCATAGATGTAAGACAGATTTGATCCCCAAAATTTTCTAAGTTCTTGATAGTGTAGACATTTCTGTCTCTATTGCCTAAGAGAATGATATTACCTGATTCGTCTTCTATAAACCAACCATGTTTCTTAAAACGAACCTCATAATCGTTGTCACATAGTTGACTGATGCTGAGAAGATTATAGACAAGTTCATCAACTAGGTAGACTTCATCTACATCACATGTCGAGCTTAAAGGAACTTTTCCAACACAATAACATTTCCTTTGGATTTGTCACCAAAAGTAATTGTTCCTCCATCTAGCTTGGTGACTGATTTGAACAGTTGTTTGTCACCCGTCATATGTCTGGAACACGCGTTGTCGAGATACCATTTTCCTTTTTGATTCTTCTTGCGGTGTTCTTGTAAAGCAAAATTACTCATTTTTAGGTACCCAAGCTTGCTTGGGTCCTGAATGGTTAGACTGCTGAGTGTTAGTTTGATTTGAAGATTTTGGTCTCCAGACCCATCTCCTCTTATTTTTGAACCTGTAATGATTTGAGGTGTGACCTCTTTTACCACAATAGGAGAAGAATGAGATGTTAGAGTTACCAGTACTACTTTCAGCTCTAATTCTGTTCATGCAATTGTTAGTACTATGGCCATTTTTACCACAAAAAGAACAAGCGATTTTTTTCTTGTGATGAGCAGTCTGATTTGACTTGACTGGACTGAGACTCGTGGTCTTTTGCAAGCCATTCAATTGAAGCTTGAGTTCATTTACTTCATCTTGAATCATATCACGCTCAATTTCGCACGCTTCTAGTTTCAAGGTCCAGTCTTTCTTCTCTCTCTCTTTTTCTCTCTTGGTTCTTCTGAGCTCATTTACTACTCTTTCTATGTCTGCAAGAGCAATATCAATAAATTCTTGAAGTTCATAACAATTAGGGCATAAAGGAGTACGTACCTCACTAGTTCCTTCATCTGACATTGAACGAGGTTCTCTTGAGTCGTCTTCCTCATCGTTGTTGTTTGCCATTAGTCCAAGTTTTCCTGAATCTTCATTGTCACTTAGAGCCATGACACATATGTTAGCAATTTCCTCGTGATCAGATTCTTCCTCATCACTCCATGCTCCGAAAGCTTTCTTCTTTTGCATGTTTCTACTAAGCTTCTTCTTTAATTCCGGGCAGTCAGCTTGAATGTGACCAAACTTTCCACATTCGTAACACCTTCCATCATTTTTATCAGCTTCATTGCTCATCCTTCCTTTCCTGAAGTTGAACTTCCCTCTTCTGTTATTTCTGTTTCTTTTCATCATGCTGGTTACAACTTGAGAGAGCATTGCAATATTTTCATCTTGTTCTCCTCCTCCTCCTCCTCCTCATCCTCCTTCTTCTTCTTCTTCTTCTTCTTCTTCTTCTTCTTCTTCTTCTTCTTCTTCTTCTTCTTCTTCTTCTTCTTCTTCTTCTTCTTCTTCTTCTTCTTCTTCTTCTTCTTCTTCTTCTTCTTCTTCTTCTTCTTCATTTTCTGGTTCAGCCACAGTTGCCTTGAAAGCAACAGTTTTCTTCTTCTCTTGAATTTGTTTGTCAAGATGAGTTTTCTCAAAAGCAATTAGATCACCTCTGAGCTCATCATAGGAAATTTTGTCCAGATCTTGACATTCCAACGCAATGACCTTTGGCTGCCAAATTGTAGGTAAGCTTCTGAGGATCTTTCTAACTTGTTCGCCACTTTTAATAGGTCTTCCAAATGATTTGAGGTCTCCAAGTATTTTGCTGAACCTGAAAAATATTTCTTTTACAGATTCACCATCCTTCATTTGAAATAACTCATAGTCCCGAACCAAGAGGTTTATCCTAGTCTCTTTCACTTTGTTGGTTCCTTCGTAAGTGACTTCCAGTTTGTCCCACATTTTTTTGCAGTTTCGCAACTTGATATCTTTTCATATTCTTCTCCACTGATAGCATTGTACATTAGATTTTTTGCTTTTGCATTAACAGTGATGACAACAACTTGTTCGTCAGTGTAATCATCCAAGTCAAGAGGATCAATAGATACGATGACTTGACCGTTTGCATCCTTCTTGGGGGGAATTGGAAGATTTCCCTTTTTGATCACACACCATACTTTGATGTCATATGACATAGTATATGTTTCCATGCGAACTTTCCAGTGAGAGAAATGCTGACCGTTGAAGTAAGGGGGTCGAACCTGAGAGGTTCCTTCTTAAAAGAGAGCACCAACAACAGTATTGGATCCCATGATCTTTTCCTCACTAGCGATTAGGCAAGATTGTGAGCCTTTCTATGATACCAATTGAACATACAAGGGGGGGGGGATGAATTGCTGACTATTTAAAAATTAGTCGACTAACACAAGTATTAGTTGACTGATCACAATGCAGAATGAAAGTAAGCAGTAAAGAAGAGTAAATAACACACAATGATTTATACTGGTTCGGTACCGTTGTGGTACTTACATCCAATTTTCCTTGGGTCACAAGGGTTCCCTTAAGATCTTTGAAAATGTTACAACACATATGGTTTTAACGCGTTCACCACTAACAAACAATATCACACCTTGAGTTCTAAGTAATTGACACAACTCTCTTTTGTGTTCTAGATCTTTCTATCTTTTGAGACACTGATAACTAAAGATTACAATGTTTGAACTAAGAAGTAGACGGACTTAGAATACAATGTATGTAGTTGCGCAAGTCTTCTTCTTGAAAGTATCAGCCTTCTTATAGGAGAGAAAAGAGTCGTTGAGTCTTCAGCGAAATCAGAGGCACGAGATCTTTGCAAAAGAGTTTTGACCCAAGGGGTGCCTCTTCGAATCCTGCTCTTTGAAGAGTCCAGATTCGATTGTGATTTTCCTTGTCATAGCTTGAATTAAGGAGCCATTTACGCCTGGAGTGAGCTTAATTCTGGACACAGAATAATTGCTGGCGAACTTCTTGATTTGAGTATCCATGATTGGCAATCTGAGTTCCTTTGATTGAGGACGAATAAATTTGCTTCTCTTGATTGACCATTGATGTAGCAACAACATCTTCATTCGAATCCTGATTGATCATTATTTGCTATTTCGAATCCTGTAGCAATCGCATCTTGCTGAGCATCTCCATTCTTTCCTTTTTGTTAGTCCTGCAAATATAACATAAGATAATATTGCTATCATTGAAACTTAAAGTTAAACCTATCACTGGATACTTCCAAATTCATGTAGCTAATTTTATGATATAGTAGGTAAATACTTGGCCGCACCGGGTTATCTAGTAATGGCCAATTGGAGACCAAAGTGACCATCTCTATTTATTTGTTTCTTCTTGAATCTTTATGATATTTTTTTTTGGCAGCTGAGGTAAGGATGTGTACATCCACCTCTCTTTTATTGTTGGTTTGACTTTTTTGATGAATACAACCCAGTAATTGGAACAATTTATTTAAAAAAAATGACACAATGGCAGTAGCTACCACTCTTCAATATTCCATTTTAAAGACTTATTTATATTTTTTACAACTGTTTTAACAAAATTACTTTTAGTACAATTTATTTTAAAATCTTACTTTTTTAATTAAATTATGTACAACTTTTTAATTCCTAAAATCTCTCCTTGAGATTCTCTCTCACCTAATGATATATCTTTCTGATTATATAGTATAAACTAATGTGAAAATGGTACATAAGTATACAATATAACATACACTTTTAGTTATCTGATGTGTACATTGAGAAGAAAAATATGATGCATATTGTTAATAAATATCGTATATAGTATATTATATAATACAAACTTATATGATATTGGTATAGTATATTATACAATATACCTTCATTGTATAATATCACTTTAGTTTATATGATGCATGCTACTAATAAATATGGTATACAACGTATCATATAATATATATTTTTTATGAAATTGGTATCTAATATATAATACATCACCTTTTTGGATGAGATTCTTTGGAGTTTTCGTGTGATATTCTAGGTCACTCCCACACCGATATAATATGGGAGTGATGCTAGATTCAGTGGCGTAGCCAGGAATTTCACGAAGGGTGTTCAACCTTTGGATAAGTAAATAATTTTTTATGAATGGGTGCACCGAATTGTTTTATAATAAAATACACAATATTTAGCTAAATCATAAAAATAATTTAACGGAATTAACTATTGTATAAATCAAAATCAATATAAAGGAATCAACAAAATAATATTACTATTAAAAGCACAATTTAAATATATTATTATAATTATACTCGACGAGGTCTCATCTATTGAAATATTTTTATAATAACCTCATTAGAAATAGTACGAAATACTTTTTTTTTCTACATAAGGCACTATGCAACCGTCCAAAAATTCATCATCCATTCGATTTCGCAAGTCATTCTTGATAAACTTCATTGCAGAAAAAAGTTCTTTCAACGGTTGCAGTGGCAACTGGCAAAAGCAAAGCAAGTTTCACTAAGCCAGTCTCAACTAGTTTATTTGAAAGTTCACCAAGTCCACCTCAATTGGAGAACCTTTGATCAATATCACGTACATCAATAATATAATTATCAAGTTGATTCTCAAGGACACCCAAATTAAATTCATCAAAGTTATCAGGATATAATTTAACCATTCTCACTATCTTCCTGATGTCAAAACTAGAAAATGAATCAATCCATGAAACAAATCACTTGTCACCTCATTGAAACGGCCGTTAAGTTCTTGAAGTGGCCAATCAATAATCTTATAAAACACATCAACACGATCCAAGAGCAATATACAAGTTTTCTTCTTAAATATGAGTTTAGGCATCATGAAGGAAACATTTATAAATTAAATAGTTCCTAATCAGTATCCTTTCAGAGAGTTATCATCATAGAAGAAGTCCATAATTAACTTCTACTGTATCCAACGCGTGCCATGTGAAATGCCTTTATAATATAATGAATGATGAAAATCAAAATCTGAAAATTTAAACTATGTCCCAAATTCGTATACACATCCACCAAATTTTTCCTTATTTTCTTTTTTAAAGAACAAAAATATGTTCAGGAATGATGAATCGGGTCATCTAAGTGTCAGTTATTTTATTCTAGTTGTAAATTCTTTAAGAGATTTAGAAATATTTAGTAAATTTTCAATCTCTAAAGACTCTAACAATAAAATTTAGATTATAAATTAAGAAAAAAAAAAAGAAAGAAGAGAAAGACATAAGAGTCAAACCTGAAATAGAATCAGATTCAGAGTTAGAGTGGAAGATTTCACGGACAACAATAACGCAGCAGGCTAGCAAGGCAAAAAGCAAGGGATGGTCTTTTGTTTCTATCTTCTGTGTTTCTACTTTCTATTTTGAAAAGGTTAGGTTTAGGTCTAGTAAAGAGCTTTTAGAAATTTTTATTAAGTAGCTTTCAATTAAATAATGATCTTTAATATTTGTTTATTGAAAAATTAAAAAGGAAAAAGAAAGTCAAATGTTGGTTGGGATTGGGAAAAGAACGACACTTCTATTTTGGAAAGAAAAACGTGGATATGAAGGTTACACTTATATTGCTTCTTGAAAATATAATAATATAAAATAAATGGGTTTTGTACCAAAAGATTGCATTGAGATTCCAACCTACAATCAGTGAAAAATTTTGCACACCCTTTATCACGGCTACCTCACCCGGTTGTGTCAAGGGTGTGCAAGCTATTGTATATATTAAAATAGAACAACATTTTACTTATATACGCAATGCAATTTTTCGGCGAAGGGTGTGCGCTTAATCACCCTTGGAGCACTGTAGCTCCGCCACTGGCTAGGTTATAAGTTAATAAGTCTTAGACCTTAGTGACTCGTTTTAAAACCGTACGTGCTTAGGCCCAAAACAGACAATATCACTAGTAAGTTAGGCTGTTATACAGTGAAGGAGCCACATGCCCCAAAGGGGTGTCAACCGACATCCTTTCGTTGAAAAATTACACTGTATAACTCGGTAATATTTTTAAAAATATGTATATGTACTATATAATGACACCCCTTGACTTCTTGGTAAGTTTGTTTCTTTATATTTTGACTCCCCTTAATGAAAATCCTGGCTCCACTACTGCTATTATATATGGTATCAGAGTCACTTCCCTTGCAACCGATGGTGGAAAAAACCTCAGCAAGGACGATGAGTCCTAAGGGGGTATATATGACATCCTATGCGATGGTGGGCAAACCTCATCAAGGATGCTGGGTCTTAAGGGGGTATATGTGATATTCTAGGCGAATCTCGCATCGATAAAACGCGGGTGAGATATTGGGTGTATAAGACATAGACCATAGTGATGTGTTTTAAAGTCGTGCGGGTTTAGACCTAAAACGGATAATATCACTAGTAGGCTGGGTAATTCCATTCCGCCACCAAGATTAATGATCCCTTTTTTATATATAACAGTGGTGTTGGGGTTAACTTGTATGTACCTCGATTAATATCACTGGTATTTGATATCTCTCACCAACATAGATATCAAATAACTTTGTTCACTAAAACTTAGACATATGACAAGAAATAACCTAGTGTTTTAGTTTTTATCTTGTGACGCATTTAATCCGTTGGAACAAAATTGCAAAAAGAATTTGAATCTTATCTTGTTTTCTACCTTTCCTGGAATTAGTGGCTCAAAAGTGATTGGAACTTTCTTCTTTTATTTGGTGGAATATTTTCCTAACGTCTACAAGGGAGCATCATGTCACGAGTCATCGCATGATGCTCCACTAAAACCAATATTATCTTCTCAGATTTCTAATCCATTCTAACTTAACCTCATGACTAATTTAGTTCTCATTAATTAGTGAAGGTCAAATGTTGAATGAAATAATACAATTATGGTTGATGTCTCTAATGACACCACAGTGTCTACTATGGTCACACACCCTCTGGTGGAATACGGATCTTCTGCCGATGTCATTACTCCATCCATCCGGTTCAATTTTAATTGATTTTTTTTATGCATATTAAAAAATTTATCTTTTAATATTAATTAACAATAAAATTAACTATATTAATCTTAATTTGTTCATTGAAAATATAACAAATACCCTAGGATCTAGGTTCTTTATTGCAAGGAAAATTTTAAAAAAATAAAATTAATTCCTTCTTAATATGTAAAAAAATCAAATATTGTGGACCACAAAAAAAGGCCAATTTTTTTATTAAAATGGATCTAAGGGAATAGTAAATATTTACTCTGTCGTTCCATTTTATAAGTCACTGTTTTCTTTTTACTAGTATGTTGCAAAATAATAGTACATTTTTATATTTGGTAATTTATTAAGTTTGAAATTAAAATTTTACCCTGTCATATTATATACATTTAAGATCACAAGTTCTTAAATGTCAAAAGTCTTATGTCAAACAACGTTATATAAAACAGTACAAAGGGAATAATATACTATTACGTTAGCTAATACTTAATTATGTTATAGTCTATCCAAATCAGTACTCTCCCTTTTTTTTAATTACACATTGCCACCGAAATTCTGTGGAAGAAGCATGTATGAAAACCATAGGTACTACTATGTCATTTTTTATAATTATGAGGCATGTCTTTTATATTTGTCGTGGTCCCCAATTTCCAAGGATAAGGAAGTGCAGTGCCACACCTCGAATTCCATCTTATGCTCTTGACTAAACCACTAATTAATTATTCTTAAGCGTCACTTAAAAATTATAGTAGACATTAGTACCGCTGGAGTGGATGACGATATTAGGCTGACAACATATGAATAACGTCATCGGCAACCTTTTTTACGCTCTTCAAAGCGCGTATGAAATCTCTATCCATTTCCTTGCAAAGCCAAAAGTGACCACATATTTTTTCTTTTTGTGGGAGAATTTCCACCAATATCGCAAGACCGTAATTCTTACTTAATGGCGACCGTAACCTATCCCATCAATATAATTGATTTTAAAATTTACTAGTACTTTTTTTAGTCTCTTTTAAAATAAATAATATATTTTTAAATTTAAAAATAATTTAATTTTATATTCTTTATTTTATCAATTTTACCGTTAATGAGAAACTTTTATAACAACACAAATGTCATGACCCCATAAAGCTTTTACCTTTTGAGCTTTTAAGACCACAAATTTTAAAAGTCTTTTTGTTTTCTTTAAACTCCGTGCCGAGTCAAATTATCTCATCTAAATTGAAACGGAAGGAGTATTAGTTATGAAGTTTATTATATGTATATATTTTATAAATTTCTCAAAACATTTATACAAATTTTGAATCAAATTTAATGAGTTCAGTCGAATCCATACTTTCAAGCAGATCAAATAATTAGTATCTTCACAATCAACCTAGTTTTTTTGGCACGAGCCTAGTCACGGAACAAAATTTTTACTAAAGGCATTCAAAATATTAAAAAGTATACACACGAATAAGCCAAGAAATTTAACATATATTATTTATGCATAAATTTATTTTTGACATTATATATACAGCGTAATTTTTGAGCATTCAAACCCTCAACTGTCACCCTAGCTACGCTCCTGCACGAGGCATCGATATATAATTTCAAAATTGTATATATTTACCTAGTATTAAATATAAATTTTTAATTCGACTTTTGATTTTAATTGTAAAAGTGACCCAATATAGTTGTAGGTTCAAGAACCAGAACCAAAACTGTCTAATCACAACAGTAAATAAACAAACGATCTCAATCAATGCGCGTGGGTTTTGTCTTTCCACAAGCTAAGGACGAATTTTCCAAGCAACTTTCCTTTAAAGTTTAATCAATCCTTTTACTTATAAATGAAGCCTTCACGTCTCTTCACTTGTTTCTCAGTGTTAGTTAATTAATTCATCAAATAGCAACGTAGTAATAAATGGAGTCTGAAAATTACACACAGTCTGATCTGGAAAAGGTAACTGAAAAGTTGAATCGCGGCCGGGAACTCACGCGCCGGCTAAGAGAAATGATAAAGAAACCCGAAGCAGATGCCGGAGATGTATTGACTGAGGATTTGGTGGGCAAAATCATGAGTTCATTCTGTGAGACTTTATCGATACTAAGATCTAACGAATGCAGTGAAGTTTCTCAAATTGTGAAGTCAACTGAAGACTCAAGTGGTAGTTGCAAGACTTCGTCATTGAAAGATCGACGAGGACGCTACAAAAGAAGGTGATTTTACTATTCTTAGTATTTCGAATTCATTTTATATGATAGTATTTGGTTGAGCATAAATTTGTTTTGAAGCTTTGATTTAAAACCATCCTTAGAAATATGACTATAAATTATCTAATTAAGAATATAATAAAAAATTTAAAATAAATTATATTTAATTATAGGAGTGTGTCATTTTTTATTCGGATGGAATAAAAAGAAAAAAGTGTTATTTCATTCGTTTTAATTTAGATAGTTTGACTCGGCACAAAGTTTTAAGAATTTTTTTTTTTTTTTGAAACTTGTGACCTTAAAAGCTTAAGGGGTAAAAATTTTGTGGGACCATAACATCTGTGTGGCTATAAAAACTTCTTATTAAGGGTAAAATGAGTAAAATGGAGAGTTTAAAGTTCAATTATTTTCAATTGTAGAAATGTTGCATTATTTTTGAAACATACTAATTAAGAAAGAGTGTCATCTAAATTGAAACAGATAGAGTATATAAATTGAGATAACACAATAACAACATATCCGTATGATTCCACAATTGGACTTTGGAGAGGGTAGAACATACATGCATAGACCTTATCCCTATTTTGTGTGAGGTAGACAAGTTCTTTTCGGTAGATACTCGGTAAGAAAAAATATTTTTAAAACAGGTGTCACATAAATTGAGAGAGAGAGAGAGAACTATAATATTTTTATCGCTACGAAAGCATGTTGTTAAAAGTAAAAACGAAAATTTTAAATTAAAAGCTTTTAAATATATATATATAGAAAGTTGTTACTAGTATTATTTTGAAATAAACTAGAAAGAAAAGCTGGGACATGTGAAATGGAATAAATGAACAAGTACTTATAACTCGGTATCTTATAGGGTATTATAGGCTTTTTACGAGTAGTGACACACGTTTTAGCAAGTTCTATTGATTTGACTAGGGATGTCAATGGTTCTGTTCGGTCGGTTATTTTGTAAAATTTGTATTATATCAATTTTTGAATTATTCTATTATATATGACCAAAATTAGACTTTTTGAAATCGTCCCAATCATATCGTTTTTTATTCGGTATTTGTACAGTTAATTTTCGGTATTTTTTAAATATCATGTAAAAGTCACTAGTAGAAGTAGAATGCAATAACATACTTATTTTTATAGTACTTAGCAAAACTCTCTAGATATTTTTACATATAAAGGGTGATGAATTAAGAAAATATGAAAGATGGCTAGAGTATAGATCCATCAACTATTCTGTAATAGCGTAAAAAAAATTAAGCAAATTAATATAAAAAAATATAAATCACATGAGTGGAAAGATATTAACCAAACTGGGACTGTGACTCAAGAATAAAATCTATAGAAGATTAAATATTCAAAAAGATAAATCTAAATCATACGAAATGAAACATATTTAATACATTGTAGTTTGCTACTTATAATCGCTACAATACCTTGTGTCTTGCCAGTGAATATGTTGAAAATAATTTAGTTTCAATAGGAGTAACATAATCGGTTTGAGAATCAGGATTTTGAGTTTAATTACATGTCGGCTTATAATAGTTTTCATAATTCCAATACCCAAGGAAAAATTTAATGCTTTATTATTTTAAAAATTAATATATAAATATATTTTTCACATGTAAATTTATTCGGTACGGTTCGGTATTTTTTTGGTTTATTTTTATAAAATAAAAACTACCCTAATTATCGGTACGATTATACATTTATATAAAAACCTACAGTTTTATTAAAAGAAACCTAAAAATCGGTTCGGTACCGTTCGGTTCGGTCAGTTTAGTCGATTTTTAAATATCTATTGACACCCCTAGATTTGACTGTCTAGTAGTCATGTACGTCTTATTTTATAGAATGTTTGGCCACGCTTTTAAAAGTATCTTATTTTAAAAAATATTTTTCTCAATTTTTTTTAAAAGTGCTTTAAGTGAGAAACAAATTATATTTGACTAATTAATTTAAAAATATTTTTTAGCAACAATTAGTGTTTGACCAATATTTTAAAAGTGTTACTAAGTATATTTTTCTCAAAAGTATTTTTGAAAAAGCAATTTTGAAAAGAAATATTTTTTTCTGCTTCTCAAAAAATGTTTATGCTTCTACGTACTTAAAAACGCTTTTTTCCTCGTAAGAGCTTAGCCAAAAACACAAATTTTAGAAAAAAATTACTTTTGGCAAAAAAATTACTTTTGACCAAAAAGAAATTGGATCAAATGGGCTATTAGTTAACTAGAAGGAAAGTTGGTTGGTGAAAATGAAACTGTAGGAAATTTGGTTGGATTCCTCGATGCCCATTGACAGTTTTGTACTTTAACTCAATCTAGAAATACAAAATTGTGAAAGACAATATTTTAAGAGCATTTTGGTATAAAAAAATGGGTTTTATTTTAGAATTGTTGTTCAACAGTGATGTACTAATAATTTACAAGGGTAATTTGATCCTGGTACTGTTTCTAGGAAAGTTTAAGATGAGTGAAATTTTAGGTTTAATATAAGTTTCTAACAAATGATTTTTTCAACCTTTTGATACAGGAAAACTTTAGAGACAACAATTAAAGAAACCTCAACTTTAGTGGATGATGGCCATGCATGGAGAAAATACGGTCAGAAGCACATTCTCAATGCCAAATATCCAAGGTTTGAGTCACCACCTTCACTTTTTTTTAAGCATAAAAATATTTTTTTTATAACAATAGTGTCCGGGCTAATTTGCACGCTCAATGTCTAATTTCACCCATATATTTAGATGCAATTGACTAAAATTTGAGTCTTAGGATGCCGTTCAAAATATATACTTTTATTAAAATACACACATATCTGTATATACCTGCTATCTTTCATAGTAACGTTATTTACCAAAACATACACTTTTTAAAGCACAATTGTCGATAATCAAGAAAGCCGTATTTTAGTTACCTGTATATATATAATTTCTTTATGTTTTTGGAAAATTATAGTGATTGACATATGAATAAAATATGCAGGAACTACTTTAGGTGCACTCATAAATTTGATCAAGGATGCGAAGCAAACAAACAAGTGCAAAGAATCCAAGAAAATCCGCCACTATTTCGAGTCACGTACTATGGTCATCACACATGCAAAACTTTTCCTAAAGTTTCTCAAATGATCTGTGATTCTCCAACTGATGAAGATTCTTCTGTTCTACTTAACTTTAATTCTACCAATAATCATCACCATTTTTTGGATATGATGGTGGGACCTGTTGAATTTGCTGATTTATCTTTTCAATTTTAAACATTAATTAGGCTCGATCTCTTTTTCTTAATTAATTTCTCGTGTAATGGGGGAAGATTTGTGGTTCATAATAGGTGTAAATGTTTTGTATAATGTTGACGTATAGTTTGTAGCAAATTAAGCACTAGCTAGTTTGGAATGAGAATAATTTTTGCTTCAACATATATTTCTTTTCTATTGTTTGTTGTGAATGATGTAACTCTCTATTCAAAAGACTTAAATTATTGATCTATTTGATGTATGTATTATGTATATATGAATACAATTATACAAATGCGCATTAATAGCGTTTTTTCACTTTGTTTTGTTCATTATTTTCTTTTTCATTGTAAATTAATGATCATACATATAGTTGACATATTCTTCAAAATCTTATCTTTACTCATAATTTTTTTTTTGTTGGTTTAGTACATGTCATTCGTTTTTAAAAAAATTTAAACTAGTTATAGAGTACGTGTTTCGCATGTGTAGCCTAGTGATTATTATAAAATTTAAATGTAATAATCTTTAAATATAATGCATAAATTAAAATTACTTATTTACGTTATAAATAAAAATCAAAACTTATAGAAAGTGTAATTTTTAATTCTGGATGATTGTTATTATAATTAATATTGTAAAAGGCCTTTTGTTCCTCCTCTGTTGAACTTCCTTGGAGAAGGAAGGGAAGCAACCCTTCCAAAATTCAAAGGATATTTTTTTCATAAAAGAAAAATATTTAAAATCCAATTCGCTTATACTCATAATGAAGACTCCTAAACCTAATAGAGTTCAAAGTGCACGATATTTAGTTTCCTACTTTGATTTCTCCAATTTAGGTGTCAACTTGAAATTTTTTATTTTTTGGTGTTAATTACTTTTTCAAATAAGAAAAAAATTTAATAATTAAAATTTTACTTGATATCAAATTCCTAAATATTAGAAAAATAAAATAAAATTATAATTTTGAATTTGAAGGGTAAAAAAAGATGATAATATTTCGTTAAAGGGTTTCGTGATTTTAATATAGTATTAGTCTTAGAATATGCATTTTGCATGTGTACCCATATTAATAAGTAAATAAGTGAGATAAAATTTAATTGTCAGCGCTGAAATTGATTATGGGCAACCATTGTGGCCAGAGTTATTATTACGGGCCTATGTATGATGTGTCACGCTATATGAATGTGCCGTGCGAGAGTAGGCACGAGTTGCTACAGCCGGTTGAATCTAATACCGTATGTTGATGTGAAAAATCATGTATTTTGGAAAATTACTGAAGTGTAAGAAATTTGATTTTAAGGCTTATAAGTGTAAACATGAGAAATAATCTCAACTAAGATGGTGTTGTCAGATTTATGACAATTGCGGTGACGTAGGACTACCCGCGAATATATGTATAGTAAATGCACTCAGTAAATTGAAGTCCTCAGAATAATTCTTGGCATGTTCGAGGACGAATATATGTTTAATAAGGGGAGAATGTAACGACCAGACTTGTCGTTCTGAGAATTTACATCCCGTTCAACGACTTAAGGTCTCGAGCAACTTCATAATATGTGCTATGACTTGTATAGAGGGTCGAGTTTGGTTTTCGGAAGACTCAGAATGAGATTGAAAGAATAATTCTTAATTTTGAAGCTTGAATGAAAATAGTTGATCGAAGTTTGACTTTTGAGCAAACGACTCCGGAATGGAATTGTGATGATGTTAATAACTTCATATGGTGATTTCACAATTAGGCGTATGTCCGGATTGGTATTTGGAAGTCCGTAGGACAATTAGGCACATTTCGGCGAAAAGTTGGAAAATGAAGTTCTTGAAATATTCATAAATTCGACCGTAAGTTGATTGGTTGATAACGAGGTCGGATTTCGATTTTAGAAATTTGAAACAGCTCTATTATGACATTGATGACTCGTGTGCAAAATTTGAAGTCATTCCGGATTGATTTGATATGTTTCGGCATCGAATGTAGAATTTGGAATTCAGAAGTTCATAAGTTTCTTAGGCTTGAATCCATACGTGATTTGTGATTTTGAGGTTTGGTACCTCGGGGAAATTCTTGAATAAATCTTGTGTGAAAGTGACGGTTTCCTAAATAACCTTGACCCGAGCGAAATAGATAGATTTTCGGTCACCAGCGCACAATAATTTTGTGTGGGGCGCTAGCCCTGGCGCTGAGATTTTTGAGGTTCTGGAAACAGGGCCACATGCAGCACCACACGCCACCTGTGGCGCTCGAAATATTATATACTCGCTTTGGGGTTCATTTTCCCCCATTCCTCTTGACCGAATTTTGGGGGTTTCATTCACTCTCTTAAGACCTCCAACTCCCTGCATCTCTAAGGTGAGTAATACCTACTAATTTGGTATTTTATTTTATCATTTCCACTCTAAAACTAACTCAATCCACCATGAAATTCTTAGATCTTCAAAAATTTCTTCAGGAACTCAAAAGAGGGTTTTGGCAAGATTTCTTCCAAAAGTTAATCTTACACCCTTAGACATATATGCATGGATTTATTATGAGTATGTGAGCAAGAAATAAGTATTAGCACTTATTGGATGGTGCTTGGAAGCCATAAATACGTAAACTAGATTATTGGGTGTTGTAGAGATTTTGTAATGAATTAATTAGCAACAATTGGGTGGATGTGAGTTCATTGATGATTTTAATGGTGCTAAAGAAGATTGTTTGTAGACAAAGGATAGTTTAGTATCTCTTGTTGGTGGGAAGGAGGGATTGTTGAATGAAGAAATACTATTACTAGAGATCGTAAAATGCTATGTACTCTAGGTGTTTGATAAAATGCCTAAATGATAAAAAATTTGGAAATTTGTTTATGTAACGACCCGGCCAGTCGTTTTGAGAGTAATAGCCCCGATCCCCTATTTACTGCTTCTCCCATATTTTTTTCTGCTATTGGGACTTGCCGGGAGGTTTCGTTACAGTTTTTGGAGTGTTTTGGGACACTTAGTCCCTAAACGGAGGTTTAAACCTTAGGATTTGGACCGTAATCGGAATTGGGTGAAGACGACTCCAAAATGGAATTCTGTCGGTTCTGTTAGCTCCGTTAGGTGATTTTTGACTTAGGGGCGTGTCCGGATTGTGTTTTGGAGGTCCGTAGCTTATTTAGGCTTGAAATGGCGAAACTCGAATTTTTGGAGATTTTGACCGGTAGTGAACTTTTTGATATCGGGGTCAGATTCTAATTTTCGGAAGTTGGAATAGGTCCGTAATGATAAATATACCTTGTGTGCAAAATTTGGGGTCAATCAGACGTGGTTTGGTTGGTTTCGGCATCGGTTGTCGAATTTAGAAGTTTCAAGTTCTTTAAGTTTGAATCGAAGGATGATTTGTGATTTTAGCATTGTTTGATGTGGTTTGAGGGTTCGACTAAGTTCGTATGGTATTTTAGGATTGGTTTGTATATTTGGTTGATGTCCCAGGGGCCTCAGGTGAGTTTCGGGTGGTTAACGGACTTGGAATGGAAGTTGAGAAATTTCTGAAGTTTGGTCTTTTGCTGGTATGATCGCACCTGCGAGGGTATTAGCCGCAGGTGCGAGGCCGCATGTGCGGAAGGTTGAGTGCAGGTTCGAAAGGGGTGGAGATCAGCAGAGGTCGCAGGTGCGATGGTTTCTCGGCACCTGCGATAGCACAGATGCGGACCAGTGGTCGCAGAAGCGGAGGCAACCAAGGTTAGTCGTTTTCGCAGGTGCGCCCACATTTCCGCACCAGCGGGCGCGCAGGTGCGAGACCAGGCTCCGCAGGTGCGAAAATGCCTGGGCAGTGTTTAAAACCGAAGGGCTTCGTGAGTTTTGTCATTTTTGACTTTGCAAACTCGGTTTAGGGCGAGTTTTGAGAGCATTTTCGAGGCATTTCTTGAGGTAAGTCCCTTGTGCTTATTTTTGATCAATAATCTTGCTTCCCCATTTGTTTTCCCACCTAGTTAGTGTGTATTTAAGGTGAAATTTTAGAGTTTGAGGCTAGAAATTTGGAAAGTTTGATTTATGGATTTGAAGGACCATATGGTGTCGGATTTTAGTAAATTTGTTATGGTTAGACTCGTGAGTGAATGGGCTTTCGAATTTTGTGAATTTTACCCGATTCCGAGACGTGGGCTCGGGTCGACTTTTTAGGACGAATTTCGGAATTTTTGTTAAAGTATTGATTTCATTAATTAGATGAGTCTATTATGGTTGTATTTGTGATATGTAATTGTTTTTGGCTAGATTTGGGCCATTCGGAGCCGGATATTCGTGGGAAGGGCATTGTGACCAATTGATTGAGTTTGGTTCGAGGTAAGTGTCTTGCCTAACTTTGTGTGGGGAAAATCCCCTTAAGATTTGGAACTATTGTGATATGTGAGCGCCGTGTACGTGAGGTGACGAGTACGTGCACGAGCTAGTTGTGGAAAAACCCGATTTTCTTACTAAGCAGCAACCTGTTTTCCTTTTATTTTGAGTTATACCATTTTAATGAGTATCAATCTATTTTCATTCTTAATTGAGTTATTCCAATATATGTAGCTATCCTGTTTAGTCTAATACAACATGTCTACGTGTCTTAACTGCTTATGTGAACTCTGTGCAGCATGCTTAGTGAATTTCCTGTTTCTTCCTTGAGTGGTACTTAGTCTAAATCGTAAGATTTTGTGATGTAGTTGTATTCCTATTGTTTGCATTGCATATTTACTTTGGGACTACGGAACGGTATTCCGGTAGATCCCCTTGTACTGCATATTTACTTTTGGACTACGGAACGGTATTTCGGGAGATCCCCCTGTCTTGCATATTTACTTTGGGACTACCGAACGGTATTCTGGGAGATCCCCTGTACTACATATTTACTTTGGGACTACGGAATGGTATTCCGGTAGATCCCCCTGTGCTGCATATTTACTTTGGGACTACGGAACGGTATTCCGAGAGATCACCTTGTATTGCATATTTAATTTGGGACTACGGAATGGTATTTTGGGAGATCCCCCTATCTTGCATATTTACTTTGGGACTACGGAACGGTATTCCGGGAGACCTCCTTGCACATTTATGTTTGAGACTACGAGACGGTATCTCGGGAGATCCCCTATTGTATTTCTGTGTATTGAGCTGTTACCTTCTATGAATTCTTTCTTGTTAAATTTTAGTCTTTATTTTAGTGCGATATTTTATTTTTGCCTTGCTTTATTATCATATTCCAGTAGGGCCCGGACCTGATCTCGTCACTACTCTACCGAGGTTAGGTTGGCACTTATTGGGTACCGATTGTGGTGTACTCATACTAATCTTCTGCACATGTTTTGTGTGCAGATCCAGGTACTTCTTATCAACCCCGCTACTAGCTGAGAGTGCTTGTTTCTGTATGGAGACTTCAAGGTATATCTGCCGCGTCTGCAGACCTCAGAGTCCCTCTCTATTCCCTCCTATGTCATTTACCTTCCTTACTTCTGTTATTAGACTCTGGTGCATAAAGATACTAGTTTCCTTCTGTAGTTTGTGATTCACGATATTCCAGATTTTGGGATTGTTGTGTATTTTTGAATAGTTGGTTAAATTTATATTTTCATTTCATTATTCCGCAAATGTTAGGCTTACCTAGTTGTAGAGACTAGGTGCCATCACGATGTCACACGGAGGGAAAATCGGGTTGTGACAAGTTGGTATCAGAGCTCTATGTTCATAGGTGTCGTGAGTCACAAGCAAGTTTAGTAGAGTCTCGCGGATCGGTACAAAGACGTCTGTATTTATCTTCGGGAGGCTATGAAACTAATAGGAAAACAATTTCACTTCTTTGATTCTTTGTCGTGCGAAATGTTTGACTTCAAAATTCTAAACTTCTGTATTCTATTCTCTCACAGATGGTGAGGACACGTACAGGCGGATCTGATGAACAGGCACCCGCACCCCTGCTAGAGCCGCGAGAGGCCGGGGCCGGGGTAGAGGCCGAGGACGTCCACGTGGTGCAGCCAGAGCACCCGCACGAGCTGCTACAGAGGAGCCCCTAGTAGCTCCAACTGGAGGGCAGACACCTGAGGTACCTGTTTCGGCACCAGCACTCCAGGAGACTCTAGCCCAGTTTCTGAGCATGTTCAGGACCTTAGCTCAGGCTGGTTTGATTCCACTTGCTCCTGCCACATCTCAGATCGGGGGAGGAGCACAAACTCTCGTCGCCAGTACTCCAGAGCAACGGGTTCAGGTCGACTAGGTTCCAAAGATTGTACCAATGCAGCCGGTAGCTCCAGCTCAGCCCGAGGTTAGGGCAATAACTTCTGAGGTGGAGCAGCTCAGACTTGAGAGGTACAAGAAGTACCACCCACCTACCTTCAGCGGATTGGCTACAAATGATGCTCAGGGTTTTCTGGAGGAGTGTCATCGTATTCTCCGTACTATGGGCATAGCGAAGACGAGCGGGGTTTCTTTTACTACATTCCAGCTTAGAGGAGTAGCCTATCAGTAGTGGCGTGCTTATGAGTTGAGTAGTCCAGCTGAGGCATCTTCACTTACATGGACTCAGTTCTCGGACATGTTTTTGAGAGAGAGTGTCCCTCAGAGCCTCAGGGACTCATGACGCGCAGAGTTTGAGCAGCTGCACCAGGGTGCTATGACTGTATCAGAGTATGCAGTTCGTTTCAGTGATTTGGCCCGACATGCACCGGCCTTGGTTTCCACAGTTCGAGAGAGGGTTCGACGGTTTATTGAGGGGCTCCACCCCAGCATCCGGATTAGTATGGCCAGGGAGTTGGAGATGGATATTTCTTATCAGCAGGTTGTGAGTATCGCCAGGAGATTGGAGGGCATGCTTGCTCAGGATAGAGAGGAGAGGGAGGCCAAGAGGTCTCGAGAGACTGGTTCTTATTCTGGTGCTCGTGCCCCAGCAGCTCGCCATGATAGGGGTTATGTGAGTCGCCCCGTCCATTCAGCTGTTCCAGCCGCCAGTGGTATTTTGGTACCTTCTAGGCCCAGGAGCCTTATTATGCACCGCCAGTATCTAGTGTGCCTCTTGCATGGGGTGTTCCTAGCGGCCAGTCTAGCAGATCAGGCCAGAGCCAGTCACAGCAGCCACACCCTCCCAGAGCTTGTTTTGAGTGTGGCGACACTCGTCATATAGTGAGGGATTGCCCCAGATTTAGGAGGGGTGCACCTCCACAGACTTCTTAGCCACAACGTGCCATTAAAGTACCAGCTGCCACCCCATCTGCTCAGCCAGCTCGAGGTAGAGGCCGGGTAGGTAGAGGTCTCCCTAGAGGGGGAGGCCAGGCCAAATATTATGCCCTTCCTGCTCGTACAGAGGTAGTTGCTTCTAATTCTGTCATTACAGGTATTGTTCTAGTCTATCATAGAGATGCGTCGGTATTATTTGACCCAGGATCTATATATTCCTATGTGTCCTCTTATTTTGTCCCGTATTTGGGCGTATCTCGGGATTCTTTGAGTTCCCCTGTTTATGTGTCTACTCCTGTGGGAGATTCTCTTGTTGTGGACCGCGTGTATCAGTCGTGTTTGATTGTTCTTAGTGGTTTTGAGACCAGAGCCGATTTATTATTGCTCAGCATGGTGGACTTTGATATTATTTTGGGCATGGACTGGTTGTTGCCTCATTATGCTATTCTTGATTGTCACGCCAAAACTGTGACGCTGGCTATGCCAGGTTTACCGCGATTAGAGTGGAGAGGTACCTTATAGTATATCCCACCAGAGTTATTTCATTTCTTAAAGCTCAACGAATGGTTGAGAAGGAGTATGACGCGTATCTAGCTTATGTGAGAGATGTCAGTATTGATACCCCTACAGTTGAGTCAGTCCCAGTAGTGAGGGATTTTCCAGATGTATTTCCCGCTGATCTTCTGGGCATGCCACCCGACAGAGATATTGATTTTGGCATTGATTTGTTGCCGGGCACTCAGCCCATCTCTATTCCTCCATATCGTATGGCTCCTCCTGAATTGAAGGATTTGAAGGAGCGGTTACAAGATTTGCTTGATAAGGGCTTTATTCGGCCCAGTATGTCACCTTGGGGTGCTCCTGTCTTATTTGTAAATAAGAAGGATGGTTCTATGCGGATGTGTATTGATTACCGCTAGTTGAACAAAGTCACAGTGAAGAATACGTATCCATTGCCTCGTATTGATGACTTATTTGATCAGTTACAGGGTGCTAGAGTGTTTTTCCAAGATTGACTTACATTCAGGATATCATCAGTTGAAGATTCGGGAGCTAGATATCATGTAGACTACTTTCAGGACCAGATATGGTCACTATGAGTTTCTTGTTATGTCTTTTGGGCTGACCAATGCCCCAGCAGCTTTTATGCACTTGATGCACAGTGTGTTCCGGCCTTATCTTGACTCATTCGTCATAGTATTTATTGATGACATTCTGGTGTACTCCCGGACTCGGGAAGATCATGAGCAACACCCGAGGACTGCGCTTCAGACCTTGAGAGAAAATAAGTTATATGCAAAATTTTCAAAGTGTGAGTTTTGGCTAGACTTAGTGGCATTCTTGGGTCATATAGTATCGAGTGATGGGATCCAGGTGGATTCGAAGAAGATTGAAGCAGTGCAGAGTTGGCCCAAACCGTCCTCAGCTACGGAGATTCAGAGTTTTCTTGGTTTGGCGGGGTATTACCATCAGTTCGTTGAGGGATTCTAATCTATTGCAGCACCTATGACCAGGCTAACCCAGAAGGGTGCTCCGTTCAGGTGGACAGAGGAATGTGAGGAGAGCTTTCAGAAGCTCAAGACAGCTTTGACTACAACCCTAGTATTGGTATTGCCTACAGGTTCGGGGTCTTATACTATATATTGTGATGCCTCGCAGATTGGTCTCTACGCGGTGTTGATGCAGGACGGTAGGGTGATTGCTTACACGTCCAGATAGCTGAAGGTGCATGAAAAGAACTATCCTGTCCACGACCTTGAGTTAGCAGCTATTGTTCATTCCTTGAAGATTTGGCGGCATTATTTGTACGGTGTTCCTTATGAGATTTACACCGATCACCGGAGTTGCAGCATCTGTTCAAGCAGAAGGATCTTAATTTGCGTCATAGGAGGTGGTTGGAGCTGCTTAAAGATTATGATATCACCATTTTGTACCACCCTGGGAAGGACAATATGGTGGCCGATGCTTTGAGTCGCTGGACAGAGAGTTTGGGGAGCGTAGTGTATCTACCTGTAGCAGAGAGGCCCATGGCGTTGGATGTTCAGGCCTTAGCCATCCAGTTTGTGAGATTGGATATTTCTGAGCCGAGTCGAGTATTGGCTTGTGTGGTCTCTCGGTCTTCTCTTTATGATTGTATCAAGGAGCGTCAGTATGATGACCCCCCATCTACTTGTCCTTAAGGACACGGTCCAGAGGGTAATGCTAAGGAGGTCACTATTGGGGATGATAGTGCATTGAGGATGCAGGGCAGGCTATGTGTGCCTAATGTGGATGGTTTGCTTGAGTTGATTCTCCAAGAGGCTCACATCTCACAGTACTCCATTCATCCGGGTGCCACGAAGATATATCAGGACCTGAGGCAACATTATTGTTGGAGGAGGATGAAGAAGGACATAGTAGAGTATTGCAGCTAGATGTCTAAATTGCCAGTAGGTGAAGTATGAGTATCAGCGACCTGGTGGGTTGCTTCAGAAGATAGAGATTTTCGGAGTGAAAATGGGAGCAGATCACTATGGACTTCGTTGTTGGACTCCCACGGACTCAACGGAAGTTTGATGCAGTTTGGGTTATTGTAGATAGGCTGACCAAGTCAGATCATTTTATTCATGTGATGACTACCTATTCTTTCGAGTAGCTAGCTCGAATTTACATCCGCGAGATCGTCAGGCTTCATGGCGTACCGGCATCTATCATATCTGACCAGGGTATGTAGTTTACATCAAGGTTCTAGAGAACCGTATAATATGAGTTGGGTACTCGGGTTGAGTTGAGCACAATATTTTACCCTCAGCCGGATGGACAGTCCGAGCGCACTATTCAGATACTGGAGGATATGCTTTGTAGGTGTGCGATAGATTTTGGGGGTGCTTGGGATCAGTTCTTGCCACTTGCGGAGTTTGCTTACAATAACAGTTATCAGTCCAGCATTCAGATGGCACCGTATAAGGCTCTGTATGGTAGGCGGTGTCGGTCCCTAGTGGGTTGGTTCGAGCCAGGTGAGGCCAGATTATTGGGTATGGACTTGGTTCAGGATGCCTTGGAAAAGGTTAAGGTGATTCAGGATAGACTTTGCACAGCCCAGTCCAGACAGAAGAGTTACACGGACCGAAAGGTTCGCGATGTTTCATTCATGGTTGGAGAGCGGGTCTTGCTCCGGGATTCTCCTATGAAGGGCGTTATGAGATTTGGAAAGAAGGGCAAGCTGAGTCCAAGGTTCATTGGTCCTTTTGAGGTGTTGCAGCATGTTGGAGAGGTTGCTTATGAGCTTGCCTTACCTCCCAGCTTAGTAGGAGTTCATCCGGTATTTCATGTTTTGATGCTCCGAAAGTATCACGGTGATTCATCTCACGTATTAGATTTCAGCTCAGTCCAATTGGACAAGGATCTATCTTATGTTGAAGAGCTAGTGGCTATTTTAGATAGGCAGGTCAGAAAGCTAAGGTCAAAGAACATTGCTTCCGTGAAGGTTCAGTGGAGGGGAAAGCCGGTCGAGGAGCGACTTGGGAGACCGAGCAGGATATGCACAGCCATTATCCTCATCTTTTCACCACTTCAGGTATGTCTCTATGCTCGTTCGAGGACGAACGATTGTTTTCAGAAGGGGAGAATGTAACGACCCGATCGGTCGTTTTGAGAGTAATAGCCCCAATCTCCTATTTACTGCTTCTCCCATATCTTTTTCTGCTATTGTGACTTGCCGGGAGGTTTCATTACAGTTTTTGGAGTGTTTTGGGACACTTAGTCCCTAAATGGAGGTTTAAGCCTTAGGATTTGGACCGTAGTCAGAACTGGGTGAAGACGACTCCGGAATGGAATTCCGTCGGCTTTGTTAGCTCCGTTAGGTGATTTTTGACTTAGGGGCGTGTTCAGATTGTATTTTGGAAGTCCGTAGCTTATTTAGGCTTGAAATGACGAAAGTTGAATTTTTGGAGATTTTGACCGGTAGTGGACTTTTTGATATCAGTGTCGGATTCCAATTTCGGAAATTGGAGTAGGTCCGTAATGTTGAATATGCCTTGTGTACAAAATTTGGGGTCAATCGAACGTGGTTTGGTTGGTTTCGGCATCGGTTATCGAATTTAGAAGTTTCAAGTTCTTTAAGTTTGAATCAGAGGATGATTTGTGATTTTAGCGTTGTTTGATGTGGTTTGAGGGCTCGACTAAGTTCGTATGGTGTTTTAGGATTGGTTTGTATGTTTGGTTGATGTCCCAGGGGCCTCGGGAGAGTTTCAGGTGGTTAACGGACTTGGAATGGAAGTTGAGAAATTTCTAAAGTTTGGTCTTTTGCTGGTATGATCGCACCTGCGAGGGTATTAGCCGCAGGTGCGAGGCCGCATGTGCGGAAGGTTGAGCACAAGTGCGGAAGGGGTGGAGATCAGCAGAGGTAACATGTACGATGGTTTCTCCGCACCTACGATAGCGCAGATGCGGACCAGTGGTCGCAGAAGCGGAGGCAGCCAAGGTTAGTCGTTTTCGCAGGTGCACCCACATTTCCGCACGAGCGGGCGCGCAGGTGCGAGACCAGGCTCCGCAGGTGCGGAAATTCCTGGGCAGTGTTTAAAACTGAAGGGCTTCGTGATTTTTGTCATTTTTGACTTTGCAAACTCGGTTTAGGGCGATTTTTGAGAGCATTTTAGAGGCATTTCTTAAAGTAAGTCCCTTGTGCTTATTTTTGATCAATAATCTTGCTTCCCCATTTGTTTTTCTACCTAGTTAGTGTGTATTTAAGGTGGAATTTGGGAGTTTGAGGCTAGGGATCTGGAAAGTTTGATTTGTGGATTTGAAGGACCATTTGGTGTCGGATTTTAGTAAATTTGTTATTGTTAGACTCGTGAGTGAATGGGCTTTCGAATTTTGTGAATTTTACCCGATTCCAAGACGTGGTCCCAAGTCAACGTTTTAGGATGAATTTCGGAATTTTTGTTAAAGTATTGATTTTATTAATTAGATGAGTCTATTATGGTTGTATTTGTGATATGTAATTGCTTTTGGCTAGATTTGGGCCATTCAGAGCAGGATATTCGTGGGAAGGGCATTGTGATCGATTGATTGAGCTTGGTTCGAGGTAAGTGGCTTGCCTAACTTTGTGCGGGGGAAATCCCCTTAAGATTTGAAATTATTGTGATATGTGAGCGCCGTGTATGTGAGGTGACGAGTACGTACACGGGCTAGTTGTGGAAAAACCCAATTTTCTTACTGAGCAGCAACCTATTTTCCTTTTATTTTGAGTTATACCATTTTAATGAGTATCAATCTATTTTCATTCTTAATTGAGTTATTCCAATATGTGTAGCTATCTTGTTTAGTCTAATACAACATGTCTACGTGTCTTAACTGCTTATGTGAACTCTGTGCAGCATGCTTAGTGAATTTCCTATTTCTTCGTTGACTGGTACTTAGTCTAAATCGTAAGATTTCATGATGTAGTTGTATTTCTATTGTTTGCGCTGCATATTTACTTTGGGACTACCGAACGGTATTCCGGAAGATTCCCTGTACTACATATTTACTTTGGGACTACGGAACGGTATTCTGGTAGATCCCCCTGTACTGCATATTTACTTTGGGACTATGGAACGGTATTCCGGAGATCCCCTTGTACTGCATATTTACTTTGGGACTACGGAACGGTATTTCGGGAGATCCCCCGGTCTTGCATATTTACTTTGGGACTACGGAACGGTATTCTGGGAGACCCCCCTGCATATTTACTTTTGGGACTACGAGACGGTATCTTGGGAGATCCCCTGTTGTATTTCTGTGTATTGAGCTGTTACCTTCTATGAATTCTTTCTTGTTAAATTTCAGTCTTTATTTTACTGCGATATTTTATTTTTGCCTTGCTTTATTATCATATTACTAATCTACCGAGGTTAGGCTTGGCACTTATTGGGTACCGATTGTGGTGTACTCATGCTACTCTTCTGTACATGTTTGTATGCAGATCCAGGTACTTCTTATCAGCCCCGCTACTAGCTGAGAGTGCTTGCTGCTGTACGGAGACTTCAAGGTATATCTGCCGTGTCCGCAGACCTCGGAGTCCCCCTCTATTCCCTCCTATGTCATTTACCTTCCTTACTTCTGTTATTAGACTCTGGTGCATAGAGATACTAGTTATCTTCTGTAGTTTGTGATTCACGATGTTCCGGGTTTTGGGATTGTTGTGTATTTTTGAATAGTTGGTTAAATTTATATTTTTATTTTATTACTCCGCAAATGTTAGGCTTACCTAGTTGTAGAGACTAGGCGCCGTCACGACGTCACACGGAGGGGAAATCGGGTCATGACAATTTACTAATATTGGTCCAATTGAATTATGTTGATGTAGATTGAAGTTGTAAGAGTAGTGGGAGGTTTTCATACCACTAAAGAGCTGAATTAAGAAAGCTCGATTTGTGGCGATCTTATTTTCGAGGAATTTTCAAGGAAATCATCGAGATTTGAGCCGTCCAGATATGGATTCACTCGCGAAGATCATTTAAAGACTCGGTTTAGTTTCGTCGAGGTAAGTATCTTGCATAACCTTGAGTGGGTGAATCACCCCTTTGGCATTGAGTCGTATGTGCCATTTGTGTAATGTGAAAGCCGTGTACGCAAGGTGACGACTACGTACTCAAGCTTATATATGCAAATTTTATTGGTTTAAAGTCTTAGACATTTTATGTATTAATTTGGAAATTGTTGGCACTTATTAAATCCTTTATTTGTCATGCCTCATTCCTTATTTGCCGAGTTTGTTTTTATATGATAATTTGGTGTGATTGTCACTTGAATTTTATATGGATTCTGTGTTATGTTGAGTTGTCATTTTGTGGAAATAATTTCATTAAGGAATTTTCATCTGCAAATAATAAATTAATTAAATTTGAAAAGAGGTATTAATCTATTTACCAAGAATATAGATTAAAGAAGGCGTTGTTCTTGCTGAGTTACTTTTCCATCCTTGTTGTTATTTTTGAGATTTTATATACATTGTGTTGAGCCGTGACTATCTGTTGTGAAATTAATTGATTTCGTTATACATTTGGAAAGGTTGTGGCCGACGGGCAATTTGTAAATACGAGTTGATTATGCTATGCTGTTGTGATAATATTCTGTGTGAATTGTTGTATGATTTGGGTTACTGTTATGCGGCGTATAAGGGTGGCATTCCATTGTTGACATTATGCGGGCATGCGGGTGGCATTTCACTATTTTTCACTGTTGTTATGTGTGTTGGGATATTATATAGGTGGAGTGATAATGTAATGACCCAACCGGTCATTTTTACTTTTAGAACCTCGTTCCCCTAAATAAAATTCCTTGTATGTGCTTTTATTAATTTATGACTTGCGGGGATAGTTGGTTTGGGATTTGGAAGTGTTCGGGTTGAAATCGGAACACTTGGTTCCTTAAGTTGGTTTTAAAAGGCCAAGTTTGAATTCGGTCAACATTTTGAGAAAATGACCCCGAAATCGGGATTTGACGGTTCCAATGATTTTGTGTGATGCTTTTGGACTTGGGCGTATGTTCGGATCGGGTTTTGGACAACCCGGGAGTGTTTCGGTGCTTAATAATAAAAATCAACTATTCGAAGGTTTAATGTTTTTTAAATTTGTTTTAGAGTAGGTTTTGGAGTAATTGAGGTCCGTTTGGAATTCCGAGTCTGGGAATAGCTTCGTATAACGATTTAAGACTTGCACGCAAAATTTGGTGTCATTCCGAGTAGTATAAGTTTGAAGAATTTGAAATTTCTAAGTTGAATCAATTTGGTTTGAGGTATGATTCTTAGTTTTGATGTTGTTTTACATGTTCCGAGAGTTCGAGCGAGTCCGTTTTATGATTTCAAACTTGTTGGTATGTTCGGGGGGGGGGGGGAGGGGGCTGGGACCCCGAGTGTTAACCGGACGAGGCTCGGACCAATTTTGGAATTTGGAGGAAGAACTAAAGTTTTCTGCTTCTGGTACGTTCGCACATGCGCTTTGACAGCCGCAAGAGCGACCTTCGCAGATGCGAGATTTATACGCAGAAGCGGAAAGGGAAGGGGAAGCCTGTCATCGCAGGTGCGGAATTTTGGGCGCACCTGCGAATGCGCAGGTGCGAGAAATGTGTGCAGATGCGACGCTTGGCAGGCGAGGGAAAACTCGCACCTGCAAGGCTTTTCCGTAGGTGCGGTACACCTTCCGCAGGTGCGAAACCACTGCTAGGCAAAATGGATTAAAAATCGGGGTTCAGTCATTTTGAGCCCATTTTTCTTCCATTGTTGGGCGATTTTGGAGCTTTTTGAGAGAGGATTTCAACTAGCAATTTGAAGGTAAGTTAATTCTACATACTTTGAGCTAAATACATAGATTATGAGTAGATTATAACTAGTAAATCTTAGAAATCAAAGGTTTAGATGAAAAACCTAGATTCTTATAAAAACGAGATTTTAACCACAAAAATGGTTATGAAATTGGATAGAAATTTTATATTTGAGTTCTTGAGATTATGGGCAACATTTTCATCCGAAAATTTCGGAATACGGGCACGTAGGCTCGGGTGAATTTTAGGAATTTTACTGTTTTGGTTAGGGTAATTTATTTAATAGCCTAAAATCGAATTATTGAACATGTATTAATTATTTTGTATAATATTTGGATTATTTCGGATTTTTCGGCATCGAATTGAGAATTTAACGCGACGTGGTGATCGAAAAGTGGACTTTGAGACAAGGTAAGTCTCTTGTCTAGTCTTGTGAGGGAGAATTTACCCCATAGGTGATTAAATTAATAATTATTGCTAATTGCGGGGGTTACGTGTGCACAAGGTGACGAGAGTCCGTGCGTAGCTACTATTTATGCTAAAGTCCGAGTAGTTTAGGACTCAAATCATGAATTATATGTGTAAATTGTATTCTTTATTTAATTAAATTATTTGATATATATTGTGAATTGTTAGGGAAAGATAGTAAAAGATGGAAATCTCATATGCTTAATTTTCTGTTTAAATTAATTAATTGTTAAAAAAAATTGTTCATCCTCTCGAATTAATCTTATAATAAATATACTCTCATTCCGGAGGTACATAAGAAAAATATCGTCCTTTCTTGTGGAGCGGTCCGAACACCTCAGCAGTATAGATACATCTATGGATCGCACCGCACGTCCCTCGGCAGTGTCCACGACACTCTGGAACGGGCCGTACGACCTCGGCAGAAATCGTGCCTAATAATATAATAATTACACGATACCTTGATATTTTAATTGCAACTTGTGAGTTTAATTAATAGATTGTAATTTGTTGCATTTAAAGGAATTTAATTATTTCTACTGGTTAAATAAAAATTATTGTTAAATTCCATGAATCATGTTGATTTAAATGTTCTATTTTTATTTCAATTATTACTATTGACCCTTTGTGAGTGTCAAAGTCGAACTCTCGTCTCTACCTCTTCGAGATTAGGCTTGATACTTATTGGGTACACGTTGTGTACGTACTCATGCTACACTTGCTGCACTTTTTTTTGCAGGATCTGAGACAGGTACTAATGGAGGACCTATCATCGCACACCCACGTTATCCATAAGTTTATTGGTGAGCTGCCTTTCTAAGCCATTCTGCAGCTACCAGTGCCTCTTCTTGTATTTGCATTCTGTCTATTTTACTTCAGACAGTATTTAAAGTTTTGTATAATCTACTAGACGCTCATACACTTGTGACACCAGGTCTTGGCACACACACTGGTAGAAGTTGGATTTGTATTATTTTCTTGGATTTAAATTTATTAGTATCTTTTCTATTTTCATTAATATTGCTAGGAAAAAGAATAAAATTACCTAGAAATCATTAAAGAATGATTGATATATGTTTAGTTTACTAGTTGGCTTGCCTAGCGGTAGTTTTGGGCGCCATCACGACCTATAGGTGAAAATGGGTCGTGATAACATGGTATCAGAGTACTAGGTTCACGTAGGTCTCGCAAGTTATGAGCAGGCCTAATAGAGTCTTGCAGATCGGTACGGAGACGTCTGTACCTATCTTCGAGAGGCTATAGGGTGTTAGGAAACTACCTTTCTTCATCTTCCATCGTGCAATTGATATAGGACTAAATATCTTTCTCTTACTCTCTCACAGATGGTGAGAACGCTCTCTAATGAGGCTCCAGGCCAGGGAAGAGCTACTCCCTTAGTTGCTAGAGGTCGAGGGAGGGCTCCAGCCCGTGGTAGGGGACGAGGACGTCCCAGGACTATTCCAGTTATGCCACCAGTGGGTCCAGCTGAGAACCTCATTATTGAGGAACAAGGTGAGGTGCCTGGGGCTGAGCCAGCTCCAGTGGATTTCACATCTGCCCCGAGATTCCAGGATGTCATGGGTCATATGCTGTGGTTCATGCACACTATGACTCAGGCCGGTTTATTTTCGGCAGACCCAGCCACATCCTAGGCGGGCGGGGGAGCATAGACTCCGACCTCACAGGCTCATGGACAGGCAGTTGTTGTATATCAGACCCAGGGTGCACTACCCATGGGTGGAGCCCAGCAAGTGGCAGCAGCTACACTTGAGCCCAGGCCAGCTGCAGCCGCCGATCCGCAGAAACTATTGGATAGATGGACTAGACTACATCCTCCTATCTTTGGGGGTGAGCGACATGAGGATCCCCAGGATTTCATTGATCATTGCATGGATAGACTGTACAACATGAGGATATTGGAGTCTCATGGGGTTGACTTTGCTACTTTTCAGCTAGAGGGCAGAGCCCGTAGATGGTGGAAGTCTTATCTTCTTGGAAGACCAGCAGATTCTCCTCCCATGACCTGGGACAGGTTCACCCGAATTTTCCTGGACAAGTATATTCCACCCTCTCAGAGGGAAGAGTTGAGGTTTCTGTTTGAGCAGCTCCAGCAGGGTCAGATGTTAGTGACCGATTATGAGGCGAGGTTTTTTGAGTTATCTCGCCATGCACTAATGATACTCCCTACTGAGGCGGAGAGAGTGCGGAGGTTTGCTGTGGGTTTACATACTGACATTCTGGCCACTATGGCCCGGGAGGTTGAGATGGGTACTTCTTATTCGTGGAGATAGCCCAGATGATTGAGGGTGTGCATCAGCGGAGCCGAGAGCAGGTTA
Organism: Nicotiana tabacum; assembly: GCF_000715075.1. Taxonomy (NCBI): domain Eukaryota; kingdom Viridiplantae; phylum Streptophyta; class Magnoliopsida; order Solanales; family Solanaceae; genus Nicotiana; species Nicotiana tabacum. The sequence goes on from NC_134103.1 coordinate 87,328,372, forward strand.
TGAGAGATAAGCGGTTTAGGTATTTTGGAGAGTGCAGAGGTTCTCCGTCTAGGGGCAGATGTCAGTTCGTGAGAGGGCAGTCCAGTAGGCCCCCATATCCAGCACTACCGCCTCCTCGGGGTGCTCCAGTGCGACCTTATTTTAGTGCTATACCAGAGAGTTCTTATCGCCCACCAGCTATTCAGGGTTCTTCCAGTGGGTATTCAAGTCCTCGGGGCCAGACTTTTATTCACCAGCCCATCACACCGAAAAGTTATTATGAGTGCGGGGATCCCAGTCACATGCGGAAATTCTGTCCCAGGCTGCGGGGTAGACCAGTGCAGCAGGGTCAACAACCTATGATTACCGCACCAGTAGCTCCACCAGTCGTCCGACCACCAAGAAGTGGAGGGCAAGTGGGTAGGGGCCATCCTAGAGGTGGAGTCCAGCCAGGTGGAGTCCAGCCAGGTGGAGTCCAGCCAGTTGGCGCTCCAGCTCGGTTCTATGCTTTTCCGGCCAGACCAGATGCAGAGGCCTTAGATGCCATGATTACATATATTATTTCTCTTTGCGGCAAAGATGCCTCCGTATTATTTGATCCAGGATCTATGTATTCATATGTGTCATCTCTATTTGCTCATTTCCTGGGTGTTTCTCGTGAGTCCTTGAGTACTCCTGTTTATGTGTCCACTCCTGTGGGCAATTTTGTTGTAGTGAATCGGAACTACCGGTCATGTATTATTACATTCTATGGTTATGAAACTAGAGCAGATCTCCTATTGCTAGAGATGACCGACTTTGAAATCATCCTGGGTATGGACTGGTTATCTCCATATCATGCTATTCTAGATTGTCATGCCAAGACTGTTACCTTGGCTATTCCAGCATTGCCTAGGCTGGAGTGGAAGGGTTCATCTATTGGTGCATTTAACCGGGTTATTTCTTTTATGAGGGCTCAACACATGGTTATAAAGGGTTGTTTAGCTTATCTAGCCTATGTTCGGGATACTACCACAGAGACTCCAGCTATTGATTCAGTGCCAGTAGTTCGGGAGTTCTCTGATGTATTTCCTTCAGATCTTCCAGGTATGCCACCTGATCGTGATATTGATTTTGTATTGACTTGGCTCCAGATACCCAGCCTATATCTATTCCACCGTATCACATGGCTCCGAAAGAATTGAAAGAACAACTTGAGGAGTTACTAGCCAAGGGGTTCGTCAGACCGAGTATATCTCCTTGGGATGCACCGCTATTATTTGTGAAGAAGAAGGATGGAACAATGCGAATGTGTATTGATTATCGCTAATTGAACAAAGTCACTATTAAGAACAAGTACCCGTTGCTGCGTATTGATGATCTTTTTGACCAGTTGCAGGGTGCTAGGGTGTTCTCTAAGATCTACTTGAGGTCGGGGTATCATTAGTTGAAGATTCGAGATTTGGATGTTCCGAAGACTGCTTTCCGAACTAGATATGGTCATTATGAGTTTCTGGTAATGTTCTTCGGTTTAACTAACTCCCCAGCGACATTTATGGATATGATGAACAAGGTATTTAGACCATATATTAATTAGTTTGTCATTGTCTTCATTGATGACATTTTGATTTACTCGCGTAGTAAGGAGGAGCACGAGCAGCATATGAGAGTGGTGCTTCAGACGTTGAGGGAACAAAAGCTATATGCTAAGTTCTCCAAATGTGAGTTCTGGCTAGAGTCTATAGCATTTTTAGGGCATATTGTATCGGGAGAGGGTATTAAGGTTGATCCCAAAAAGATTGAGGCAGTTCAGAATTGGCATCGTCTCACTTCGGCGACTGAGATCAAGGGTTTCCTAGGTTTAGCAGGTTATTATCGTCGGTTCGTGGAGGACTTTTCATCTATTGCGGTACCTTTGACCAAATTAACCCAGAAGGGTGCTCCGTTCCAATGGTCCGATGATTGTGAGGTGAGCTTTTAGAAGCTCAAGACAACATTGACTACAACACCAGTGTTAGTGTTACCTTCTAGTTCGTGGATGTATATAGTGTATTGTGACGCTTCACACGTTGGCTTAGGTTGTGTATTAATGCAGGAAGGGCGAGTTATTGCATATGCTTCACGTCAGCTGAAGCCCCACGAGAAGAATTATCCGGTGCATGATTTGGAGTTAGCTGTGATTGTTCACGCTCTTAAGATTTGGAGACAGTATCTTTATGGGGTATCTTGTGAGGTTTACACTGATCATCGTAGTTTGCAACATTTGTTTAAGCAGAGGGATCTAAATTTGAGGCAGCGTAGATGGCTTGAGTAACTAAAAGATTATGATATTACTATCATGTATCATCCGGGCAAAGCAAATATGGTTGCAGACCCCTTGAGTAGGAAGGTAGAGAGTATGGGTAGTTTGGCTTTCATTTCAGCAGAGGAAAGGCCATTAGCTTTGGATATTCAGTCCTTGGCTAACAGACTTGTGAGGCTGGATATTTCAGAACCCAGCTGAGTTCTTGCATGTGTTGTAGCCCAGTCTTCACTATTTGAGTAGATCAAGACTCGCCAATTTGATGATCCACATCTATTGGTTCTTCGAGAAACGGTACTACGAGGTGATGCTAAGGAAGTTACTATTGGCGCGAATGGTGTTCAGCGACTCCAAGATCGTCTATGTGTTCCTAATATGGATGGACTGAGGAAAAAGATCCTAGAGGAGGCACACAGTTCTCGGTATTCTATTCATTCAAGTGTTACGAAGATGTATCGTGACTTGAGGCAGCATTATTGGTGGCGGCGAATGAAAAAGAACATAGTTGAGTATGTAGTTAGGTGTTGAAATTGTCAGCAAGTTAAATATGAGCACTAGAGGCCATGTGGCCTACTTCAGCAGATGACCATACCGGAGTGGAAATGGGAACGCATCACTATGGACTTTGTAGTTGGATTGCCGCAGACCTTGCGGAAGTTTGATGCAGTTTGGGTCATTATCGACAGGTTGACCAAGTCAGCGCACTTCATTCCAGTTGTGACTACGTATACTTCAGAGAGGTTGGCCCAAATTTATATTCAGGAGATAGTTCGGTTGCACGGTGTGCCAATTTCCATCATATCATATAGAGGCCCTCAGTTTACTTTACATTTTTGGAGAGTAATATAAAGTGAGTTGGGGACCCGTATAAAGCTCAGCACAGTCTTTCATCCGCAGACCGGCGGGTAGTCAGAGCGGACGGTTCGAATTTTGGAGGATATGCTCAGGGCATGTGTAATTGACTTTGGAGGTCAGTGGGATCGTTTCTTACCTTTGGTCGAGTTTGCTTATAACAACAGTTACCAATCCAGCATCGAGATGGCTCAATTTGAGGCTTTATATGGTCGGCGATGCCATTCACCCATTGGGTGGTTTGAGCTTGGTGAGGCTAAGTTATAAGGTACTGATTTGGTGAAGGATGCCTTGGAAAAGGTAAAGTTGATTCAAGAGCGACTTCATACAGCTCAGTCCAGACAGAAGGTTTCGCTGATGAAGGGAATCATGAGTTTCGGGAAGAAAGGCAAGTTGATCCCAAGGTTTATAGGCCCATTTGAGGTGTTGAGACGAGTTGGGGAGGTTGTCTATGAGCTTGCATTGCCTCCCAGTCTATTAGGAGTTCATCCGGTTTTTCATGTATCTATGCTCCGGAAGTATCATGCCGACCTATCACATGTTTTAGACTTCAGCACAGTTCAGATAGATAATAGCTTGGGTTATGAAGATGAGCCAGTTGCCATAGTTGATAAACAGGTTCGCCAGTTGAGGTCCAAGAGGATTTCTGCAGTAAAAGTCCAGTGGAGGGGCCAACCAGTCGAGGAAGCAAATTGGGAGGCCGAGGAGGACATACGGAGAAAATATCCACATTTATTTAGTACTCCAGGTATTATTCTAAACCCGTTCGAGGATGAACGTTTGTTTAAGAGGTGGAGAATGTAATGACCCAACCGATCATTTTTACTTTTAGAACCTCGTTCCCCTAAATAAAACTCCCTGTATGTGATTTTATTAATTTATGACTTACGGAGATGGTTGGTTCGGGATTTGGAAGTGTTCGGGTTGAAATCGGAATACTTGGTTCCTTAAGTTGGCTTTAAAAGGCCAAGTTTGACTTCGGTCAACATTTTGAGAAAACGACCCCAGAATCGGGATTTGACGGTTCCAATGGGTTCGTATGATGATTTTGGACTTGAGCGTATGTTCCGATCGGATTTTGGACAACCCGGGAGCATTTCGACGCTTAATAGTAAAAATCAACTATGAAGGTTTAATGTTCTTTAAATATGGTTTGGAGTAGGGTTTGGAGTAATTGAGGTCTGTTTGGAATTTTGAGTCTGGGAATAGCTCTGTATAGTGATTTTTTAAGACTTGCACGCAAAATTTAGTATCATTCAGAGTAGTATAAGTATATTTCGGCGTCGGAGTAAGTTTGAAGAATTTGAAATTTCTAAGTTGAATCAATTTGGTTTGAGGTATGATTCTTAGTTTTTATGTTGTTTTACACGTTCCGAGAGTTCGAGCAAGTCCGTTTTATGATTTCAAACTTGTTGGTATGTTCGGGAGGGGCCCCGGGGGCTCCAAGTGTTAAACGGACGAGGCTCGGACCAATTTTGGAATTTGGAGGAAGAACTAAATTTTTCTGCTTTTGGTACGTTCGCACCTGCGCTTGGACAGCCGCAGGTGCGACCCTCGCCGATGTGTGATTTATTCGCAGGAGCGGAAAGGGAAGGGGAAGCATGTCATCGCAGGTGCGAAATTTTGGGTGCACCTGCGAACGCGCAGGTGCGAGAAATGTGCGCAGATGCGAGGCTTGGCAGGCGAGGGAAAACTCGCACCTACGAGGCGTTACACCTTCCGCAGGTGCAAAACCACTACTGGACAGAATTGATTAAAAATCGGGGCTTAGTCATTTTGAGCCCATTTTTCTTCCATTGTTGGGCGATTTTGGAGCTTTTTGAGAGGAGATTTCAACTAGCAATTTGAAGGTAAATTAATTCTACACACTTTGAGTTAAATACATAGATTATGGGTAGATTATAACTAATAAATCTTAGAAATCAAAGGTTTAGATGAAAAATCTAGATTCTTATAAAAACGAGATTTTAACCACGAAAATGATTATGGAATTGAAAAGAAATTTTATATTTGAGTTCTTGAGATTATGGGTAACGTTTTCATCCGAAAATTTCCGGAATCCGGGCACGTGGCCCCGAGGTGAATTTTAGTAATCTTACCATTTTTGTTAGGTAATTTATTTAATAGCCTAAATTCGAATTATTGAACATATAACATTTGGATAGTTATGGATTTTTCTGCATCAAATTGAGAATTTAATGGGACGTGATGATCGGAAAGTGGACTATGAGACGACGTAAGTCTCTTGTCTAATCTTGTGAGGGAGAATTTACCCCATAGGTGATTAAATTAATAATTGTTGCTAATTGCGGGGGCTACGTACGCACAAGGTGACGAGAGTCCGTGCGTAGCTATTATTTATGCTAAAGTCCGGGTAGTTTAGGACTCAAATCATGAATTACATGTGTAAATTATATTCTTTATTTAATTAAATTATTTGATATATATTGTGAATTGTTAGGGAAAGATAATGAAAGATGAAAATCTCATATGCTTAATTTTCTGTTTAAATTAATTAATTGTTAAAAAACATTGTTCATCCTCTCGAATTAATCTTATAATAAATATACTCTCATTCCGGATGTACACAAGAAAAATGTCCTCCTTTCTTGTGGAGTGGGCCGAACGCCTCGGCAGTATAGATGACTCTATGGATCGCGCCGCACGTCCCTCGGTAGTGTACACGATACTCTGGAACGGGTCGTACGACCTCGGCAGAAATCGTTCCTAATAATAATAATAATTATTATTATTATTATTATACGATACCTTGATATTTTAATTGCAGCTTGTGAATTTAATTAATAGATTGAAATTTGTTGCATTTAAAGAAATTTAATTATTTCTGCTGGTTAAATAAATTATTGTTAAATTCCATGAATCATGTTGATTTAAATGTTCTATTTTTATTTTAATTATTACTATTGACCCTTAGTGAGTGTCAAAGTCGACCTCTCGTCTCTACCTCTTTGAGATTAGGCTTGTTACTTACTGGGTACACGTTGTTTACGTACTCATGCTACACTTGCAGCACTTTTTTGTGCAGGATCTGAGACAAGTACTAGTGGAGGACCTATCATCGCACACCCACGTTATCCATAGGTTTAGTGGTGAGCGACCTTTCTGAGTCGTTCTGCAGCTACCAGTGCCTCCTATTGTATTTGCATTTTGTCTATTTTACTCCAGACAGTATTTCGAGTTTTGTATAATCTACTAGACGCTCATACACTTGTGATACCAGGTTTTGACACTCACACTGGTAGAAGTTGGATTTGTGTTATTTTCTTGGATTTAAATTTATCAGTATCTTTTCTATTTTCATTAATATTGCTAGGAAAAAGAATAAAATTACTAAGAAATCATAAAGAATGATTGATGTATGTTTAATTTACTAGTTGGCTTGCCTAGGTGTAGTGTTGGGCGTCATCACGACCTATAGGTGAAAATGGGTCGTGACAGATAAGGGAGGCTATTAAATGGAGCAATAAGGGAGGCTATTATAGGAGTGATAAGGGTGGCGATATGAGCGATAAAGGTGGCTATAAGAGCAATAAGGGTGGCTATTGATATTGTCAGTGCGGAGGGATAAGGGAGGCTATTATAGGAGTGATAAGGGTGGCTATAGGAGAGATAAGAGTGGCTATTGTCAGGGATGATATGTGATGATGTGGAGTGGTTGCATTGGTGATTTTATGTGATGTTGTGATTTTCCTTATGTTTATTTTTATACCTTGTACAATTTGTCTTGTTGTTGATTTTTATATCTTGTGCAAATTGTCTTGTTTTTCCATAAACTTGATAATAGTATGATCTATGATGAAATTATGAGCCTGTGGCTATTGGCGGGAGGATAATGTTGTTAGCACGTAAACTGTCCGTGTAGATGTGATATGAAATATGGGCATGAGGTGCCGCGAAAACATAATGATTTTATTATTAGCACGTGAGTTGTCCGTGCGGTTATGATAGAAATATGGGCAGGAGGTGCCGTGGAAATATGAAAGTGGGCTGAGAGCCGTTTTACAAAAATATGAAAGTGGGTTGAGAGCCGTGTTTTATGATTATGAAATGAGGTGTCACAAAGTGACTTTTATTTGAAATAATTATATTCGAAAGATATTTATTTGAAAAAATTATATTCGAAAGATATTTATTTGAAAGAATTATATGTGAAAGATTTATATTTGAAGGACTTGATTAATTTGTTGTACTTGTGTTCCTTATTCGTTTGAGCAACAATTATGGTGTTCTTGTTGCCATGCTGTTTATATCACTCGTTGATTTTTGTTGCTATCATTGCTAGTTGTTTTCCAGTACTATTGTATACTGCTATATTGCACAGGTTATTTGACTAATGAGTGTCTTGACTGTACCTCGTCGCTACTCCACCGAGGTTAGTCTTGATACTTACTGGGTACCGACTATGGTATACTCATATTACACTTCTACACATTTTTGTGCAGAGCCAGATACTGGAGATATTGGACTCGAGCAGAGTTAGTGTGTTGATCGTTAGGATTCAAGGTAGAGCTGCTTGATCATCGCAGTCCCATGGAATCTTCCAATTTTATTGTACTATTAATTATTATTCGAACAATATTATATATTCGATCCTTGAGATCTTTTCATGTATTCAGTTAGAGTTCGTGATTCGGTATTACCAGTCTTGGGAGGTTGTTATAATTATTTCCGATGTTGGTTTTAACACTTGTATTAAATTATAAAAAACAAATGGCTTGAAATGTAATTGTAATCGGCTTACCTAGTTTTAGACACTAAGTGCCATCACGACGCCTGTGGTAGGATTTTGGGTCGTGACAAGTTGGTATCAGAGCTCTAGGTTTATAGGTTCTACGAGTCACAAACGAGTCTAGTAGAGTCTTGCACATCTGTACAGAGACGTCTGAACTTATCTTCGAGAGGCTACAGAACTGTTAGTAAATTTCCACTTCTTTCATTCTAGTCGTGCAATATTTGTTGATTTTGGAGTTTGAGCCTTTGTATCTCTATTCTCTCACATATGGTCAGGAGATACGCTACCGGGTCAGTTGAGTAGACACCCGTGCATTATGCTAGGGCCGCAAGAGTTCGGGGCCGAAGTAGAGGTAGAGGTAAAGGCCGAGGAACGGTACGTGCCGCAGCTAGAGCACTTGTCAGAGTAGCAGTTGAGGAGCTTCCATTATCTCTGGTTGGGAGACAGGTACCGGAAGCACCTGTTGTTACCCCCGAACTTCAGGAGACTTAGCATAGTTCCTGAACATGTTTGGTACATTAAATCAGACAGGATTGATCTCCATTTCACTAAATATATTACAGATTGGGGGAGGAGTTCAGACTTGTACCACCCGTACTCGCATTGGTCAGGTTCCGGGTATAGTACCGGTACAACCTGTTATTCCGGCTCAGCCTCAGGTTAGGCTAGAGGCATCAGAAGAAGAACAAAAAAGACTTGAGAGACTTAAGAGGTATAGTCCACCTACCTTCAGTGGCACATCTACCGAGGATGCCCATGGATTTCTAGAAAAGTGTCACCGTATTCTCCGTACCATGGGTATTATGGAAGTGAGCGGAGTTGCCTTTACTATATTTCAGTTGTCAGGAGCAGCGTATCAATGGTGGCAAGCTTATGAAGAGGGTAGACCAACCGATGCAACACCACCAACTTGGGCTCAATTTTCAGAGATGATTTTAAAGAGTTTGTTCCCTACACTCTCCGGGATGCGTGGCGCACAAAGTTTGAACGGTTGCGTCAGGGCACCATGACGGTGTCAGAATATGCCATCAAGTTCAGTAAGTTAGCCCGTCATGCTCCTGTTTTAGTTCCTACCATCAGAGAGCGAGTCCGCAGATTCATTGAGGGGCTCGATTATGATCTTAAAATATGCATGGATCGAGAATTGTAGTCTGATACTCCATTTCAGCAAGTAGTAGAGATTTTCAGTATATTAGAACATGTTAGGAATGAGTAAAGGGAGGCCAAGAGGTCTCAAAATTCTGGAGAATTTAGTGGATTCTACTCTGCATCTAGCACTCATCATGGCGTAGGATCGGGCAGTCGGTCAGACCAGTCCAAAATTCAGAGTAAACATAGTGCTCGAGTTAATACTTTTAGTGCACCACCGGCACAGGGTTCTTACAGTAGTTATTCCACTTATACGGCACAGACTCAGTATGAGAAGTCGCGCTTGCAAAGGGGTTATTATGAGTGTGGTGATACTTGGCACATCATCAGAGATTGTCCCAGACTTGGGAGAGGTGGATTTCATTTGAACACTCAGGCTACATGCTCTATTCCAGCTACTACCCCACATGCACATCCAGTTAGGGGTTAAGGACAGGCGGGTAGAGGGCGCCCTAGATGGGGAGGCCCAACCCGTTGATATAATTTCTATGGTATGGCTTAGGCCGCTACACTATATGGTATCATTACAGGTATGATTTAATTAATAATAGAGGAGCACTATTCTTATTTTGATTCAATCCCGATTATCGAGGTGATATCTCCTATCATGCTCCTTATACGATGAGTTTGTGAATTTGTACTCCACTCACATGTTTATCCATGTTGGGAATTTGATGGTGTTGGCATGTGTCTATCATTTTTGTTTTGTACACTATTGAGGGCTATGAGTCCAAATGCGACTTTCTATTACTTACTACAGTGGTTTTTGATGTTATTTTGGGATAATTGATTATAATTTTAAGAATTATATGCCTTACCGGTATTGGGGTGCATTATGTGTTGTGAAATTATTTCACGGAATTTATTAAAAACGAATAAAGAAAATAAATGGAAAGTTTCAGTTGGCACAATGTGCATAATACTTTTGATTCAGAGTTGAGGATGGGATCCTCGCATTTGCATGTGATTTTGATATGTTTGAACCTGGTCATATGCCGCGATGGAAGTTATATCAGGATGGGATACTTGTGGTTAAATTCATGTATTTTAAATTCTCCATTTTTGAAATTAAATTTGTACTATGGTACTAATGGGGAGTTATGCCTGTTAAACTTATTTGATAATTCTTGTATGTGTTTTCTGTGCATATTTAGCCCTATTCGTGTTGTATATATTGAGTTTTAGCCTACGAGGTGTGTGCCCAGGTGGCGTTAAATATGACGCATTAATTCGGGTAAATAATTATGAGGTCTTCATGCCTCGTGTCTCATTGTTAGTAAGGTGAAGGTTTGAAACGAGATTTAAGTCAACATGATGTTAATTGGCAATGCTGTAATTGATTATGAACAGTTATTATGGTAAGAGATGTGGTTATGGGCACACGTATGATGTGTGCAAGTGTAGGCACGAGTTTCTATAACCGGTTGAGACTAATACCGTGTGTTGATATGAAAATCGAACCTTTTGAAAATGTTTGGAGTGTAAGAAAAATTGGTTTTAAAGTTTATAAGTGTGGATATAAGAAATAGTCTTCAACTGAGATGGTGTTGTCAGACTTATGTCGATTGCAGTGATGTAGGATCACCCACGAATATATGTATAGTAAATACACTCAGTAAATTGAAGTCCTTAGAATAATTCTTGGCACGTTCGAGGACGAACGTATGTTTAAGAGGGGGAGAATGTAATGACCCAACTTGTCATTTTGTGAATTACCATCACGTTCAATGACTTAAGATCTCGAGCGGCTTTGTGATGTGTATTATGACTTGCGTGTGTGGTCGAGTTTGGTTTTCGAATGATTCAGGATTAAATTGAAAGAACAATTCTTATTTTGAAGCTTAAATGAAAAAAGTTGATCGGAGTTTGACTTTTGAGCAAACGACTCCGTAATGGAATTTTGATAATTCCAATAGCTTTGTATCGTAATTTCGGACTTAGGTGTATGTCCGAATTTGGATTTAGAAGTCCGTAGAATAATTTGAAGCATTTCGGCAAAAAAACACAAAGGTGAAGTTTTGAAATATTCAAATGTCTGACCGGTAGTGGACTTGGTTGATATCGGGCTCGAATTTCGATTCCGAAAATTTGAATAGCTTCGTTATGTTATCTATGACTCGTGTGCAATATTTGGAGTCATTACGGATTGATTTGGATGTTCTGAAGACTGCTTTCCGGACTAGATATGGTCATTATGAGTTTCTGGTAATGTCCTTCGGTTTAACTAACTCCCCGGCGGCGTTTATGGATATGATGAACAGGGTATTCAGACCATATATTGATTAGTTTGTCATTGTCTTCATTGATGACATTTTGATTTACTCGCGTAGTAAGGAGGAGCACGAGCAACATATGAGAGTGGTGATTCAGACGTTTAGGGAACAAAAGCTATATGCTAAGTTCTCTAAATGTGAGTTCTGGCTAGAGTCTGTAGCATTTTTGGGGCATATTGTATCGGGAGAGGGTATTAAGGTTGATCCCAAAAATATTGAGGCAGTTCAGAATTGGCATCGTCCCACTTCGGCGACTGAGATCAAGAGTTTCCTAGGTTTAGCAGGTTATTATCGTCGGTTCGTGGATGACTTTTCATCTATTGCGGCACCTTTGACCAAATTAACCCAGAAGGGTGCTCCGTTCCAATGGTCCGATGATTGTGAGGTGAGCTTTTAGAAGCTCAAGACAACATTGACTACAGCACCAGTGTTAGTGTTACCTTCCGGTTCGTGGATGTATACAGTGTATTATGACGCTTCACACGTTGGCTTATGTTGTGTATTGATGCAGGAAGGGCGAGTTATTGCATATGCTTCACATCAGCTGAAGCCCCACGAGAAGAATTATCCGGTGCATGATTTGGAGTTAGCTATGATTGTTCATGCTCTTAAGATTTGGAGACATTATCTTTATGGGGTATCTTGTGAGGTTTACACTGATCATCGTAGTTTGCAACATTTGTTCAAGCAGATGGATCTAAATTTGAGGCAGCGTAGATGGCTTGAGTAACTAAAAGATTATGATATTACTATCATGTATCATCCGGGCAAAGCAAATATGGTTGCAGACCCCTTGAGTAGGAAGGTAGAGAGTATGGGTAGTTTGGCTTTCATTTCAGCAGAGGAAAGGCCATTAGCTTCGGATATTCAGTCCTTGGCTAACAGACTTGTGAGGCTGGATATTTCAGAACCCAGCCGAGTTCTTGCATGTGTTGTAGCCCATTCTTCACTATTTGAGCAGATCAAGACTCGCCAGTTTGATGATCCACATCTATTGGTTCTTCGAGAAACGGTACTACGAGGTGATGCTAAGGAAGTTACTATTGGCGCGGATGGTGTTCAGTGACTCCAAGATCGTCTATGTCTTCCTAATATGGATTGACTGAGGAAAAAGATCCTAGAGGAGGCACACAGTTCTCGGTATTCTATTCATTCAAGTGTTACGAAGATGTATCGTGACTTGAGGCAGCATTATTGGTGGCGGTGAATGAAAAAGAACATAGTTGAGTATGTAGATAGGTGTTTAAATTGTTAGCAAGTTAAATATGAGCACCAGAGGCCAGGTGGCCTACTTCAGCAGATGACCAAACCAGAGTGGAAATGGAAACGCATTACTATGGACTTTGTAGTTGGGTTGCCGCAGACCTTGCGGAAGTTTGATGCAGTTTGGGTCATTGTCGACAGGTTGACCATGTCGGCATACTTCATTCCAGTTGTGACTACGTATACTTCAGAGAGGTTGGCCCAAATTTGTATTCAGGAGATAGTTCGGTTGCACGGTGTGCCAATTTCCATCATATCATATAGAGGCCCTCAGTTTACTTTACATTTCTGGAGAGTAATACAAAGTGAGTTGGGGACCCGTGTAGAGCTCAACACAGCCTTTCATCCACAGACCGGTGGGTAGTCAGACCGGACGGTTCAGATTTTGGAGGATATGCTCAGGACATGTGTGATTGACTTTGAAGGTCAGTGGGATCGTTTCTTACCTTTGGCCGAGTTTGCTCATAACAACAGTTACCAATCCAGCATCGAGATTGCTCAATTTGAGGCTTTATATGGTCGGCGATACCGTTCGCCCATTGGGTGGTTTGAGCTCGGTGAGGCTAAGTTATATGGTACTGATTTGGTGAAGGATTCCTTGGTAAAGGTAAAGTTGATTCAAGAGCGACTTTGTACAGCACAGTCCAGACAGAAGGTTTCGCCGATGAAGGGAATCATGAGTTTCAGGAAGAAGGGCAAGTTGAGCCCAAGGTTTATAGGCCCATTTGAGGTGTTGAGACGAGTTGGGGAGGTTGTCTATGAGCTTGTATTGCCTCCCAGTCTATAGGGAGTTCATCCGGTTTTCCATGTATCTATACTCCGGAAGTATCATGCCGACCAATCACATGTGTTAGACTTCAGCACAGTTTAGATAGATAATAGCTTGGGTTATGAAGAGGAGCCAGTTGCCATAGTTGATAAACAGGTTCGCCAGTTGAGGTCCAAGAGGATTTCTGTAGTAAAAGTCCAGTGGAGGGGCCAACCAGTCGAGGAAGCGAATTGGGAGGCTGAGGAGGACATGCGGAGCAAATATCCACACTTATTTAGCACTCCAGGTATTATTGTAAACCCGTTCGAGGATGAACGTTTGTTTAAAGGTGGAGAATGTAATGACCCAACCGGTCATTTTTACTTTTAAAACCTCGTTCCCCTATATAAAACTCCCTGTATGTGATTTTATTAATTTATGACTTACGGGGATGGTTGGTTCGGGATTTGGAAGTGTTCAGGTTGAAATCGGAATACTTGGTTCCTTAAGTTGGCTTTAAAAGGCCAAGTTTAACTTCGGTCAACATTTTGAGAAAACGACCTCGGAATCGGGATTTGACAGTTCCAATGGGTTCGTATGATGATTTTGGACTTGAGCGTATGTTCGGATCGGGTTTTGGACAACCCGGGAGCGTTTCGGCGCTTAATAGTAAAAATCAACTATGAAGGTTTAATGTTCTTTAAATATGGTTTGGAGTAGGGTTTGGAGTAATTGAGGTCTGTTTGGAATTTCGAGTCTGGGAATAGCTCTGTATAGTGATTTAAGACTTGCACGCAAAATTTAGTGTCATTCAGAGTAGTATAAGTATATTTCGGCGTCGGAGTAAGTTTGAAGAATTTTAAATTTCTAAGTTGAATCAATTTGGTTTGAGGTATGATTCTTAGTTTTTATGTTGTTTTACACGTTCCGAGAGTTCGAGCAAGTCCGTTTTATGATTTCAAACTTGTTGGTATGTTCGGGAGGGGCCCTGGGGGCCCCAAGTGTTAACCGGACGAGGCTCGGACAAATTTTGGAATTTGGAGGAAGAACTAAATTTTTCTGCTTTTGGTACGTTCGCACCTGCGCTTGGACAGCCGCAGGTGCGACCCTCGCCGATGCGAGATTTATTCGCAGAAGCGGAAAGGGAAGGGGAAGCCTGTCATCGCAGGTGCGTAATTTTGGGTGCGCCTGCGAACGCGCAGGTGTGAGAAATGTGCGCATATGCGAGGCTTGGCAGGTGAGGGAAAACTCGCACCTGCGAGGCATTTCCGCAGGTGCGGTACACCTTTCGCAGGTGCGAAACCACTGCTGGGCAGAATGGATTAAAAATCAGGGCTCAGTCTTTTTGAGCCCATTTTTCTTCCATTGTTGGGCGATTTTGGAGTTTTTTGAGAGGGGATTTCAACTAGCAATTTGAAGGTAAATTAATTCTACACACTTTGAGTTAAATAGATTATGGGTAGATTATAACTAATAAATCTTAGAAATGAAAGGTTTAGATGAAAAACCTAGATTCTTATAAAAACGAGATTTTAACCACGAAAATGATTATGAAATTGAATAGAAATTTTATATTTGAATTCTTGAGATTATGGGTAACGTTTTCATCCGAAAATTTCTGGAATCCGGGCACGTGGGCCCGAGGTGAATTTTAGGAATTTTACCGTTTTGGTTAGGTAATTTATTTAATAGCCTAAATTCGAATTATTGAACATGTAACATTTGGATAGTTTCAGATTTTTCGGCATTAAATTGAGACTTTAATGCGACGTGATGATCGGAAAGTGGACTTTGAGATGACGTAAGTCTCTTGTCTAATCTTGTGAGGGAGAATTTACCCCATAGGTAATTAAATTAATAATTGTTGCTAATTGCGGGGGCTACGTACGCACAAGGTGACGAGAGTCTGTGCGTAGCTACTATTTATGCTAAAGTCCGGGTAGTTTAGGACTCAAATCATGAATTATATGTGTAAATTATATTCTTTATTTAATTAAATTATTTGATATATATTGTGAATTGTTAGGGAAAGATAATAAAAGATGAAAATCTCATATGCTTAATTTTTTGTATAAATTAATTAATTGTTAAAAAACATTGTTCATCCTCTCGAATTAATCTTATAATAAATATACTCTCATTGCGGATATACACAAGAAAAATATTCTCCTTTCTTGTGGAGCGGGCCGAACGCCTCGGCAGTATAGATGACTCTATGGATCGCGCCGCACGTCCCTCGGCAGTGTACACGACACTCTAGAACGGGCCGTACGACCTCGGCAGAAATCGTTCCTAATAATAATAATAATAATAATAATAATAATAATTATACGATACTTTGATATTTTAATTGCAGCTTGTGAATTTAATTAATAGATTGTAATTTGTTGCATTTAAAGAAATTTAATTATTTCTGCTGGTTAAATAAATTATTGTTAAATTCCATGAATCATGTTGATTTAAATGTTCTATTTTTATTTTAATTATTACTATTGACCCTTAGTGAGTGTCAAAGTCGACCTCTCGTCTCTACCTCTTTGTGATTAGGCTTAATACTGACTGGGTATACGTTGTTTACGTACTCATGCTACACTTGCTGCACGTTTTTGTGCAGAATTTGAGACAAGTACTAGTGGAGGACCTATCATCGCACACCCACGTTATCCATAGGTTTAGTGGTGAGCTACCTTTCTGAGTCGTTCTGCAGCTACCAGTGCCTCTTCTTGTATTTGCATTCTGTCTATTTTACTTCAGACAGTATTTCGAGTTTTGTATAATCTACTAGACGCTCATACACTTGTGATACCAAGTCTTGACACTCACACTGGTAGAAGTTGGATTTGTATTATTTTCTTGAATTTAAATTTATCAGTATCTTTTCTATTTTCATTAATATTGCTAGGAAAAAGAATAAAATTACAACGAAATCATAAAGAATGACTAATGTATGTTTAATTTACTAGTTGGCTTGCCTAGCTGTAGTGTTGGGCGCCATCACGACCTATAGGTGAAAATGGGTCGTGACAGATAAGGGAGGCTATTAAATGGAGCAATAAGGGAGGCTATTATAGGAGTGATAAGGGTGGTATTATGAGCGATAAGGGTGGCTATAGGAGCGATAAGGGTGGCTATTGATATTGTCAGGGCGGATGGATAAGGGAGGCTATTATAGGAGTGATAAGGGTGGCTATAGGAGAGATAAGAGTGGCTATTGTCAGGGATGATATGTGATGATGTGGGGTTACTGTATTCGTGATTTTTATGTGATGATGTGGGGTTATTGTGCTGGTGATTTTCATGAGATGTTGTGGATTTCCTTGTGTTTATTTTTATATCTTGTGCAAATTGTCTTGTTTTTCCATAAACTTGATAATAGTCTGATCTATGATGAAATTGTGAGCCTGTGGCTATTGTCGGGCGGATTATGTTATTGGCACGTGAGTTGTTCGTGCGGTTATGATAGAAATATGGGCAGGAGGTGCCGTGGAAATATGAAAGTGGGTTGAGACCCGTGTTTTATGATTATGAAATGAGGTGTCACAAAGTGACTTTTATTTGAAATAATTATATTCGAAGGATATTTATTTGAAAAAATTATATTCGAAAGATAGTTATTTGAAAGAATTATATGTGAAAGATTTATATTTGAAGGACTTGATTAATTTGTTGTACTTGTGTTCCTTATTCGTTTGAGCAACAATTATGGTGTTCTTGTTGCCATGTTGTTTATATCACTCGTTGATTTTTGTTGCTATCATTGCTAGTTGTTTTCCAGTACTATTGTATACTGCTATATTGCATAGGTTATTTGACTTATAAGTGTCTTGACAGTACCTCGTCACTACTCCACCGAGGTTAGTCTTGATACTTCTGGGTACCGACTATGGTATACTCATATTACACTTCTGCATATTTTTGTGCAGAGCCAGGTACTGGAGTGTATTGGACTCGAGCAGAGTTAGTGTATTGATCGCTAGGATTCAAGGTAGAGTTGCTTGGTCATCGTAGTCCCATGGAATCTTCCCATTTTATTGTACTATTAATTATTATTCGAACCATATTATATATTCGATCCTTGAGATCTTTTCATGTATTCAGTTAGAGTTCGTGATTCGGTATTACCAGTCTTGGGAGGTTGTTATAATTATTTTCGATGTTGGTTTCAACACTTGTATGAAATTATAAAAAACAAATGGCTCGAAATGTAATTGTAATCGGCTTACCTAGTTTTAGACACTAAGTGCCATCACGACGCCTGTGGTGGGATTTTGGGTCGTGACAAGTTGGTATCAGAGCTCTAGGTTTATAGGTTCTACGAGTCTAGTAGAGTCTTGCCGATCGGTACAGAGACGTCTGTACTTATCTTCGAGAGGCTACAGAACTATTAGGAAATTTCCACTTCTTTCATTCTAGTCATGCGAAATTTTTTGATTTTGAAGTTTGAGCCTTTGTATCTCTATTCTCTCACATATGGTCAGGAGATGCGCTACCGGGTCAGTTGAGTACACACCCGTGCATTCTGCTAAGGCCGCAAGAGTTCGGAGCCGAAGTAGAGGCCGAGGAACGGCATGTGCCGCAGCTAGAGCACCTGTCAGAGTAGCAGTTGAGGAGCCGCCATTATCTCCGGTTGGGGGACAGGTACCAGAAGCACCTGTTGTTACCCCCAGACTTCAGGAGACTTTAGTATAGTTCCTGAACATGTTTGGTACATTAAATCAGACAGGATTGATCTCCGTTTCACTAAATATTTTACAGATTAGGGGAGGAGTTCAGACTTGTACCACCCGTACTCGTATTGGTCAAGTTCCGGGTATAGTACCGGTACAACCTGTTATTCCGGCTCAGCCTCAGGTTAGGCCGGGGCATCAGAAGAACAACAAAAAAGACTTGAGAGACTTAAGAGGTATAGTCCACCTACCTTCCGTGGCACATCTACCGAGGATGCCCATGGATTTCTAGAAAAGTGTCACCGTGTTCTCCGCACCATGGGTATTATGGAAGTGAGCGGAGTTACCTTTACTACATTTCAGTTGTCAGGAGCAACGTATCAATGGTGGCAAGCTTATGAAGAGGGTAGACCAACCGATGCAACACCACCAACTTGGGCTCAATTTTCAGAGATGCTTTTAAAGAGTTTGTTCCCCATACTCTCCGGGATGCGTGGCGCACAAAGTTTGAATGGTTTTGTCAGGGCACCATGACGGTGTCAGAATATGCCATCAAGTTCAGTGAGTTAGCCCGCCATGCACCTGTTTTGGTTCCTACCATCAGAGAGTGAGTCCGCATATTCATTGAGGGGCTCGATTATGATCTTAAAATATGCATGGATCGATATATGCAGTCTGATACTCCATTTCAGCAAGTAGTAGAGATTTTCAGTATATTAGAACATGTTAGGAATGAGTAAAGGGAGGCCAAGAGGTCTCAAAATTCTAGAGGATTTAGTGGATTCTACTCTGCATCTAGCACTCATCATGGGGTTCTTACAGTGGTTACAGTCGGTCAGCCCAGTCCAAAATTTAGAGTAAACATAGTGCTCGAGTTAATACTTTTAGTGCACCACCGGCACGGGGTTCTTACAGTAGTTATTCCAGTTATCCGGCACAGACTCAGTATGAGAAGTCATGCTTGCAAAGGGGTTGTTAAGAGTGTGGTGATACTTGGCACATCATCAGAGATTGTCCCAGACTTAGGAGAGGTGGATTTCATCAGAACACTCAGGCTACATGCTCTATTCCAGCTACTACCCCACATGCACATCCAGTTAGGGGGTTAAGGACAGGCGGGTAGAGGGTGCCCTAGATAGGGAGGCCCAACCCGTTGATATAATTTCTATGGTATGGCTTAGGCCGCTACACTATATGGTATCATTACAGGTATGATTTAATTAATAATAGAGGAGCACTATTCTTATTTTGATTCAATCCCGATTATCGAGGTGATATCTCCTATCATGCTCCTTATACGATGAGTTTGTGAATTTGTACTCCACTCACATGTTTATCCATGTTGGGAATTTGATGGTGTTGGCATGTGTCTATCATTTTTGTTTTGTACACTATTGAGGGCTATGAGTCCAAATGCGACTTTCTGTTACTCACTACAGTGATTTTTGATGTTATTTTAGGATAATTGATTACAATTTTAAGAATTATATGCTTTACCGGTATGGGGGTTTATTATGTGTTGTGAAATTATTTCATGGAATTTATTAAAAACGAATAAAGAAAATAAATGGAAAGTTTCAGTTGGCACAATATGCATAATACTTTTGATTCAGAGTTGAGGATGGGATCCTCGCATTTGCATGTGATTTTGATATGTTTGAACCTGGCCATGTGCCGCGATGGAAGTTATATCAGGATGAGATCCTTGTCGTTAAATTCATGTATTTTAAATTCTCCATTTTTGAAATTAAATTTGTACTATGGTACTAATGGGGAGTTATGCCTGTTAAGCTTATTTTATAATTCTTGTATGTGTTTTCTGTGCATATTTAGCCCTATTCGTGTTGTATATATTGAGTTTTAGCCTACGAGGTGTGTGCCCAGGTGGCGTTAAATATGACTCATTAATTCGGGTAAATAATTATGAGGTCTTCATGCCTCGTGTCTCATTGTTAGTAAGGTGAAGGTTTGAAACGAGATTTAAGTCAACATGATATTAATTGGCAATGCTGTAATTGATTATGAACAGTTATTATGATCAGAGATGTGGTTATGGGCATATATATGATGTGTGCGAGTGTAGGCACGAGTTGCTATAACCGGTTGAGACTAATACCGTGTGTTGATATGAAAATCGAACCTTTTGAAAATGTTTGGAGTGTAAGAAAAATTAGTTTTAAAGTTTATAAGTGTGGATATAAGAAATAGTCTTCAACTGAGATGGTGTTGTCAGACTTATGTCGATTGCAGTGATGTAGGATCACCCACGAATATATGTATAGTAAATACACTCAGTAAATTGAAGTCCTCAGAATAATTCTTGGCACGTTCGAGGACGAACGTATGTTTAAAAGGGGGAGAATGTAACGACCCGACTTGTCGTTTTGTGAATTACTGTCACGTTCAACGACTTAAGATCTCGAGCGGTTTTGTGATGTGTATTATGACTTGCGTGTGTGGTCGAGTTTGGTTTTCGAATGATTCGGGATTAAATTGAAAGAACAATTCTTATTTTGAAGCTTAAACGAAAAAAGTTGATCGGAGTTTGACTTTTGAGCATACGACTCCGTAATGAAATTTTGATAATTCCAATAGCTTCGTATCGTAATTTCGGACTTAGGCGTATGTCCGAATTTGGATTTGGAAGTCTGTAGAATAATTTGAAGCATTTCGGCAAAAAAACAAAAAGGTGAAGTTTTGAAATATTCAAAAGTCTGACCGGTAGTGGACTTGGTTGATATCGGGCTCGAATTTCGATTCCGAAAATTTTAATAGCTTTGTTATGTCATCTATGACTCGTGTGCAATATTTGGAATCATTACGGATTGATTTGGTATGTTTCGGCATAATTTGTAGAATGTGGAAATTTCATAAACTCATAAGTTTGATTCGAGGTGCAATTCATAGTTTCGGTGTTGTTTGATGCAATTTGAGGCCTCGACTAAGTTCGTATCGTATTTTAGGACTTGTTGGTATATTTTGTTGGGGTCCCGGGGGCCTCGGGTGTGTTTCGGATGTTATCAGATCATTTAGGGCTACTTTGGATGGTTTTCTGATGTCTGGTTTTGTTCTTCGCGTTCGCGAGGAGCCTCTCCCGTTTGCGAAGAAGGATTTGGCTTCTGGGATTTTGTTCTTCGGGTTCGCGAAGAAGGAATTCTTGTTATTCGTCACTTGGCTTTGGAAGCTTATATCTTGCAATCTTTAAGGACTTTGGAGATGATCCAAAAATGAAATTTCTAACCCTTTGTGTCTAGTTTTAAGAAAATTAAACCGTTTGTGTCACGACCCAAAATCTAACCCGTCGTGATGGTGCCTATCGTGGTACTAGGCAAGCCGACCTTTCCAAAACACTTTCAAAATTTAACAGAAGTGAATTAAGACATTTAAAATAACTGGAGTTTCTCATAAATACGGGGTAAAACCCAAATAAAACATAAGTGCGGAAAAATAACCCGACATTGGGGTGTCACTTAGTCATGAGCGTCTAAGTATTTACAACTATTACAGCAAATGTCTAATATCAGTACAAAACGGAATGAAATGTGGAAGGAGTAACAAGGTCCTACGGACGCTGGCAGCTACCTTGCAGTCTCCGAAACTCAAATAGGCCTGGACTCAACAATCTCCGTGCTCAGACACACCTGGATCTGCACATGTAGTGCAGGGTGTAGTATGAGTACAACTAACTCAGTAAGTAACAGAAATAAATAAGGAATCGAGAAGTAGTGACGAGCTATACAGAACAATTCAGTTGATAATTTTCACAGTTAAGAGTAAACATGAGTAAAAGATCAGTTGCATAATTACCAATCCCAGACAGAAAATTTTCAGCTAA
Source organism: Nicotiana tabacum (assembly GCF_000715075.1). NCBI lineage: Eukaryota > Viridiplantae > Streptophyta > Magnoliopsida > Solanales > Solanaceae > Nicotiana > Nicotiana tabacum. Next base: position 87,350,172 of record NC_134103.1, read on the forward strand.
ATGCAGCAACAAAGTGAAATAGATGAAACATCATAGACACTGTCACTCAAACCCTCAATAACTCGACACTCAACTCTCAGCCCTCAATGCACACGCTCAATAGGTACCTGCGCTCACTAGGGGTGTTCAGACTTATGAGGGGCTTCTACAGCCCAAGCGCTATAATTCGCACGGACAACTCACGTGCTATAATATCATATCAAGGCCCGCACGAACAACTCACGTGCCACCATATCACATCAGAATCCGCACGGACAATTCACGTGCTAAGGTACAATACCTCACAAACAGGCCCTCGGCCTCACTCAGTCATGAACCTCTATAGTCTCATAACTCTCAATAAAGAAAGGGAAAACAACCCAAATCAAAGCATTACAGTATATCATCAGGGAAAATAGCAGAGACTGATGTAAACATGTACAAAAATCACTATGAATGAATATAACTACCATGAGCAGGAATATAGCCTAAGCATGATTTCTAACATGAAAGGCAGTCAAGTTCTAGTAGACAAGAATGCATATAAACACAAATAAAGGCTATTAGACTTCACAGTCTCTCGGGACGGACAAAATCTCAATCCCTCACTGCGTACACCCACACGCTCGTCACCTAGCATGGGGTGCCACCTCCAAACAGTCACATTATACCAAACTCCGGGTTTCATACCCTCAAGACCAGGTTTAAAACTGTTACATACCTCAACAGTGTAGAACTCCTACTCCGGAATGCTCTTACCTCTCTAACCGGCCTCCAAATGACCCGAATCTAGCCATGAGCAATAAGATACGATCAATATGAGCTAAAGAAATAAATCCAACAAGGAAAATACCAATTTATAGGCCAAATCCCGAAATTCACTGAAACCGGCCCCCGGGCCCACATCTTGAAATCCGACAAAAGTTACAAAACCCGAAAGCCCATTCACTCACGAGTCTACCCATACTAAATTTATAAAAATCCGACATCATTGGTCCCTGAAATCCTCAAATTACACTCTCCAAAATCCCGAGCCCTAACCCCTTATTTCACTTTAAAATTCCTACTAATTAGGTGAGAAATCAATGGGAAAACACCATAGATAAGGGTAATTAGGCTCAAGGAACTTACCTCAGTGATAACCCTCGAATTTCCTTCCAAATATCACTCCAAAAGCTCCAAAGTTCGTGTTCCAAATTGTGAAAATGAGGAAAAATCTCGAAGTCCTCTTTTTATACCTTCTGCCCAGCAAAACTGCACATGCGGTCCAATATCCGCACCTACAAAGCCGCTTCTGCGGTTGGGAACTACGCTTCTGCGGAAACTCACTTAACGCATTGGCCCCGCACCTGCGTCATTGGTCTCGCACCTGCAGACGCGCACCTGTGCATTTCCCTCCGCTTTTGCGGAAACAGCAAAAATCCTCTCTTCCGCATCTGCATCTCAGCCTCGCATCTGCGGTCTCGCAGATGCGTCCCCTTTCTCGCACCTGCGATTCCTATCCAACCCATCCTTGCCCTCATCTGCGACTTCCTAAGTGCTTCTGCGGGGCTGCACCTGCGGGCCTCCCTTCGCAGGAGCGAAAATACCAGAACACCAGAAAAATCTGCCAAGCCTAAGTCCAAAACTTCCTTCCGTTGAGCATCCGAAATCACCCCGAGCCCCTCAGGACCTCAACCAAACATTCCAACAAGTCATATATCAACATACGAACTTAGTCGAGCCTTAGAATCACTCAAAACAACATCAAAACACCAAATTACCCTAGGATTCAAGCCTAAGAACTTCTAAACTTCCAAATTCGACAACCGATGCCGAAACTAATCAAACCATGTCCGAATGACCTAAAATTTTACACACATGTCAAAAATGACACCACGAAACTACTCCAACTTCCGGAAATCCATTCCGATCCTGATATCAAATTTTCCACTACCAACCGAAATCGCCAAATTTCAAACTTTCGCCAATTCAGGCCTAATTCTACTACGAACCTCCAATTCACATTCCGGACACGCTCCTAAGTCCAAAATCACCTAACGGATCTAATGGAACCATCAGAATTCAAACACGAGATCGTTTACACATAAGTCAATATCCAATTGACTTTTCCAACTTAAGGTTCTAAATAAGAGACTAAGTGTCTCACTTCACTCCGAAATCACCCCGGACCCAAACCAACTAACCTGATATATCATAATAGTGATGAGAAGCACAAATAGGGAAAACATGGCTATAACTTTCGAAACGATCGACGGGTCGTTACATCTTCCCCCTCTTAAACAAACGTTCATCCTCGAACAGGTCTAGAAACATACTTGAAGTCTCAAATAGGTGTGGATATCTGCTCCGCATCTCCCGCTCGGTATCCCAGATGGCCTCCTCCCTAGGATGACCTCTCCACTGCACCTTCACCAAAGCTATGTCCTTTGACCTCAACTTCTGAACCTGCTGATCCAAAATGGCCACCGACTCCACATCATAAGTCATATCACTATCCAACTGAACCGTGTTGTAGCCCAAAACATGGGACGGATCGCAAATATACTTCAGGAGCATAGAAACGTGAAACACTGGATGCATACTCGACAAGCTGGGTGGCAAGGCAAGCTTGTAAGCCACCTCTCATATCCTCTGAAGCACCTCAAAAGGCCCAATGAACCGGGGGCTCAACTTGCCCCTCTTCCCAAACCTCATAACACCCTTCATGGGTGATACCTTCAGCAAAACCTTCCCCCCGACCATAAAAGACACATCATAGAACTTCCTGTCCGCGTAGCTCTTCTGCCTAGACTGCGCCATGCGAAGCCGCTCCTGAATCAATTTCACCTTATCTAATGCATCCTGGACCAAGTCTATACCCAAGATCCTAGCCTCACCCGGCTCAAACTATCCTACCGGAGATCTACACCTCCTCCCATATAATGCCTCGTACGGAGCCATCTGAATACTTGACTGGTAACTGTTGTTATATGCAAACTCTGCAAGCAGCAAGAACTGGTCCCAAGAACCTCCAAAGTCAATGACACAAGCGCGCAACATGTCCTCCAATATCTGAATAGTGCGCTCGGACTGCTCGTATATCTGAGGGTGAAAAGTTGTGCTCAACTCAACCTGAGTACCCAACTCTCGCTGCACGGCCCTCCAAAACTGCGATGTAAATAGAGTACCTCTATCTGAAATAATGGAAACTGGAATGCCATGCAGGCAAACAACCTCTCGAATATAAATCTCGGCCAACCGCTCTGTAATGTAAGTAGTACCAACTGGAATGAAGTGCTTGAACTTGATCAGCCAATCCACAATCACCCAAATAGCATCGAACTTTCTCGACGTCCGTGGTGATCCGCTCCCAATTCCACTATGGGATCTCTAACCTCTGAAGCAAGCCACCCGGTCTCTGATGTTCAAACTTAACTTGCTGACAGTTGAGACATCGAGCCACAAATCCAACTATATCCTTTTTCATTCGCCTCCACCAATAGTGCTGCCTCAAATCCTGGTACATCTTCGCGGCACCCAGATGTATGGAATATCATGAGCTGTGGGCCTCCTCAAGAATCAACTCCCTGATCCCATCTACATTAGGCACACATATCCGGCCCTGCATCCTCAACACACCGTCATCACCAATGGTCACATCCCTAGCATCACCTCGCTGAACCCTGTCCTGAAGAACGAGCAGATGGGAGTCATCAAACTGACGGTCCCTAATATGGTCATAAAGAAAAGACCTGGAGAACACACAAGCCAATACCCGACTCGGCTCTGAAATATCAAATCTAACAAGCTAGCCCGCTAAGGCATGAACATCCAATGCTAAGGGTCTCTCTGCTGCTGGGAGATATGCTAAACTCCCCAAACTCTCTGCCCGGCGACTCAAAGCATCGGCCACTACGTTGGCCTTCCCCGGATGGTACAAAATAGTGATATCGTAGTCCTTAAGAAGCTCCAACCATCTCCGCTGGCGCAAATTAAGATCCTTATGTTTAAACAGATGCTGCAGACTCTGGTGATCAGTATAGATCTCATAATGAACTCCATATAAATAATGACGCCAAATCTTCAAGGCGTGAACAATGGCTGCTAACTCAAGATCATGGACAAGATAGTTCTTCTCATGGGTCTTCAACTGGCGCGAGGCATGGGCAATCACCCTACCCTCCAGCATCAGGACACATCCAATACCTACCCTCGAGGCATCACAGTACACGGTGTAAGAACCAAAAGCGGATGGCAGAACTAACACTGGAGTTGTGGTTAAAGTAATCTTGAGCTTCTGAAAGCTCTCCTCACACTCATCTGACCACCTGAATGGAGAACCCTTTTGGGTCAATTTGGTCAAGGGAGATGCAATAGATGAAAATCCTTTCACAAAGTGATGGTAATAACCCGCCACACCAAGAAAGTTCCTAATCTCCGTGGCTGAGGACGATCTAGGCCAACTCTGCACCGCCTCTATCTTCTTCGGATCCACCTGAATATCCTCACTGGACACCACGTGCCCTAAGAATGCTACTGAACCGAGCCAAAACTCGCACTTGAAGAAATTTGCATAAAGCTTCTCCTCCCTCAATCTCTGCAATACAACCCTCAAAGGCTGAGCATGCTCCTCCAATAGTGCTGAGCATGCTCCTCCAATAGTGCTGAGCATGCTCCTCCACTCTGGTATCTCTAACCTTTGAAGTAAGCCACCCGGTCTCTGATGTTCATACTTAACTTTCTGACAGTTGAGACACCGAGCCACAAACCCAACTATATCCTTCTTCATTTGCCTCCACCAATAGTGCTGCCTCAAATCCTGGTACATATTTGCGGCACCCAGATGGATAGAATACCGCGAGCTGTGGGCCTCTTCAAGAATCAACTCCATGAGCCCATCTACATTAGGCACACATATTCGGCCCTGCATCCTCAACACGCCATCATCACCAATGGTCACATCCCTAGGATCACCTCGCTAAACCCTGTCCTGAAGAACGAGCAGGTGGGGGTCATCATACTGATGCTCCCTGATACGGTCATAAAGAGAAGACCTGGAGACCACACAAGCCAATACCCGACTCAGCTCCGAAATATCCAATCTGACAAGTTGGCCCGCTAAGGCCTGAACATCCAATGCCAAGGGTCTCTCTGCTGCTGGGAGATATGCTAAACTCCTTACACTCTTCGCCCGACAACTCAAAGCATCGACCACCATATTGTCCTTCCCCGTATGGTACAAAATAGTGATATCGTAGACCTTAAGAAGCTCCAACCATCTCCGCTGGTGCAAATTAAGATCCTTCTGCTTAAACTGATGCTGCAGACTCTGGTGATCAGTATAGATCTCAGAATGAACCCCATACAAATAATGACACCAAATCTTCAAGACGTGAATAATGACTAATAACTCAAGATCATGGACATGATTAGTTCTTCTCATGGGTCTTCAACTGGCGCGGGGCATAGGCAATCACCCTACCCTCCTGCATCAGTACACATCCAATACCTACCCTCGAGGCATCACAATACACGGTGTAAGAACCTGAATCTGATGGCAGAACTAACACTGGAGTTGTGGTCAAAGCAGTCTTGAGCTTCTGAAAGCTCTCCTCACACTCATCCAACCACCTGAATGGAGCAACCTTTTGGGTCAATTTGGTCAAGGGCGATGCAATAGATGAAAATCCCTCCACAAAGCAATGGTAATAACCCGCCAAACCAAGAATGCTCCGAATCTCCGTGGCTGAGGACGGTCTAGGCCAACTCTACACCTCCTCTATCTTCTTCGGATCCATCTGAATACCCTTAGTGGACACCACGTGCCCCAAGAATGCTACTGAACCGAGCCAAAACTCACACTTGGAGAACTTTGCATAAAGCTTATCCTCCCACAATCTCTGCAATACAACCCTCAAATGCTGAGCATGCTCCTCCTGGCTACGAGAGTAAACCAGGATGTCATCAATGAATACAATAACGAATGAGTCCAAATAGGGCTGGAATACACTATTTATCAAATGCATGAAAGCTGTCGGGGCATTGGTCAACCCAGAAGACATCACCAAGAACTCATAACGGCCATATTGGGTCCTGAAAGCTGTCTTAAGAATATCCGAATCCCGAATCTTCAGCTGGTGATAACCGGACCTCAAATCAATCTTGGAGAACACCCTCACCGCCTGAAGCTGGTCAAATAAATCATCAATAAGAGGCAAAGGATACTTGTTCTTGACTGTGACCTTGTTCAACTGCTTGTAATAAAAGCACATCCTCATGGAACCATCCTTCTTCTTTACAAATAGAACCGGTGCACCCAAGGTGACACACTAGGCCGAATAAACCCTTTATTAAGGAATTCCTGAAGTTGTTCCTTCAACTCCACCAGTGCCATACGATACGGTGGAATAGAAATGGGCTGAGTGCCCGGCACCAAATTAATACCAAAATCAATACCCTTATCAGGCGGCATGCCCGGTAGGTTTGCAGGAAACACATCCGGAAAATCCCGTACCACCGGAACATAATCAATGGTAGGAGTCTCTGCACTAACATCCCTCACAAAAGAAAAATAAGATAGGCAACCCTTCTCAACCATATGCTGAGCCTTCAAATATGAAATCACCCTACTAGGTACATAATCTATAGAACTGCTCCACTCAACCCTCGAAAATCCCGGCATCGCCAATGTCACGGTCTTAGCGTGACAATCTACAACAGCATGACATGGAGATAACCAATACATACCTAATATCACATAAAGTCAACCATACTGAGCAACAAAAGGTCCACTCGGGTCTCCAGACCCCCAGTAGTCACCACACATGACCGATATACGCAATCCACAATAATGGTATCGCCCACAGGAGTAGATACATGAACAGATGAAACTAAAAACTCACAGGGCATATCCAAAAAATGGGCAAAATACGAGGAAACATATGGATACATGGAACTAGGGTCAAATAATACAAAGGCGTCTCTATGGAAAACTGAGACAATACCTACAATCACAGCATCTGAAGCAATAGTATCTGGTATGGCAGGGAGGGCATAGAAATGGGCCTGGCCACCCCCTGATCTGCCTCTCCCTCTCGGGCGACCCCTCGCTGACTATGCTCCACCCCTAGCTAACTGAGCTCCACCCCTGGCTGGCTGGGCGGGTGGTGGAGGAAATGGTGCTAGAGCCATTGGCCGAGTACTCCAATGTGGAGTCCCACCCAATAGCCTAGGGCAATCTCTCATAATGTGACAAAAATCTCCGCACTCGAAACAACCTCTCCTCTGACGAAACTGCTGCTCCTGATGCCCAAAAGAACTACCCGGGGATATCTGAGCGGATGGGGCATGATGAGAACTTTGCGCTGGTAGTGCACTGAATGATGACTGGCCCTGTTGATGACTGTGAGAACCATGGCCAGATGATGCACCACGATGAAATGGCCAAGATGTCTGAGCCTGTCTGAAATGATGACCTCTACCGTGCTGGAACTGACCCCCAGAAGGAGCACCGCTAAATCCACCATGACCACGAGGCCTCTTGGCCTCCCTCTCAACCCTCTCCTGACCACGAACCATCTCAATCTGCCGAGCAATGTCGACCACCTCATCAAAGGTAGCACCAGACACCCTCTCTCTGGTCATAAGCAACCGTAGCTGAAAAGTGAGACCATCTTTAAACCTCATGATCCTCTCCCTGTCTGTGGGAACCAACCAGATAGCATGACGGGCCAACTCCGAGAATTTTATCTCATACTGCATCACACACATATCACCCTGGTGAAGCTGCTCAAACTGTCTGCGCAGCTCCTCTCTGCGGGACTGAGGCATGAACTTCTCCAAAAAGACCACGGAGAACTGCTGCCAAGTAAGGGCTTGCTGGGCCAACAGGCCTACGCCTCTCGTAAGTCTCCCACTATCTGAGTGAAGCCCCAGAAAATTGAAAAGTAGTGAATGAGACCCCACAAGTCTCCAGAATACCAGCTATACAGAGTATCCTCTGACACCTGTCCAAGAAGTCATGGGCATCCTCTCTCTCTCTGTGCCACTGAAAAGTGGAGGCTGGAGTCTCCCAAACCTCTCCAATCTACGCTGATCATCCTCAGGCCTAGCAGGAACCACATAATCCTGAGCAGCTACAACCGGTTGGGCTGGTGGTACCCCCGGTGTCTGGAGTCCCTGAACAACCTGCTCAGGTGTGGGGGCGGTGGGAGTCTGAGTGCCTCTCCCGTCCTGAGAAGTGGTTGCGGCCGTCGATATAGAGACCGCCTGAGCAAGGCTGGTACATGCTGTCAGAATCTGAGTTAGGGCCTCCTAAAGGCCTGGAATCACAATAGGCACAAGTGGTGCCTGAGCTGGTGCATTAACAACTGGAATCTGGTCCTGATCTGGGGCAACTGGTGGATCTACAGGTACTGCCCCAACTACTGTGCGGGCTGCACCTCTGCCCCTACCACGGCCTCTACCGCGGCCTCTCGCTGCCCTGACTGGTGGTACTGGTGGCTGGCCCTCATGACCAGTAGCATGAGTCCTCACCATATGTTAGAGAATGAAACAACAGGTGTTTAGTTATCGAATAGACAGATTCGCACGACAAAAATCCAAGAATGTGAAATTTTCCTAAGGGTTCTGCAGCCTCTCGAAGATAAGTAGAGATGTCTCTGTACCGATCCACAAGACTCTACTAAACCCACTCATGACTCGTGAGACCTATGTAACCTAAGCTCTGATAACAACTTGTCATGACCCAAAACCTAACCCGTCGTGATGGCGCCTATCGTGGTACTAGGCAAGCTGGCCTTTCCAAAACACTTTCAAAATTTAACATAAGTGAATTAAGACATTTAAAATAACAGGAGTTTCTCATAAATACGAGGTAAAACCCAAATAAAACATAAGTGCGAAAAAATAGCCCGACATCGGGGTGTCACTAAGTCATGAGCGTCTAAGTATTTAAAACTATTACAACCAATGTCTAAATATCAGTACAAAATAGAAAGAAATGTGGAAGGAGTAACAAGGTCCTGCGGACGCTGGCAGCTACCTTGCAGTCTCGGAAACTTAAACATGTCTGGACTCAACAATCTCCATGTTCAGACACACCTGGATCTGCACATGTAGTGCAAGGTGTAGTATAAGTACAACCAACTCAGCAAGTAACAGAAATAAATAAGGAATCGAGAAGTAGTGACGAGCTATACAGAACAATTCAGTTGATAATTTTCACAGTTAAGAGTAAACATGAGTAAAAGATCAGTTGTATAATTACCAATTCCAGCCAGATAATTTTCAGCTAAATGCAGCAACAAAGTGAAATAGATGAAACCTCATAGACACTATCACTCAAACGCTCAATAACTCGACACTCAACTCTCAACCCTCAATGCACACGCTCAATAGGTACCTGCGCTCACTGAGGGTGTTCAGACTCATGAGGGGCTCCTACAACCCAAGCGCTATAATCCGCACTGACAACTCACGTGCTGCACGGATAACTCACGTGCTATAATATCATATCAAGGCCCGCATGGACAACTCACGTGCCACCATATCACATCAGAATCCGCACGGACAACTCACGTGCTAAGGTACAATACCTCACAAATAGGCCCTCGGCCTCACTCCAGTCATGAACCTCTCTAGTCTCATAGCTCTCTATAAAGAAAGGGAAAATAGCCCAAATCATAGTGTTACAGTATATCATCAGGAAAATACCAATTTATAGGCCAAATCCCGAAATTCACTCAAACCCGGCCCCCGGGTCCACGTCTCAAAATCCGACAAAAGTCACAAAACCCGAAAGCCCATTCACTCACGAGTTTACCCATTCTAAATTTATTAAAATTCGACATCATTTGGTCCCTCAAATCCTCAAATTACACTCTCCAAAATCCCAAGCCCTAACCCCTTATTTCACTTTAAAAATCCTACTAATTAGGTGAGAAATTAACGGGACACCATAGCTAAAGATAATTAGGCTCAAGGAACTAACCTTAGTGATAACCCTCGAATTTCCTTCCAAATATCATATCAAAAGCTCCAAAGTTCGTGTTCCATATTGTGAAAATAAGAAAAAATCTTGAAGTCCTCTTTTTATACCTTCTGCCCAGCAAAACCGCACCTGCGGATCTGCTTCTGCGGAAACTCACTTAACATACTGGCCCCGCACCTGCGTCCCAGGTCTCGCACTTGCAGACGCACACCTGCGCATTTCCCTCTGCTTCTACGGAAACAACCAAACTCCTCTCTTCCGCATCTGCGTCTCAGCCTCGCATCTGCGGGCTCGCAGATGCGTCCCCCTTATCGCACCTGTGATTCCAATCCCACCCATCCTTGCCCGCATCTGTGACTTCCTAAGCGCTTCTGTGGGGCCGCATCTGCGGGCCTCCCGTCGCAGGTGCGAAAACACCAGAACACCAGAAAACTCTGTCAAGCCTAAGTCCAAACCTTCCTTCCATTGAGCATCCGAAATCACCCCGAGCCCCTCGGGACCTCAACCAAACATACCAACAAGTCATATATCAACATACGAACTTAGTCGAGCCTTCGAATCTCTAAAAACAACATCAAAACACCAAATTACCCTCGGATTCAACCCTTGGAACTTCTAAACTTTCAAATTTGACAACCGATGCCGAAACTAACCAAACCACGTCCGAATGACCTAAAATTTTATACATACGTCACAAATGACACCACGAACCTACTCCAACTTCCGAAAATCCATTCCCCCGATATCAAATTTTCCACTGCCGACCGAAATCGCCAAATTTCCAACTTTTGCCAATTCAAGCCTAATTCCACTACGGACCTCCAATTAACATTCCAGACATGCTCCCAAGTCCAAAATCACCTAACAAAACTAATGGAATCATCAGAATTCAAACACGAGACCGTTTACACATAAGTCAATATCCGATTGACTTTTCTAACTTAAGGTTTTAAATAAGAGACTAAGTGTCTCAATTCACTCTGAAACCACTCCAGACCCGAACCAACTAACCCGATATATCATAATATAGCTGAGAAGCACAAAAGGAAGCAGAAATGGGGAAAACGGGGCTATAACTCTTGAAACGACCGACCGTGTCATTACAGTTTGGCATTTGAAGTTATGTACATAAAGTTATGGTTGATAAACTACAGGCTGTCTAGGAAGAGTTTGGAAATCTAGAAGAAGAAATTTTTGCTGCACAGGGCTAACTTTGGAAGCTTATAACTCTCAATCTATAAGGAATTGGGAGATGGTCAAAACATGAAAGTTGTAGCCCTTGATGTCTAGATTTCAGAGATTCAAACCATTTGTCATTTGAAGGTTTGTACAAAATGTTATGACCATTATACTAGAGGCTATCTGGGAAGAGTTTGAAAATTGATGTTGAGGAATTTGTTCATCGCGAACACGAGGGGAGGGTCGCGAACGCGAAGAACAAACCCCTGGGCAGCAGAATAAAGTCAAAAAATGAGACTTCATCTCATTCTTCCATTTTTGGATGAAGAAAGCTTGGGTGAGGTGATGTTTCGAGAGTTTTTCAAGGAAAACATTGGGGTAAGAGTTCCTAACTCGATTTTGGTTAAAATGCATGAATTTATTATTGTTTTTATCATGAAATTAGTGAATTGGACCCCGTTAGGCTTGGATCTGTTTTTCTCTAAAAAGAAACAAAACCAAGTAAGTCGGTTCTTCAAATATTGGAACCAAACCAAACCAATTAAGTCGGTTTTTTATTGATTCGGTTTTTATGGGTTTTTTGGGTTTTTCGATTATTTATCGTTTTTTTTCCTTAAATATGAGACATAACTACCAAACACATATTCCGGCGACTACATTTTCAACGTAACACCATCAAACCAATTGATCTTTGATAAATCTATCATTTACCAAGATATATTGATGATAATTGAATCAAATAGTGACGAATAATTTAATTACTCAATTAAAAATTAATTATTTTTAACATGAAATAAATTCTTGTACTTAGCAAAAGAAAAATACCAATCAAACTTGAATGTAAAAGTAAGGAATTAGGTTATTATAATAACAAAGAATTAGACTAAAAATATAAACGACTAATATGTACCATAAATTTTAGAAATTTTATATAAAAATATACATATATATAGGTGTAATAATAAATTTAAATAGCTAATTCTATAGTTGGTTTGGTTCATTTTTTTCGGTTATTTTTTAATTAAAACCAAAACCAAACCTTAAATTGAGGATTTGGAAGTCGATTCGTTATCAGAATTTGATAAAATTGGTATGGTTGAATTCGTATCGGAATGGGTGTTCGTATTTCGTAAAAATTATGTGGGGTTCCAAGAGACGAGTCCCGCGTTGACTTTCGATTTCAAGTCGACGTTTTATTATCTGGAATTATTTCTGATGAATTTTAATGAAGTTATATAACTTATTTGGATAGATTTGAGACGTCCAAAGGTCATTTCTCGCAAGAAGGCTATATTGGAATATCGACCTAACTTTAAAAAGGTAAGTTTCTTGCCTAAGCTTGAGTGGAGGAATTACCCCTTAGACATTGATTCTTATGCGGAAATTGTGTGATGGAAAGACGTGTACGCAAGGTGATGAGTACTTACTTGGTTTATATGTGAAAATTATATCGGTTAAAATTCGTAGACATCCTTATGTATTAAATTGAAAATTATTGGTGTCACGACCCAAATTAACCCTCTGTAAGGTGTCGTGATGGCACCTAGTCTTTACGACTAGGTAAGCCTAACATTTGCGGAAAATATAAAGAAAACACAACATTTTTAAGATAAACAGTATATTTTAAATAGCCAAGAGTAGTACCACTCGGCATACACACAATAATATCCCAAGACCCGGAATATCACTGAGTCATAAGCTGCTATAATCTATGTAGCTCTATACAAAAGTCTGAAGATAATAAGGAAAATATCTAGACGAGGGAGTAGAAGGGGACTTTGAAGATCTGCGAACGCAAGCAGAGGTACCTTGAAGTCCCATAGAATCAGCAACACGTACTAACCCCGAGGCTGATAGCTCGCACCTGGATCTGCACACGAAAACATGTGCAGGGAAGGGCATGAGTACACCACAATGGTACCCAGTAAGTGCCAAGCCTAACCTCGGTCGAGTTGTGACGAGGTCAGGTCAAGGCCCTACCAGAGTAAATATAATAAATTAAACAGTAAAAGATATAAGTAGAATTTACAGTAACACAGTTAAAGAAATTCTCGAAAATTTAACAGTTAAGGGAGCCCTCGGCTCAAAACAAGGTAAACACAGTGGGAAATCTCTCTGGATACCGTCTCGTAGTTTCAAATGAATATGCAGTACAGGGGGATCTCCCGGAATACGTCTGTAGTCCCAAAGTAAATATGCAGTGCTAGGGGATCTCCCGGAATACGTCTGTAGTCCCAAAATAAATATGCAGTACAGGGAGATCTCCCGGAATACGTCCGTAGTCCCAAAGTAAATATGCAGTACATGGGGATCTCCCGGAATACGTCCGTAGTCCCAATTTAAATATGCAACGCAAGATGAAATGACGGGTATGACATCGAGTTATACAGTTTATACTGGACACAGATAAGGCAAATAAGGGCTTAACTGAACATGACGCACAGAATGTCAATTAGGCAGTTAAAACACGTAAGCATGATTTTCCAGTCTAAACTACACAATTAAACATATTAGTACAATTAATAAGAGAAGCAATTTATGATTTAAAAAGGTTAAACATGATTTTTGCAATAATAGCCCATGTACGTACTCGTCACCTCACGTACACGGCGCCCACACACCAAATAATATCAAGATATCTTAAGGGAAAAGTCTCCAAAACAAGGTTAGGCAAGCCACTTACCTCGAACCTCTCAAATCAACTTGATATCACATTCTTGCCATGAGTATCCGACTCCAAATGGCCCGAATCTATTCAAAACAGTACAATATCATCAATACGTGCTAATGGAATGAATCCCACAAGAAAAACTACAAAATTAGGCCAAAACCCGAAATTAGCTCAAACCGGGCCCCCGGGGCCCAGGTCTCGAAACCCGACAAAATTCACGAAACGAGAAATCTCATTCACTCACGAGTCTAACCATATCAAATTTACTAAAATCTGACACCAAATGGTCCTCCAATCCACAATTCAAACTCCCAAATCCCTAGTCTCCAACTTCCAATTTCCACCTTAAATACACATTAACTAGGTGGGAAAATACATGGCAAGGCAAGATTATTGACCAAAAATAAGCACAAGGAACTTACCTCAAGAAATGCCTCGAAAATGCTCTCAAAAATCTCCCTAACCCGAGTTTGCAAAGCCAAAAATGATAAAAATCGCGAAGCCCTTCGGTTTTAATCACTGCCCAGGTATTTCCGCACCTGCGGAACCTGGGCTCGCACCTGCGGGTGCGCTTGTGCGGAAAACGTGCGCATCTGCGCAACTCACTTACCCCCTCTGCCTTCGCACCTACGACGAAAGGGCCGCATCTGTGCCCTCGCGCCTGCGGAGTCTCTTCCGCTTCTGCGCATCTTGCGTATGTGCGAACATCCTTGCGCATTTGCGGGCATCGCAGATGCAGAAACTTCCTCGCACCTGCGACCCCATGCCAACTCTCAATTTATCGCATCTGTGCTTCCATCTCCGCATGTGCGGCTCGCGCACCTGCTGTCTCTTTTCTGCAAGTGCGAAAACACCAAAACCAGCAAAGTTCAAAAATTCCTCTAAGTCCAAGTTTTCACCCGTTAAGCATCCAAAACACACCCGAGGCCCCCGGGACCTCAACCAAACATACCAACAAATCCTAAAATACCTTATGAACTTAGTCGAGCCTTTAAACCACATCGAACAACACCAAAATCCTGAATTAATCACGGATTCAAACATTAGAATTTAAAGTTTTCCAAATTCTACAAACGATGCCGAATCACATCAAATCTAGTCCGAATGACCTCAAATGTTACAGACATGTCACATATGACATTACGAACCTACAGCCACTTTCGGAATTCCATTCCAAGCTCGATATCAAAATTTGCACTATCGGCCGACATCGCCGAAAAACTAGCTTCCGCCAATTCAAGCCTAAATCTACTACAGACCCCCAAAATACATTCCGGACATGCTCCTAAACAAAAATCACCTAACGGAGCTAACGGAACCGACAAAATTCCATTCCAGAGTCATCTTCACACAGTTCTGACAATGGTCCAAATCCTATGACTTAAGCTCTCATTTAGGGACTAAGTGTCCCAACACACTCTGAAACTTAAAACCAATCATCCCGGCAAGTCAAAATAGTAGAAAAAGATTTGGGGAAAGTAGTTAATAGGGGATCGGGGCTATTACTCTCAAAATGACCGGCTGGGTCGTTGCATCTTCCCCCTCTTAAAACAATCGTTCGTCCTCGAACAAGTATAAAGACATACCTGAAACTGTGAAAAGATGAGGGTACTGGTTGCGCATATCCTGCTCGGTCTCCCAAGTCGCCTCCTCAACCGGCTGACCCTTCCACTGGACCTTTACTGAAGCAATATTCTTTGACCTGCCTGTCCAAAATGGCTACTGGCTCCTCAACATAAGATAGATCTTTGTCCAACTGTACAGAGCTAAAATACAATACATGAGTCGGATTACCGTGATACTTCCGGAGCATAGACACGTGGAATACCGGGTGAACTCCTGCTAGGCTGGGAGGCAAGGCAAGCTCATAAGCAACCTCCCCAACTCGCTGCAATATCTCAAAAGGACCAATGAACCTCGGGCTCAGCTTGCCCTTCTTCCCGAACCTCATGAAACCTTTCATAGGTGATACCCGAAGCAAGACCCGCTCACCAACCATAAACGCCAAATCACGAACCTTATGGTCTGCATAACTCTTCTGCCTGGACTGGGCTGTGCGAAGTCTCTCCTGAATCACCTTCACCTTATCTAGGGAATCCTCGACCAAATCTGTACCCATCAATCGGGCCTCGCCCGGCTCAAACCATCCCACTGGGGACCGGCACCGCCTACCATACAAAGCCTCATACGGTGCCATCTAAATGCTGGACTGATAACTGTTGTTGTAAGCAAACTCTGCAAGTTTCAAGTATCGGTCCCATGACCCTCCAAACTCCATCACACAGGCACGGAGCATATCCTCAAGAATCTGAATTATGCGCTCGGACTGCCCGTCCGTCTGAGGGTGAAATGTTGTGCTCAACTCCACCCTAGTACCCAACTCCTGTTGTACGGCTCTCCAAAACCGTGATGTGAACTGTGTACCTCTGTATGAAATGATGGATACTGGAATACCATGAAGGCAGACAATCTCTCTGATATAAATCTCAGCCAACCTCTCCGAAGAGTATGTAGTCAGCACCGGAATGAAATGGGCTGACTTGGTTAGCCGATCCACGATCACCCAAATAGCATCGAACTTCCTCAAAGTCCTAGGAAGTCCAACCACAAAGTCCATGGTGATCCGCTCCCACTTCCACTCTGGGATCTCCAACCTCTGAGACACTTGGCCACAAACCCAACTATGTCCTTTTTCATTCTTCTCCACCAATAGTGTTGCCTCAAGTCCTGGTACATCTTCGCGGCACCCGGATGAATGGAGTATCGCGAGCTATGGGCCTCCTCAAGAATCAACTCCCGAAGCCCATCTACATTAGGCACACAGATCCGGCCCTGCATCCTCATCACACCGTCATCACCAATAGTCACATCTCTGGCTCGCCGAACCCTGTCCTGAAGAACTAGAAGATGAGGATCATCATACTAGCGCTCCCTGACACGGTCATAAAGAGAAGACCGAGCAACCACACAAGCTAATACCCGGCTAGGCTCTGAAATATCCAATCTCACGAACTGGTTGGCTAAGGCCTGAACATCTAAGGCTAAGGGCCTCTCAGCTGCCAGAAGATATGCCAAGCTCCCCAAACTCTCTGCCCGGTGACTCAAGGCATCGGCCACTACATTGGCCTTCCCCGGGTGGTATAATATAGTGGTATCATAGTCTTTAAGTAGCTCCAACCACCTCCGCTGACGCAAATTAAGGTCCTTCTGCCTGGAAAAGTACTGCAAAGTCCGGTGATCAGTGTAAATCTCACAGGGAACACCGTACAAATAATGACGCCAGATCTTCAGGGCGTGAACAATAGCTGCTAATTCAAGATCATGAACTGGATAATTCTTCGCATGCACCTTAAACTGTCTAGACGTGTAGGCAATCACCCTACCGTCCTATATCAATACTGCTCCAAGGCCAATCCTCGAGGCATCACAATAAACAGTGTATGACCCTGAACCTGTAGGCAATACTAATACTGGGGCTGTAGTCAAAGCTGTCTTGAGCTTCTGAAAGCTCTGCTCACACTCGTCGGTCCACCTGAATGGAGCACCCTTCTGGGTCAGCCTGGTCATAGGTGCTGCAATGAATGAAAATCCCTCCACAAAGCGACGGTAATACCCCGCCAAACCAAGGAAACTGCGGATCTCCGTAGCTGATGACGGTCTAGGCCAACTCTGCACTACCTCCACCTTCTTCGGATCTACCTTGATCCCATCACAAGACACTATGTGGCCAAAGAATGCCACTGAATCAAGCCAGAATTCACACTTAGAAAATTTTGCATACAACCTCTTCTCCTTCAAAGTCTGAAGCACGGTCCTCAGGTGCTGCTCATGATCCTCCCGAGACCGGGAATATACCAGGATGTCGTCAATAAACACAATGATGAAGGAATAAAGATAGGGCCGGAATACACTATGCATCAAATGCATAATGGCTGCTGGGGCATTGGTCAGCCCAAATGACATGACAAGAAACTCATAGTGACCATATCTGGTCCTGAAAGTAGTCTTCGGGATATCCGGCTACCGAATCTTCAACTGATGATAGCCAGAACGCAAGTCAATCTTGGAAAACACCCTAGCACCCTGTAACTAATCAAATAAATCATCAATGCGAGGCAAAGGATACCTGTTCTTCACTTTACCTTGTTCAATTTCCGATAATCAATACACATATGCATAGAACCATCATTCTTCTTTACAAATAAGACCAGAGTACCCCAAGGTGACACACTGGGCCGAATGAAACCCTTATCAAGCAACTCCTGCAACTGCTTCTTCAACTCCTTTAATTCAGGAGGAGCCATACGATATGGAGAAATAAAGATGGGCTGAGTGCCTGGCAATAAATCAATGCCAAAATCAATATCTCTGTCGGGTGGTATGCCCGGAAGATCAGCTGGAAACACATCTGGGAAGTCCCTCACTACTGGAACTAACTCAACTGTAGGGGTATCAATACTGACATCTCTCACATAGGCCAAATACGCATCAAACCCCTTCTCAACCATTCGCTGAGCTTTAAGAAATGAAACAACCCTGCGAGGAGTATAATCTAAGGTACCTCTCCACTCTAATCTCGGCAAACCTGGCATAGCCAGCGTCATGGTCTTAGCGTGACAATCAAGAATAGCATAATGGGGCGACAACCATTACATGCCCAAGATAACATCAAAATCTACCATACTGAGAAATAACAAATCGACTCTGGTCTCAAAACCACTAAGAGAAATCAAACACGACCGATATACGCGGTCCACAACGAGATAATCTCCCACGGGAGTAGATACATAAACAGGGGAACTCAATGAATCCCGAGATATCCCCAAATGTGGGGCAAAATAAGAAGACACATATGAATACATAGAGCCTGGGCCAAATAATACTGATGCATCCCTATGACAGACGGGCACGATACCTGTGATAACTGAATCTGAAGCAACGGCCTCTAACCGGGCTGGAATGGCATAGTACCTGGCCTGGCCTCCCCCTCTAGGGTGACCTCGACCTCCCTGACCTCCACCTCGAGCTGGCTGAGGAGGTGGGGTAGCAGTTGGTGCTGGAAGAAGGGTCAGAAGACCCGGTGGAGAACGTGGAGGCTGATAAGTCTGTGGAGGTGCACCCCTCCTGGCTCTGGGGCAATCTCTAACCAGATGACAAGTGTCACCATACTCAAAACAACCTCTCAGAGGATGTGGCGGCTGAGACAAACTCAGACCTGACCTGCTGGACTGGCCGGTAATAGCACCTCGAGTAGGAGACATACTGGATACTGGCGGTGCGTAATAGGGCTCTTGAGGTCTAGGAGGAGCTGGGACACCGCTGGCTGCTGGAAGAGCTGAATGAACAGGGCGACTCACAAAACCCCTACCATAGCGTGCTGCTGGTGCACGAGCTCCTGAATAATGGCCAGTCTCTCGAGACCTCTTGGCCTCTCTCTCCTCTCGGTCCCGGGCGAACATGCCCTCTACTCTCCTGGCAATGCTCACTGCCTGCTGATAAGTGATGTCCATCTCCAACTCCCTGGCCATACTGGTCTGAATACTGGGGTGGAGTCCCTCAATGAAGTGATGAACCCTCTCTCTGACTGTAGCAACCAGAGCCGGTGCATGGCGGCTAACCCACTGAAACGGACTGCATACTCCGATACAATCATAGAACCCTGACGCAACTGCTCGAACTCTGTGCCAAGCATCCCTGAGGCTCTGAGGAACATACTCACGCAAGAACATCTCTAAAAAGTGAGTCCAAGTAAGTGAGGCTGCCTCGTCCGGACTACTCAGCTCATAGGCATGCCACCACTGATATGCTGCTCCCCTCAGCTGGAAAGCGGTGAAAAAACCCCACTCGTCTCCATAATTCCCATAGTGCGGAGAATACGATGACACTCCTCAAGAAAACCCAGAGCATCATCTGAAGCTAGTCCGCTGAAAGTAGGTGGGTGGTACTTCTTGTACCTCTCAAGTCTGAGTTGCTCTGCCTCAGAAGCAGCTACCCTGATCTCATGCTGAGCCGGAGCCACTGGGGCATAGGAATATACTCTAGGGCCTGATCAACCTAGACCCTCTGCTCAGGGGTGTGGGCTATGGGAGCCTGTGCCCCTCCCCCGGCCTGAGATGTAGCGGGAGCTATCAGAAATAGTCCAGCCTGAGCCAGAGTGCTGAACATGCTCAAGAACTGAGCTAAAGTCTCTTGGAGGGCTGGAGTGGCAATAGGGATCTCTGGCGCTGGCCCTCTAGCTGGAGCTGCTGGGGGCTCCTCTAATGCAGTTCTCGCAGGTGCTCGGGCTGCACCGCCTGGTCATCCTCTACCCCGACCCCGGCCACTAGTGGCTCTGGCAGGGGGCTCGGGTGCCTGATCGTCGGTCCTCCCATTGCGGGTCCTCACCATCTGTGAGAAAGAATAGAATAGAATCTTAGAATTTTTGGTGTTAATAACTCGCACGACAAGGAAATCAAAGAAATATGATTGTTCTTAACAGTTACATAGCCTCCCAAACATAAGTACGGACGTCTCCGCACCGATCCGCGAGACTAATAAATCGGCTTGTGAATCGCAACTCCTACGAACCTAGTGCTCTAATACCAACTTGTCACGACCCAAATTAACCCTCCGTAAGGTGTCGTGATGGCACCTAGTCTTTACGACTAGGTAAGCCTAACATTTGCGGAAAATATAAAGAAAACACAACATTTTTAAGATAAACAGTATATTTTAAATAGCCAAGAGTAGTACCACTCGCCATACACAAAATAATTTTTCAAGACCCAGAATATCACTAAGTCACAAGCTGCTATAATCTATGTAGCTCTATACAAAAGTCTGAAGATAATAAGGAAAATCTCTAGACGAGGGAGTAGAAGGGGACTCCGAAGATCTGCGGATGCAAGCAGAGGTACCTTGAAGTCTCCTAGAATTAGCAGCACGTACTAACCACGAGTCTAATAGCTCACACCTAGATCTGCACACGAAAACATGTGCAGGGAAGGGAATGAGTACACCACAATGGTACCCAGTAAGTGCCAAGCCTAACCTCGGTCGAGTAATGACGAGGTCAGGTCAGGGCCCTACCAGAGTAAATATAATAAATTAAACAGTAAAAGATATAACTAGAATTTACGGTAATATAGTTAAAGAAATTCTCGAAAATTTAACAGTTAAGGGAGCCTTGGCTCAAAATAAGGTAAACACAGTGAGAAATCTCTCGGGATACCGTCCCGTAGTTTTAAATGAATACGCAGTACAGGGGGATCTCCCGGAATATGTCCATAGTCCCAAAGTAAATATGTAGTGCTGGGGGATGTCCCGAAATACGCCCGTAGTCCCAAAGTAAATATGCAGTACAGGGGGATCTCTCGGAATACGTCCGTAGTCCCAATTTAAATATGCAACGCAAGATGAAATGACAGGTATGACATCGAGTTATACAGTTTATACTGGACACAGATAAGGCAAATAAGGACTTAACTGAACATGACGCACAGAATGTCAATTAGGCAGTTAAAACACGTAAGCATGCTTTTCTAGTCTAAACTACACAATTAAACATATTAGTACAATTAATAAGAGAAGCAATTTATGATTTAAAAAGGTTAAACATGATTTTTGCAATAATAGCCCGTGTACGTACTCGTCACCTCACGTACACGACGCCCACACACCAAATAATATCAAGATATCTTAAGGGGAAAGTCCCCAACACAAGGTTAGGCAAGCCACTTACCTCGAACCGCTCAAATCAACTTGATATCACGTTCTTGCCATGAGTATCCGACTCCAAATGGCCTAAATCTATTCAAAACAGTACAATACCATCAATACGCGCTAATGGAATGAATCCCACAAGAAAACTACAAAATTAGGCCAAAACCAGAAATTGGCTCAAACCCGGCCCCCGGGGCCCACATCTCGAAACCCGACAAAATTCACGAAACTAGAAAGTCATTCACTCACGAGTCTAACCATATCAAATTTACTAAAATCTGACACCAAATGGTCCTCCAATCCACAATTCAAACTCCCAAATCCCTAGTCTCCAACTTCCAATTTCCACCTTAAATACACATTAACTAGGTGGGAAAATATATGGCAAGGGAAGATTATTGACCAAAAATAAGCACAAGGAACTTACCTCAAGAAATGCCTCGAAAATGCTCTCAAAAATTGCCCCAACCCGAGTTTGCAAATCCAAAAATGATAAAACTCGCGAAACCCTTCAGTTTTAATCACTGCCAAGGTATTTCCGCACCTGCGGAACCTGGGCTCGCACCTACGGGTGTGCTTGTGCAGAAAACATGCGCATCTGTGCAACTCACTTACCCCCTCTGCCTTCACACCTGCGATGAAAGGGCCGCATCTGCGCCCTCGCGCCTGCGGAGTCCCTTCCGCTTCTCCGCATCTTGTGCATGTGTGAACATCCTTGCGCATTTGCTGGCATCGCAGATGCGGAAACTTCCTCGCACCTGCCACCCCAGGACAACTCTCGGTTTATCACATCTGCGCTTCCATCTCCGCATGTGCGGCTCGCGCACCTGCGATCTCTTTTCCGCAGGTGCGAAAACACCAGAACCGGCAAAGTTTAGAAATTCCTCTAAGTCTAAGTTTTCATCCGTTAAGCATCCGAAACACACCCGAGGCCCCTAGGACCTCAACCAAACATACCAACCAATCCTAAAACACCTAACAAACTTTGTCGAGCCTTTAAACCACGTCGAACAACACCAAAATCATGAATTAATCACGGATTCAAACCTAAGAATTTAAAGTTTTCCAAATTGTATAAATGACGCCGAACCACATCAAATCTAGTCCGAATGACCTCAAAATTTACACACATGTCACATATGACATTATGAACCTATAGCCACTTTCGGAATTCCATTCCGATCTTGATATCAAAATTTCCACTATCGGCCGACATCGCTGAAAAACTAGCTTCCGCCAATTGAAGCCTAAATCTACTACAGACCCCCAAAACACATTCCGGACATGCTCCTAAATCCAAAATCACCTAACAGAACCGACAGAATTCCATTCTGGAGTCATCTTCACACAGTTCCGACTACGGTCCAAATTCTAAGATTTAAGCTCTCATTTAGGGACTAAGTGTCCCAACACACTCCGAAATTCAAAACCAATCCTCCCGGCAAGTCACAATAGCAGAAAAAAATTTGGGGGAAGCAGTTAATAGGGGATCGGGGCTATTACTCTCAAAACGACCGGTCGGGTCGTTATAGTTGGTACTTATTAAATCTTTTATTTGTCATGCCTCATTCCTAGTTTATCGAGTTTTCTTTTATATGATAATTTAGTGTGATTGTCACTTGACTTTTATGTGGATTCTGTATTCTGTTGATTTGCCATTTAGTGGAACTAATTTCATTAAGGATTTTTTATCTATAAATAATTAATTAATTAAATTTGAAAAGAGGTATTAATCTATTTACCAAGAAAATGGATTAATTAAGGCGTTGTTCTTGTTGAGTTACTTTTCCATCCTTGTTGTTGTTTTAGAGATTTTATATACATTATGTTGAGCCGTGGGCTATCTGTTGTGAAATTAATTGATATCGTTGTACCTTTGGAAAGGTTGTGGCCTACGGGGAATTTGTAAATACGAGTTAATTATGTTGTGTTATTGTGATAATATTCTGTGTGAATTGTTGTGTGATTTGGGTTATTGTTATGCGGCGTATAAGGGTGGCATTCCATTGTTGACATTATGCGGGCATAAGGGTGGCATTTCACTATTGTTACGTGTGTTGGGATATGGCAGGACCCCAAATTCCCTCCGTAGGATATCGTGATGGCATCTAGTCTCTAAGACTAGGTAAGCCTATAAATTATGTGGAATAACAGAATCTAAAACTGAAACTTGAATCTCAACATATGAAATAAATAAAAACTGCAATTCAAAATAGTTACAACTCCCAAAACCTGGTAGAAATAAGTCACAAGCTTCTAAGAGAAATACTAAGTGTCTATATACTTCAGAGTCTAAGGAGAATAAGGAAAATAACATAATAAGTATAGAGGGGGACTCCGAGGTCTGCGGACGCTGGCAGATGTACCTTGAAGTCTTCGCATACAGACTAGCTCACTGATACCTCGTCTGGTAGGAAGTACCTGGATTTGCACAAAAGGATGTGCAGAAGCATAGTATGAGTACACCACAGCGGTACCCAGTAAGTGTCAAGTCTAACCTCAGTAGAGTAGTGACGGGGTCAGGTTAGGGCCCTACTAGAAATAATAAAAGACAAGGTGAAAAGTTTAACAATATAATAATAATAATAATAATAATAATAATAATAATAATAATAATAATAATAATAATAATAATAATAATAATAATAATAATAATAATGACAATGGAAGTGAATCAAGTAGGGAGTATTCCACAATTTAACTACATAGAATAAGGCAAATAATACCTCACGAAAGAAAAACAGAAATTTACATATTTAGGGAAAAACAAAAATAATCAAGACAAGTACACCGTGCATGTACTTTGTGCATTGATTTTAACTAAACACAAAGGGAGATCACTTCAAATGGGTGCAAAAACAGATTACTCGTCGTATGCGAACTACGCACTCATTTTTACTACACTAGTAGATCTCTATGAATTCATTCAGTTACCAAAATGTACTACCATTGTTGAGTGTCCTTCGCTCAATTTTGGTAATGGGGACTATGTAATCGTCAAAATACATTTTTCTACTTGTTGTAACTCACTAAACTACTATGTTTGTTTTTTCTAATTATTTATAAAAACTAGCCCCAGGCACTTGCCTAGTGGATTTCCAAAAAAATAAAAATATCAACAAGGGCACTCCCAAGGTACCACCTCGTAGTCCCAAATCATAAATAAATTCACAATATTTCTTTTCCTTATAGCACCGCGGGAACCTTCACATTTAGTTTAAATGAAATTATTTTTTCCGAAATAGCATCCGGCGTTTTAGCCCACCTTATCATACCGCATGGCTTCTAGTTGTTTCCCTAATAGCTACACGTATCAAGCCCACCTTATCTCACCGCATGCATTTCAACACCCAGACCTTATATCACCGCATGCGTATCAATATCACAATATAACATAATTCGCACCTCAAGTGCGCAAATATTTCAACTTGCCAAATAAATCAACAACAACATTATTTTACACAATAAGGAGCTCACGGCTCAATCACAATATATTCAAAAATTTCAACAAAATATTCGGGAGTGAATAACTAAACAGAAATAACATTTTACGATTTAACACTTTGCCTCAATACCAAATTTCAATGTAAGATATTCATATTTTTAATAATTCGATTAAGAAATTCAACTTTCAAATATTGAGCACACAATAAAAGAAACAAAGTGTCAACTAAACAGGTAAAGCAAATAGTAGGAAAAAGGTAAGGCACATTTAAAAAATAAAAATAGATCAATGATGATGAGTATAACAAGATAAAATAATTTAATTAATATGTGACAAAGATCTACAAAATTTAAAGACATAATCTTTCACATTTAGCCCGTATACACACTCGTCACCTCGCGTACACGTCTTTCAACACATCACAATTATCATATCAATACCAATCCTAAGGGAAATTTCTCCCACACAAGGTTAGATAAGTCACTTACCTCGACTTGCGTTAATTCAATCCACTAGTAGGCTTTTTCCTCGATTATCCAATTCCAAATGACTCGAATCTAGTCAAAACAATTAATTCGATGCAGTCAATACAAGTATAGGAATTAATTCCATATGAAAATACAAATGTTTTCAACAAAAATCCAAAATTAAACTCAAAATTTGCCAGCGGAACTAATTTTACCAAATATGAACGCCCATTTAACCACGAGTCCAACCAAACTAATTTTACCAAATTCCGACATCAACTCGGCCTTCAAATCTTCAAATTTAACCAAGAGGGTTTTCAAACATTTCCAACTTAATTCACCAATTAAATGTTACAAACAACCATAGATTCGGGTAATTTGACCAAACTTATGTTAAGAACACTTACCCCGATGTTTTTCTTGAAAATCTCCCGAAAATCGCCTCTCCCCGAGCTCCAAATTGTTAAAAATGAAAAATGGGACGAAGTCCCATTTTCAGAACATAAACTCTCTGCCCAGTCATTTCTTCTACGCGATCGCGGACCAAGTCCCGTGATCACGAAGCACAATTTTCCACTGTTAAAAAACAAACCCTACGCAATCGCGGATAATTCCACGCGATTGCGAAGCACAGTTCGAGAGACCCACGCGATCGCGAACTCAGTCACGCAATCACGAGGAACAAAACGTGTGGCCCAGCTTCTGACTCCTATACTGTCACGACCCAATTTCTCCTCCGTTTAGGTATCGTGATGGCACCTAGTCTTAAGGACTAGGTAAGCCTAACAATAATTAAAACAACAACATTATTTAAATAGAATCTCTTACAATTCCCAAAACCGGTAGTACAAGTCATAAGCTCTACAAAGTGTTTGCTAAAAAAAAGTCTCTAAATACAACTGTCCAGAAATAGGAATAAACAGTGCAAAATGAAAACTTGAAGGTGACTCTGAAACCTGCGAACGTAGCGGTAGGCTTACCTTGAGTTTTCGCAGCAACAGTCCACACAGCTAGCTAACGAACAATTTCTTGGATCTGCACAAAAAAAATGTGCAGAAGAGTAGCATGAGCACACCACAACGGTGCCCAGTAAGTATCAAGACTAACCTCTGTGGAGTAGTGACGAGGAACAGTCAAGATACCCATTGGTCTAATAAACTGAAAAAATATAAGTACATGAACAACAGAAGTATGATGTCTACATAAAGACTATGCAATATGGCTCACAGTACAGTAATGGCAATAAGGAAGGAAACAACAAGTATCAGCGGAATATCATGAAAATGACACAGAAAGGTGAATGGAACACAACCTAAATCCGGAATCACAAATACAGCAAGGACAAATAATAACTCAGCAACTACAACCGCTTTTACATAAGGTTTTAGTCAGCAACTCCACGAGGTACCGAACCTCGGACAAATCACAACTTACGGGTCTCAATATCTGAACTCTAACACTTGGCATCATGTGCCCTCATAATATCTCATAACCGCACTGACGACTCACGTGCCAATAGAGTCATTCTCACATAGAAGGCAAGTAAACAAGGGTGAGCATCTATGCTCAACAATATCAAGAACATCTCTTATCCGATAAGAGTGCTTAACTATGTGTATGCTTGTGTAAGTGTACTACCATAGTCCATAGCAGCAATTAAGCAAAAGAAAAAAGAACGCACATCACGTAGAATATTTTCTCACAGCATTCACAAGATAAGGCTCACACAGGTAAGTGTACCACTACACAAATATCAACAACAGAAATCCCCCCAGGCCATCACAAATCATCACAAATCAATCCCTGATATAGCCCACCTTGTCTCGCCACGTGCGCAATAGTAAAGTAAATGCTCGCCTTGTCTCGCCACACGTGCATAATAATGTTCCCACCTTGTCTCGCCACATGCGCAACCCACACACGTGCATAATAATGTTCCCACCTTATCTCGCCACATGCGCAACCCACATATATATATACATATCCCGCCTTGTCACGCCGCATGTGCAAATATCAATAGTAACAATAGCATGGCAGAAACCTCGTGCAACCCCATAACAACAACGCACGACAGAAACCTCGTACATCACCATAAGAAGTACAACAACAACAATGGCAAAAATACAAAGTACGACAAGAAAACCAATTCAAGAACTTTAAGTCACAAGGAACGGTAGAACCAATTCCCAAGGAATAACCACAGTAAGGAATGCTAGGCGTACAGAGAACAGATCAACAAGGGAAAAACGAATATGTAGCAATGGTCCCACAATATACATTTCAACAATAGGGAGAGCTAACACGAGTCAAATAAACCCAAATAAAACAAGTCAACTAAGATGTAGGATATCTAAAACTTCTTTTAAGGTTGAGAAAATTTCAAAGGATATTCAACACTACAATTAAGGATAAGCAACAGAAAGATAATCATAACCTCAATTAAGACTGAACAAATTATAGGATGAGATAATAATAATAATTCCAAATAAAGATAAGCAATTATGAAAATATAGCATGACAATAGAGGAGGTAAAATCTTCAATTAAGTCAAATAAGAGTCAAACAGGCAATAAGAGTTAATCCTGAAAATGATTAATTCTAATCAGCGCATGTAGAGGTGAAACTAGTAAATAGAAACTTAATCATATCAAGAACAACTCCATACTCAGTGAATATAAGGACCTAATAATCCTAAAAGGCCAACTTTTCACAAACAAGTCCGAGCACGCACTCGTCACCTCGCGTACATGGACTACAATTAACATAGAAGACTCAAATCCTAAGGGAAAAATCCCCCACACAAGGTTAGGCAAGATACTTACCTCGAATCAAGCTCAAACAATCGGTCACAATGCCTTTTCCACGAATATCCGGCTCCGAATGGCTCAAATCTAGCCAAACACAATTGCATAACATGAATATAATAATAATACACTTATCTAATCAATGAAATAAATATTTTAACAAAAATTACGAAATTCACCATAAAAGTTCGACCTGGGCCCACATCTCGGAATCAGATAAAAATCACAAAATACGAACATCCATTCACTCACGAGTCCAACCATATAAGAATTACTCAAAATCCGACCACAAATCCCCCTTCAAAACTCAAAATCTTTATTCAAGAAGTTCTTCCAATTTTTCCCAATTTCAACCCCAAAAATCCGAATATTAAATGGAGAAACAACTATAGATTAATGCAATAAAACCAAATTCGAATAAGAAATTGTTACCCACAAGATTCCTCTGAAAATACCTCAAAGAATTGCCTTCTCCCGAGCTAAAAATCAAAAATGGAGTGAAAATGAACTAACCCTCGATTCCAACCCCTTTCTGCCCAGCGATCCTCGTATCTGCGACCATTTCTCGCACCTGCGCCTACCGTACCTGCGGTCTAACCGGTCGCACCTGTGGAAGTCACTAACTCCCATAGTCTTCACACCTGCGAGCCTTCTGCGCATCCGCGGGCATCGCAGATGGGAAACTTCCTCGCACCTGAGACCCCAGGCCAACTCTCAATTCTCGCATCTGCGCTTCCATCTCCACACGTGCGAGTCCGCTGATGTGCACAAATTCTCCGCACCTGCGAAGACCCAAGTCCAACTCTTCTCGCACTTGCGTCTCCATCTTCACACCTGCGACCATCGCAACCGCGCCCAAGGTCCGCAGGTGCGATTACACCAGAACTCAGACCTCACCAAAACCATGGAAATCATCCGCAACTCGTCCGAAAAACACCCGGGGCCCTCGGGACCCAGTCCAAACATACCAACAAGTTCTATACCCTAACACGGACCCGCTCGAGGTCTCAAATCACATCAAACAACGTTGAAATTACGAATTGCACCATGAATCAAACTTATAAATTTTCAAATCTTTCAACTTCTAAAACCCGTGCTGAAACCTATCAAATCAACCCGGAATGACGTCACATTTTGTAGGAAAGTCCCAAATAACATAACAGAGCTGTTCCAACTCTCGGAATCGCATTCCGACCCCGATATCAAAAAGTTCACTTCCGGTCCAAATCTCCAAAAATTCGACTTTCGCCATTTCAAGCCAAAATCGGCTACAGACCTCGGATTTACAGTCCGGACATGCTCCTAAATCCAACATCACCTTACAGAGCTAATGAAACCGACGGAACTCCATTCAAGAGTCGTCTTCACATAGTTCCAACTACGGTCGAAATCCTAAGACTTAAGCTTCCGTTTTAGGGACTAAGTGTCCCAAATCACTCTGAAATATTCGGTAACTGAATTCAACCATGCACGCAAGTCAATACACATAATATGAAGCTGCTCAAGGCCTTATGCCACCGGAAGGGACTTAAATTCTCAAAACGACCGACCGGGTCGTTACATATACTATACGCGATCACGACATGCCTCACGCGTTCGCGATGCACTCGTGTCCAAAGCTACGCGATCGCAGCCCTATTCTCGTGATCGCATATAATTTTTTTCCATGCCTAGCTAAGCCTACGCGATCGCAAACCTCCTCACACGATCGCGTATAAGGAAACCAGGCAGTGCATCAGAAAATTTTTGGCATAGTTGAAAATCCAAAATTCAATCCGTTAACCATCTGAAACTCACCCGAGGCCCCCGTGATCTCAACAAATACACCAATAAAATCCTAAATTATCATACGAACTTAGTCAAAATCTCAAATCACATCAAACAACGCTAAAACGACGAATCATACCTGTCACGACCCAAAATCCCACCACAGGCGTCGTGATGGCACTTAGTCTCTAAGACTAGGTAAACCGATTATAATTACAATTCAAGCCCTTTTTTAAAAACAAATAATTTAATACACGTGTCGAACCCAATAGCGGAAATAATTTTAAAAACCTCCCAAGACTGGTAATACTGAATCACGAACTCTAACTAAAATTATGAAATAATCTCAAGGATCGAATATACAATACTTTTTGAATAATAATTAACAGTACAATAAAATGGAAAGACTCCAAGGGACTGCGACAACCGACCAACTCTACCTTGAATCCTTGCGATCAACATACTAACTCTACCCGAGTCTGATATCTCCAATACCTAGCTCTGCACAAAAATGTGCAGAAGTGTAGTATGAATACACCACGGTCGGTACCCAGTAAGTATCAAGACTAACCTCGGTGGAGTAGTGACGAGGTACAGTCAAGACACTCACTAATCAATTAACCTTGTGCAGTGTAGCAGTATATAATAATAATAATAATAATAATAATAATAATAATAATAATAATAATAATAATAATAATAATAATAATAATAATAATAATAATAATAATAATAATAATAATAATAATAATAATAATAATAATAATAATAATAATAATAATAATAATAATAATAATAATAATAATAATAATAATAATAATAATAATAATAATAATAATAATAATAATAATAATAATAATAATAATAATAATAATAATAATAATAATAATAATAATAATAATAATAATAATAATAATAATAATAATAATAATAATAATAATAATAATAATAATAATAATAATAATAATAATAATAATAATAATAATAATAATAATAATAATAATAATAATAATAATAATAATAATAATAATAATAATAATAATAATAATAATAATAATAATAATAATAATAATAATAATAATAATAATAATAATAATAATAATAATAATAATAATAATAATAATAATAATAATAATAATAATAATAATAATAATAATAATAATAATAATAATAATAATAATAATAATAATAATAATAATAATAATAATAATAATAATAATAATAATAATAATAATAATAATAATAATAATAATAATAATAATAATAATAATAATAATAATAATAATAATAATAATAATAATAATAATAATAATAATAATAATAATAATAATAATAATAATAATAATAATAATAATAATAATAATAATAATAATAATAATAATAATAATAATAATAATAATAATAATAATAATAATAATAATAATAATAATAATATATTGCTCAAATGAATAAGGAACACAAATACAACCAATCAATCAAGTCCCTCAAATATACGTCTTTCCAATGTAAGTATTTCAAGTATAAATCTTTCAAATATAAGTCTTTCAATAAAAATCCTTAGAATATAACCTTGAGCGTGATAAATTACCCCTTAGGCATTGAGTCTTATGTGAAAATTGTGTAATTGAAAACCATGTACGCGAGATGACGAGTACGTACTTGGTTTATATGTGCATATTATATCGGTTGAAATTCGTAGACACCCTTAAGTATTAAATTGGAAAATTATTGTAACTTATTAAATCCCTTATTTTTCATGCCTCATTCCTTGTTTGCCGAGGTAGTTTTTATATGATAATTTCGTGTGATTGCTACTTGACTTTTATGTGAACTCTGTGTTTGTTTGAGTTGCCATTTTTATGGAAACTACTTTGTCACGACCCAAAATTCATAAAGGCCATGATGGCACCGGACTCCACTGTCAGGCAAGCCAACACTAAATAGTTAATTAAATCTTCATTTTAATATTTTTGAAATCGTAAATTTACTTCAATTTATCTAGTAAAAGATGAATTTATAGAATAAATAAATAACAATATTTTCCAATTCCAATAGTGAACATCCCATAATCATCCCAGAACCCGGTGTCACAAGTGCATGAGCCTTTTCTAGAAATTTAAAATAAAATACAATGACTGTCCGGAATACAACTTGGACAGGAAAGAAAATACAATACTCTGAAGGAGACTCTGTTGGTTGCGGTGCGTCGTATAGTCCCCGCCATAAACACGCCTCTGCGCCCACAAGGCCGCTAAACATATGTGTACTTGCACAAAACTGTGCAGCGAGTGTAGTATGAGTACGTAAATCAACGCGTACCCAGTAAGTATCCCGCTTAACCCCGAAGAAGTAGTGACGAGGGATCGACTTCGACACTTACTATGAGCTATAAATAAATGGAATAATATCATTAAATTAGACATGGATTAATTAATACGGTTGCAAGCCCAATAGTCTGAAGTAAGTAAACAGTTCTTTCATAATTAAGGAATCTCCAAATTTTATCTCCCATTATTTAACGATTATATCTTCGGCCAATAAGGCCATATCAAATTATCCGTTTATCTCAGACCAGGGAGGCAATATCGTTATTTATAAACTTTAAGGCAAGCAATACAGGCATGCGCAAGTGATGCCGAGGTCGTACGGCCCGATCCAACAATTATTTAAAGTGTGCACTGCCAGAGGGTTGAATGTCGCAAACCATAGATGCATCTATTTAATCTTCCGAGGCGTTCGGCCCGTTCCACAAAATATAACACATTCAAATAATCAATCAAGAATTCATCAAGGGGCAAGTATCCAAGGAAAAGGCAATTTCTCTTTTAACAGTCAAGAAAACAATGTCTAGCCTTTTAGAAGCTTATTAACAAAGTTCGATATGATTTAATCATTTTAAATTGACAACAAGATTGCAAATATTACAAGTAAAGCATGCTTTTGGATCCTAGACTACCCGAACTTAAGCATAATAGTAGCTACGCACGGACTCCCGTCCCCTCGTGCGTACGTAGCCCCTACAAATAGGAGCACACAATGATTTATTTCACATATGGGGTAAATTCTCTCTTACAAGGTTAGAAAGGAGACTTACCTCGCTCCGAAGTTCTATAACCGGCTTCCGAGCCCTTCAAACAACTCAAACTGATGCCTAACGCTCCACAACTAGCCAAATAATGGGCAAACCAATGAAAATATATTCTAATACTCATAGCAATTCAATTTACAACCATTCCCAACTCTGTTCGAAAAGTCTATAAAATCACCATCGGGCCCACGTGCCCGGATTCCGAAAATATTTGAAGATAATCATTACCCATAACCTTATAAACTCAAATACATGATTTATTCCCAATTCCATGCCCAAATTCGTGATCAAAATCCAAAATACAAAATTCTAGGTTTTTTTTCAAAATCCCAAATTTCTATAAATTTTCATGTCTAAATCCATATATAGACCATGTATGTAACTCACAACTAGAAGAAATCACTTACCTCATGCTTGATGATGAAATTCCCTCTTTAAAAGCTCCAAACATCGCCCCAAGCCGTGTGAAAAATGGGTGAAATGAGCTCAATCCCCGTTTTAAAGCAATCTCCCCAGGTGCTGCCCTTCTTCTTCGCGAACGCGGAACCTTCCTCGCATTCGCGAAGCACACAAGCCACTGCCCGCGAAGCACACCGGGCCAAACCATTGCGAACGCGAAGAACAACCACACTTGCCTCACCAGTAACCCTTCGCAAATGCGGTGCCTCCTTCACGAACGCGAAGGGTAAATTCCAGCAGCCCTCAACTTCCTCTACGTGAACGCGGGAATACCCTCGCGAACGCATAGAAGGAAACCAGACACCACCAGATCTGATGCTTCAGCCATTAACCAAGTCCAAATTCCAATCCGTTAACCATCCGAAATCCACCCGAGGCCCTCGGGACCCCAACCAATCATACCAACCAGTCCCATAACACATTACGAACTTGCTCGAGCCTTCAAATCATATCAAACGACATCAA
This sequence comes from Nicotiana tabacum, assembly GCF_000715075.1. Taxonomy (NCBI): domain Eukaryota; kingdom Viridiplantae; phylum Streptophyta; class Magnoliopsida; order Solanales; family Solanaceae; genus Nicotiana; species Nicotiana tabacum. Next base: position 87,384,170 of record NC_134103.1, read on the forward strand.
AATCATGAATCGCATCCCAATTCAAACTTAATGAACTTTGAAACTTCATCTTTTACAACCGATGCCGAAACCTATCAAATCACATCCGCTTGTCCTTAAATTTTGCACACAAGTCACATTTGACATTACTGACCTACTCCAACATCCAGAATCGGATTCTGACCTCGATATGAAAAAGTCCACTTCCAGTCAAACTTCTCAAAAACCTTCAAATTTCTAGCGTTAGCCAAATGACTTCAAAATGACATACGGACCTCCGAATCCACTTCCGGACGCGCTCCCAATATCGGAATCACCATACGGAGCTATTCTCAGACTCAGAATTCCAAACGAACATCGATAGCATTGAAATGCACTTCAACCCAAATTTATGAAATTCTTCCAAAATGCTAACTTCCACAATAGGTGTCAAAACGTTCCCGGGGCATTCAAAGCCCGATCCGAATATACGCCCAAGTCCGAAATCATCATACAAACTTGTTGGAACCTTCAAATCCCGATTCTGAGGCCGTTTACTCTAAAATCCAATCTTAGTCAATTCTTTCAACTAAAGGCTTTCGAAATGAGAATTTTCTTTTCAAATCAATTCTGAACTTCCGAAATTTCAATTCTGACCATATGCACAAGTCATAATACCTGAAGTGAAGTTGCTCATGGCCTCAAACTGCCGAACGACACGCTAGAGCTCAAAACAACCGGTAGGGTCATTACACACTTTCATTATTTATTTTACCTATAGATAATTTAAATGGAAAGTTTAGTTAATAAGATGAATAAATGTATTTATTTCTTTAAGTTGTGATTTAAAAGAGGTGTTGTTCCTTGATGAATTACTTTTCAATTCACGTTGTTGAAAATTTGGCATTGAATTAAAAAGGCCGTTAATCATATTGAGGCAAAGTGCCAAATTATAAAATATTATTCGGTTGAGTTGTTCACTCCTGAACATTTTGTTAAGATGTTGTACACATTATGATCGAGTCATGGGCTCCGTATTGTGGAAAAATAATGTATTGTTGATTTCTGTGGAAAGTTGTAATATTTGAGCACTTGATGTGCAATTTGTGATATGTTGTAATATTTGAGCACTTGATGTGCAGTTTGTAATATGTTGTAATATTTGAGCACTTGATGTGCATTTGTGATATGTTGTGATATAAGGAATCTGAAAATTTTTAAAACATGAAAGTTGTAACCCTTTGATTCTAGTTTCCAGAAAGTTAAACCATTCATCATTTGGATATTTGTACAGAAAGTTATGGTCGACTGAATGAAGGCTGGTAAGGCAGTTTCGCTAGAAATTTCTAATGCATAGAGCCAACTTTGGAAGCTTATATCTCAAAATCTATAAGGAATCCGAAAATTTTCAAAACATGAAAGTTGTAGTTCTTGATGTCTAGTTTTCCAAAAGTTAAAACCATTCATCATTTGGACATTTGTACAGAATGTTATGATCGACTAACCAAAGCCTAGCACTGCAGTTTTCACTGCAATTTCTGGTTGGAAAGTTGAAGTAGGTCGCATTTTAAAGATGCGACCTATTTTGGGAGAAGCTATATTTTGGGATTTCGGCCATTTTAACATATTTGGAGCTATGGAGCTCGGATTAAAGAGATTTTTGAGGAGATTTTCACCATATGAATTGGGATAAGTGTTCTATATCCAAAAGTGATTATATTTCATAAATCCATGGTTATATTTATCATAAATTTCGGATTTAAATGGAAGAAATCAAGATTTTTGCAAAACTTTTCAAGAATGAAAATTTTAGATTTGGAGGTCGAATTTTTATCGGAATTTGATAAAATTGGTATGGGTGGACTCGTAATTGAATGGGTTGTCGGATTTTGTGAGTTTCGTCAGAGACGTGGCCCCATGGGCAATTTTTGAGTTAAATTTTGGATTTTGTTGAAAAATTAGTATTTTCATATGGAATTAATTCCTATAATTAGTATTCACTGAATTGAATTAATTTAGTTAGATTTGGGCTGTCCGGAGGTCAATTCAAGCAAGAAGGCAATTTTGGAATATCGGCCTAGCTTCAAAAAGGTAAGTATCTTGCCTAACCTTGAGTGGGGGAAATTCCCCTTAGGAATTGAGTATTATGTGCAATTCGTGTAATTGAAAACCATGTACGCGAGGTGACGAGTACGTACTTGGTTTATATGTGCAAATTACATTGGTTAAAATCCTTAGACGCCCTTATGTATTAAATTTAAAATTATTAGCACTTATTAAATCCTTTAATTGTCTTACCTAAATCCTTGTTTTGTTGGATTGTTTTTATATGATGATTTGGTGTGATTACCACCTTGATTTTTATATGACATATTATTTTGTTGAGTTGTTCATTCCCGGATATATTTGTTAAGATTTTGTGCACATTATGGTCGAGTCATGGGCTCCTTATTTTGGAAAAATAAGGTATTGTTCATTTCTGTGGAAAGTTGTAATATTTGAGTACTTGATGTGCAATTTGTGATATGTTGTAATATTTGAGCACATGATTTGCAATTCGTGATATGTTGTAATATTTTAGCACTTGATGTGCAATTTGTGATATGTTGTGATATGTGAGCACTTGAGGTGCAAGTTGTATTATGCTGTAATATTTGGGCACTTGAGGTGCGATTTGTGAAATATTGTGATATTGATACGCATGTGATGATATAAGGTGGCTTTGAAACGCATGCGGTGAGATAAGGGTGACTTGAAACGCGTGGCTAGTAGGAAAACTAGTAGAAGTCATACGGTGTGTTAAGGGTGGCTAAAACGCGGGACGCTATTTCGGGAAAAAAATAATTTCTTTAGATTAAATGTGAAGGCTCCTGCTGTAATATAAGGGAAAAATGAGATATTGTGAATTTATTTATGATTTGGGACTACGAGGCAGTACCTCGGGAATGCCCTGTTGATATTTCTTTATTTATGTTCTTGTCTTGGGTGATTTTGTTTCATTTAATATGTAAATTCTTCTCTTCTTCCGTGATGTACTAGTTGACTTTATTATTATGTATTTTGTACTCCTAATTGTATTGTGTTGGCTTTGGCTTTTTAGCACGAGACTCTGAAGAAGTATATTTCTCATTTTTCTTACTGATTTTCGATGATTGAGTTGATTTAAATAAAAGAAATTATTATTATGTTTTAAATTAAATAGTTTTACATCCAAATCAGTAGTTTATATGATTCTTTAATTTAAGTGCAATGTTATTTTCTTCACCCAAATGATTTCTAAAATAAATTCATTTCTTTGTTGATTTCTTACTTGATTTAAAAATTGTAAACTCACTTTAGTGGAAATAAATTGATCATGTGAATCTTATATACATTGATATTATTGGCACGTGAGTTGTCCGTGCAGTTGTGATAGAAATATGGGCACGAGGTGCCGTGAAAATATGGAAGGGGGCTGAGACCCGTATGTTTATGATTTTGAAATGAGGTGTCACGAGGTGACTTTTATTTGAAAGAATTATATTCAATATATTATTTCAAAGAATTATAGTTGAAAGAAATTTATTTGAAGGGAGTATATTAAAAATATATATTTATTTGACAAGGTTATATTTTAAGGATTTTTATTAAAAAACTTATATTTGAAAGATTTATACTTGAAGTACTTACATTGGAAAGATGTATATTTGAGGGACTTGATTGATTGGTTGTATTTGTGTTCCTTATTCGTTTGAGCAATATATATGTTGTTCTTGTTGCCTTGTTGTTTACATCATTTATTTATTCTTGTTGCCATCATTACCATTTGTTTATATTATTATTATTATATACTGCTATACTGTACAGGTTAATTGATTAATAAGTGTCTTGAATGTACCTCGTCACTACTCCACCGAGATTAGTCTTGATACTTAGTGGGTACTGACCGTGGTGTACTCATACTACACTTCTATACATTTTTGTGTAGAGTTAGGTATTGGAGATATCAGACTCGGGCAGAGTTAGTGTGTTGATCACAAGGATTCAAGGTAGAGCTGTTTGGTTATCGCGTTCCCTTGAAGTTTTTCTATTTTATTGTACTATTAATTATTATTCGAACAGTATTGTATATTCGATCCTTGAGATCATTTCATAAATTCAGTTAGAGTTCGTGACTCAGTATTACCAGTCTTGGGAGGTTTTTAAAATTATTTCCGTTGGTGGTTTCGACACGTGTATTAAATTATATCTTTAAAAAAAAAGGCTTGAATTGTAATTGTAATCGGCTTACCTAGTCTTAGAGACTAAGTGCCATCACGACACCTGTGGTGGGACTTTGGGTCGTGACAAGTTTTGTGCAAAGCCAGGTATTGGAGATATCGGACTTGTGCAGAGTTAGTGTGTTGATCGCAAGGATTCAAGGTAGAGCTGCTCGGTTGTTGCAGTCCCTTGGAGTCTTTTCATTTTATTGTACTGTTAATTATTATTCAAACAATACTGTATATTTGATCCTTGAGATCATTTCATAAATTCAGTTAGAGTTCGTGACTCGGTATTACCAGTCTTGAGAGGTTTTTAAAATTATCTCCGCTGTTGGTTTCGACACGTGTATTAAATTATATGTTAAAAAAAAGGCTTGAATTGTAATTGTAATCGGCTTACCTAATCTTAGAGACTAAGTGCCATCACGATGCCTGTGGTGGGATTTTGGGTCATGACAAGTTGGTATCAGAGCTCTAGGTTCATAGGTGCTATGAGTCATAAACGAGTTTAGTAGAGTCTTGTGGATCGGTACGAAGACGTTTGTACTTATCTTCGGGAGGCTACAGAACTATTAGGACAGTTTCACTTCCTTTATTCCTATCATGCGAGTTCATTGATCTCGAAGTTTTCACTTTTATCATTCTATTCTCTCACAGATGGTGAGGACACGAGCTGCAATTACTGATGATGTTTCCCCAGGAGCTGATGTCTCTAGGGGCAGAGGTAGAGGCCAAAGAGGGGCACGCGCCACAGCTATAGCATCTACCCGAGTAGCAGTTGAGGAACCGCCAGTAGCTCCAGTTGGGGGGCAGGTACCGGAGGCGCCTGTTGTTACACCCGGACTTCAGGAGACCTTAGCACAGTTCCTGAGCATGTTTGGTACATTGGCTTAAGCAGGGTTGATTTCGGTTGCACCAGCTTCTTCACAGATTGGGGGAGGAGCCCAGACTCCCGTCGCCCACACCTCGGAGCAGCGAGTTCATGTTGGTCAGGTTCCAGGTGTCATGGCGATACAACCTGTGATTCCAGTTCAGCCCGTGGTCAGGGCAGCAACATCTTAGGAAGAGTAGCTTAGACTTGCAAGGTTCAAGAAATATGACCCTCCTACATTCAGTGGTTTGGCCTCAGAGAGTGCAGAGGGTTTCCTAGAGGAGTGCCATCGCATTCTCCGCACTATGGATATTGTTGAGACGAGTGGGGTTACTTTTACTATGTTCCAGCTTAAGGGAGCGGCTTATCAGTGATGGCGGGCATATGATTTGGGTAGCCCAGCCGATGCAGTTTCACTTACATGGGTTCAGTTTTTAGAGATGTTCTTGAGAGAGTTTGTACCTCAATCCCATCGGGATGCATGGCGCGCGGAGTTTGAGTGGATATGCCAGGGCACTATGTCACTGTCAGAGTATACCGTTAGATTTAGTGATTTGGCCAGACATGCACCTACTTCCGTAGATTCATTGAGGGACTCAGGCATGATATTCGGTTCAGCATGACTCGGGAGTTAGAGCCAGATATTTTGTTTCAGCAGGTGGTAGGGATCGCCCACTGATTTGAGGGCATGTGGGGCCATGAGAGAGAGGACAGGCGAGGTTCGGAGAGAGAGGACAGGGAGGCGAGGAGCCCTCATAGACCGGAGAGATCTACTGGTCCTTATTTTGGAGGCAGGTTACGACATGGTTAAGGTTTGGTGGGTCAGCCAGTTCAGTTTGCACTTCAGGCTTTGCACCGTGTTTCAGGTGCTCACGGGTCTCAAAGTACCCGTACCGCACAGTTCCCATAACCACGTCAGCAGAGAGGTTGCTTCGAGTGTAGAGATACCAGCCACAGGGTGAGAGATTGTCCTAGACTCCGGACAAATGTGTCACAGCGAGGTATTCAGGTGGGTAGAGGGCGCCCAAGAGGGGAAGGCCCGGCCCGTTGAGATGTTTCATATAGTAGGCTTGAGGTTATTGCGCCAGATGATGTCATACATGTATGCTTTTGATTTGTTATAGAGGGACACCATTCATATTTCGTTTTGGTTCTGCTTATCGGGATGAGTTCCCTTATTTGTTGCTTCACTTATGGGTGAGTTTCATGATTTTCACTCTATTTATGTGTTTGCCCCTGTTGGGAGATTCTATGAGTGGTAGCCCATGTATATAATTTGTTTTTATTCATCATTAAAAGTGGTGAGACTAGAAATGAATTCATGTTGTCCATTATGATAAGTTTGATGTGATTCCTGAGTAATTTGGTTACGATCTGTGATTTGATACTCTACCGGGGTGAGAGTTCAGTAAGTGTTGTGATTTTATTGGAAGAATTGAGTTAGTGGGAGATTTCAATTGATATGATGTGCATTCGACCTATATTTCAGAGTCGGGGGTGAGACCCTCGCGATTTCATATGATTTGATATGTTTGAATCGGGCTGCGTGCCGCGGTGGAGAGTTATACCAGGATGTGATCCTTATGATTTGTTCATGCACTTTGATTTTTCCTATTTAAATTGATTCGTAGTATGGTACTGATAGAGAGTTGTGCCTGTCGGGCTTGTTTGATATTTCTCTTATGTGTTTCTCTTTACATATTCGGTCATTTCCGTTCTGTGCCTCTTGAGTTTTAGCTTGCGGGATGTGTGTCCAGTGGTGTTAATTGTGACTTGTTGATTCGGGTGTATAGTTATGAGGTCTTTGTGGCTCTTGCATCATTGTCAGTGTTATGGAAGTTTGAAATGGGCTTCTATCGAATATGAGGCTAATTGCCGGTGCAGGTTTTGATTACGGGCAGCTATTGTGATCAGAAATATTATTTTGGGCCTATGTGTGGTGTGTCATGGAGTGGTCGTACCTTGTGGGCATATACATGAGTTGTTACAGCTGGTTGAGACTGATACCGGGTATGGATTTAGAATCGGGTCTTTTGAAAATAAAAGGAAGTTGAGAATTTTGACTCTGAGGCTTATCGGTGTTGGTAGAAAGGCTAAATTATAGTTGAGATGGTGTCGTCAGGCTTATGAGGATTGGGGTGATGTGGGATCACCCGCGGGTGTATATTGGAGATGTGCTTTCACTGATTTGAAAACTTCGGGGCGACTCTTGGCACGTTTGAGGACGAATGTTTGTTTAAGAGGGGAAAGATGTAACGATCCGGCCAGTCGTTTTGAGAATGTAAGTCCCGTTCGGCGGCATAAAGCCCAGAGAAGCTTCGTATTATGTGTATTGACTTGCGTGCGTGGTTGAATTCAGTTACCGAATGATTCGGAGTGAATTGGGGCATTTAGTCCCTAAAACGGAAGTTTAAGTTCTAGGATTTTTGACCGCCATTGGAACTATGTGAAGACGACTTCCGAATGGAGTTTCGTCGATTCCGTTAGATTCGTGGGTGATTTTTGACTTAGGAGTGTGTCCGAACTGTGAATTTGAGGTCTGTAGCTGATTTAGGCTTGAAATGACAAAAATTAAATTTTTAGAGATTTTGACCAGAAGTAGACTTTTTAATATCGGGGTTGGAATCCGATTCTGGAAGTTGGAGTAGGTGCGTAGGGTTGAATATGAATTGTGTGCAAAATTTGAGGTCAATCGGATGTGATTTGATAGGTTTCGGCGTCGTTTGTAGAATTCAGAATATTTCAAAGTTCTTTAGGCTTGAATCCGGGTATAATCGGTGTTTTTGATGGTATCTGAGGTGGTTTGAGGATTCTCCTAAGTTCGTATCGGGTTATAGGACTTGTTGGTATGTTTGGTTGAGGTCCCGAGGGCCTCGGTGTGATTTCGGGTGGTTGGCGGCTTGATTGGAGTTAGGAATTGTAGCTGAAGTGCTGCTGCTACTGGTGTAACCGCAGAAGGAGCTGGGCAGGAACCGCATGTGCGAAGATTTTCCCACACCTGCGAGAGTCGCAGATGCGGGCAGCTGGGCGCAGGTGCGAGAGGGAATCGCAGATGCGATGGATTTTTGCACCTGCGATAGTCGTTGATGTGGTCGCATAGTCGCAGAAGCGGATGCTAAATTTTTAAGTGGAATCCGCACCTGTGATGGGAATTCCGCAGGTGCGAAGGCAGGTCCGCATATGCGGAATAACTGGGCAGAAAAGAGAAATTCGGGGGTTTGATTCCCATTTTAATTTTTGGGACATTGAGAGCTCAAAATTTAGCGATTTTTCGAGGGATTTTCAGAGGAAACTTTATGGGTAACGATTCTTAACTCCGTTATGGTTATATTCCACTAATCTATGGTTGATTTCATCATTTAAATTCGGATTTGAATTGAAAATTTAGGAAAAATGAGAAGAAGTTCTTCAACTAAGATTTTTGGGTTTTGATTGAGATTTTGGCATCGGGTTGGGATAATTTTGGTACGAGTGAACTCATGAGTGAATGGGTGTTCATATTTTGAGACTTTTACCCTGATTCTGAGATATGTGCCCGGGGAGACTTTTTAGGGCGAATTTTGGAAATTTTGTTAAAGTATTGATTTCATTAATTAGATGAGTCTATTATGGTTGTATTCATGATATGCAATTGTGTTTGGCTAGATTTGGGCCATTCAGAGTCAGATAATCGAGGAAAGGGCATTCTTATGGACTGATTGAGCTTGGTTCGAGGTAAGTATCTTGCCTAACTTCATGTGGGGGAACTACCTCTTAGGATTTGAGTCTTCTATGTTGATTGTTGTCCGTGTACGCGAGGTGACGAGTACGTGCCCGGACTTATTTTTGGAATTTGGCCTTTTTAGGGTTCCTAGGTCCTTGTATTCATTGAATATGCAGTTGTTCTTGTTATGATTACATTCCTCAATTACTAGTTTCACATGTACCTGCTTAATTGGAATTAATTGCTTCATGATCCACCCTTGTGTTCATTTGATTCATATGTACCTTAACTGAAATAATTATCTCTTTTGTAATTGTTCATCCTTAATTGAGGCAAAGATTACCCTTATACTGTTTATCCTTAATTGAAGTTGTTGTACCTCCTTCTTAATTTCCCGACCTTAAAAGAAGTTTAGATATCCTATACCTTAGTCGACTTGTCTTTATGTGGAAATTATTTGACTCGTGTTAGCTTCCTTGTTGTTAAATTGTATATTGTGGGATCCTTTTAACATATTAGTTTATCCCTTGTTGAGTTGTTCTCTTTGCGCCTAGCATTCTTTACTGTGGTTATTCCTTGTGAATTATATTTGTCGTTTCTTTGTGATTTAAAGTTCTTGAGTTGATTTACTTGTCGTACCTTGTATTAGTGTTATTGTTGCTATTGTACTTGTTGTTCTTGCATATTTACTTTGGGATTACGGAACGGTATTGTGGGAGATCCCCCTGTCTTGCATAATTACTTTGGGACTACGGAACGGTATTATGGGAGATCCCCCTGTCTTGCATATTTACTTTGGGACTACGGAACAGTATTCCAGGAGATCCCCCTGTCTTGCATATTTACTTTTGGGACTATAAGACGGTAGCTCAGGAGTGCCCTTTGTTGACATCTCCTTGTTGTGGGGTTGCATGAGGTTTCTATCATGCTATTGTTACTATTGATTTTGCACATGCGACGTGACAAGGCGGAATATATATGTGGGTTGCACATGTGGCGAGACAAGGTGGGAACATTATTATGCACGTGTGGCGAGACAAGGCGGGCATTTACTTTACTATTGCGCACGTGGCGAGACAAGGTGAGCTATGTCAAGGATTGATTTGTGATGATTTGTGATGGCCTGGGGGGATTTCTGTTGTTGATATTTGTGTAGTGGTACACTTACCTGTGTGAGTCTTATCTTGTGAAAGTTGTGAGAAAATATTCTCGTGTTGTCCGTTCTGTTTTTCCTTATGCTTATTTGCTGGTATAGACTATGTTAGGACACTTGCACAAGCATACATGTAGTTAAGCACTCTTATCGGATAAGAGGTTTTCTTGATATTGTTGAGTGTAGATGCACACCCTTGTTCACTTGCCTTCTATATGAGAATGGCTCAATTGGAACGTGAGTTGCCAGTGCGGTTATGAGGTGTTGTGAGGGCACATGATGCCAAGTGTTAGGGTTCATGTATTGAGACCCGTGAGTTATGATTTGTCTGAGGTTCGGTACCTCATGGAGTTTGATGACTAAAACCTTATGTAAGAGCGGTTGTAGTTGTTGAGTTATTACTTTTCCTTGCTGTATTTGTGATTCCGGATTTAGGTTGTATTCCATTCACTTTTCTGTGTCATTTTTATGGTATTCCGCTGATACTTGTTTCCCTTCTTATTGTCATTACTGTATTGTGAGCCATATTGCATAGTCTTTATATAGATATCATATTTCTGTTGTTCATATACTTATACTTGATCAGTTTATTAGACCAGTGGGTGTCTTGACTGTTCCTCGCCACTAATCCACCGAGGTTAGTCTTGATACTTACTGGGCACCGCTGTGGTATGCTCATTCAACACTTCTGCACATTTTTATGTAGATCCAGGTATTTGTCCGTTAGTAGCTGTGCGAGTCATTGCTGTGGAGACTCAAGGTAAACTTGTTGCTGCGTTCGTAGGCTTCGGAGTCACCTTCAAGTTTTCATTTTGCACTATTCATTCTTATTTTTGGGCAGTTGTATTTTAGAAAATTGTAGCAAACTCTGTAAAGCTTATGACTTGTACACCGGTTTTGGGAATTGTAAGAGATTTCTATTTCAAATTGTTAGATGTTATTTAAATAATGTTGTTGTTTCAATTAATGTTAGGCTTACATAGTCCCTAAGACTAGGTACCATCACGATACCCAAACGGAGGGGAAACTGGGTCGTAACAATACCGCAATTCAAGCTTAATGAAAGTAAAAAATTCCAACTTCTACATTCGATACTGAAACCTATCAAATCAAGTCTGATTGACCTCAAATTTTGCACACAAGTCATAAATGACATAACATACTTGTGAAAATTTTCAGAACTGGATTCCGACTTCGATATCAAAAAGTCAACTCCCCGGTCAAACTTCCAAACTTAAACTTCCTATTTTTGCCATTTCAAGACTAATTTAACTACGCACCCGAACCGACTACCCCGACAAGTCATATAAGATCTATAAAGTACAATATGAGCAGTAAATAGGGGAACGGGACTACAACTCTCAAAACGACCGGCCGGGTCGTTACAACCTCTCCCTCTTAAACAAATATACGTCCTCGAACGAGTATAGAGACATACCTGAAGTGGTGAAAAGCTGAGGATAATAGCTATGCATATCATGCTCGGTATCCCAAGTCGCCTCATTGACTAAATGACCTCTCCACTAAATATTTACTGAAGCGATGTTCTTCGACCTCAACTTTCGAACCTGTCTGTCCAAAAGGGCTGCTGGCTCCTCAACATAATATAGATCCTTGTCCAACTGGACTGAGCTGAAGTCTAACATATGAGACGGATCGCCGTGATACTTCTGGAGCATGGAAACATGGAACACTGGATGAACTGCAGTGAGACTAGGTGGTAGTGCAAGTTTTTAAGCCACCTCTCTAATTCTCTCAAGAATCTCAAAATGCCCGATATACCTAAGGCTCAACTTGCCCTTCTTCCCGAATCTCATAACTCTCTTCATGGGCGAAACCCAGAGCAAGACCCGCTCACCAACCATGAATGCAACATCACGAACCTTCTGATCTTCATAACACTTCTGTCTAGATTGGGCTGTACGAAGTCGATCCTGAATCAATTTAACCTTTTCCAAAGCATCCTGAACTAAGTCTGTACCCAATAGCCTAGCCTCGCTCGGCTCGAGCCAACCACTAGAAACCGGCACCGCCTACCTTACCAAGCCTCATAGGTACCATATGAATGCTCGACTGATAATTGTTGTTGTAAGCAAACTCCGCAAGTGGAAAGAACTGATCCCAAGCACCTTCAAAATCCATCACACACGCACGAAGCATATCCTCCAATATTTGAATAGTGCGCTCGGACTATACATCCATCTGAGGGTGAAATATTGTACTCAACTCCACCCGAGTACCCAACTCACGTTGTACGGCTCTCCAGAACCATGATGTAAACTGCATACATGTGATGACCCAAAATGTCATCTTTAAATTTAATAATTAATTTTGAGTTCTAAGACCTCGAAAAGCACTATTTATCATTCCTCGACTTGCATGCGCAGTCCATAAATTTTTCCGAAAAGTTTTCAGGTGAAAAATGGATTAAAATGTGAATTAGAGCTTTAAAACTCAACTGAGTTAACTTTGGTCAATATTTTGAGCAAACGGACTCATATCAGTGTTTTGATAGTTCTGGTAGATCCGTATCGTAATTTGGGACTTAGGCGTATGCCCGGAATCAAATTTCGAGGTCCCTAGCCCGAGATATAGAATTTTGATGAAAAATTAAAAGTTTAAGTTCAAATAGTGACCGGATGTCAAATTATGTGCAAATAACCCCGGAATAGAATTTTGATAATTCCAACAGCTCCGTATGGTAATTTTGGACTTAGGAGCATGATCGGAATTTTATTTGGAAGTCCGTAGTAGAATTAGGCTTGAAATGCCAAAAATTGAATTTTTGGGAAGTTTGACCGGGTAGTTGACTTTTTGATATCGAGGTCGGAATCCGATTCTGGAAATTGGAATAGGTATGTTATGTCATTTATGACTTGTGTGCAAAATTTCAAATCATTCCGAATTTATTTGATGTGTTTCGGCACAAGATATAGAATTTGAAAGTTAAAAGTTCATAGATTTTGATTTGAGGTGCGATTCGACGTTTTGATGTTGTTTGATGTGGTTTGAAGCCTCGAATAAGTTCGTATTATATTTTGGGACATGTTGGTATAATTGGTTAAGGTCCCGAGGGTCTCGGGTGGATTTCGAAAGGTAAACGGAATGGATTTCGGACAAAGAAGGCTGCTGGAAATTTCTGTTGCAGAAATTTCTGGTGCGTGGAGCCAAATTAAGAAGCTTATATCTCGCAATCCATAAGGAATCCGAAAATGTGAAAAACATGAAATTTGTAGCCCTTTACTTCTCGTTTCCAGAAAGTTAAACCATTATTCATTATTTGGACATTCGTACAGAAAGTTATGATGGATTGAATGAAGGCTGGTAGAGTAGTTTCGCCAGAAATTTCTGATGTGTGTAGCCGAATTTGGAAGCTTATATCTCGAAATTCATAAGGAATCGGAAAATTTTCAAAACATGAAAGTTGTAGTCGTTTGATTCTAGTTTCCAGAAAGTTAAACCATTTATCATTTGGACATTCGTACATAAAGTTATGATCGATTGAAAGAAGGCTGGTAGAGCAGTTTCTGGTGGACTTTTAGTAACGGAAAATGGACTTTTAGTGACGGAAAATGGACTTTTAATGACGGATTGGTAGAAACTTGAGGACCAAAAATAGTCATTTCATTCATTTCATTTTGAATTTTTGGAGCACGGTTCTTGGGCGATATTTGGGTGATTTTCACGGGAAAACATTGGGGTAAGTGTTCTTTATCCTATATTTATTATATTTCATGATTTCATACTCATTTACATCATGAATCCGTGAATTTATGGAAGAAAAATCAAGATTTTTGCAAAATCTTCCAAAAACAAAAATTTAAGATTTGGAGGTCAAGTTATTATCGGAATTTGGTAAAATTGATATGGGTGGACTCGTAATTGAATAGGTTGTCGGATTTTGTAAGTTTCGCCGGATTCCGAGATGTGGGCCCCACGGAAAAATTTTGAGCTAATTTTGGATTTTATTGAAAATATATATTTTCTTATGAAATTGATTACTATAAATTTTGTTGACTGTATCGAATTAATTATGACTAGATACGAGTCGATCGGAGTCGGAAAAATCGAGGAAAAAGCATAATACTTGGTTAAATTGGAGCAAGTCGAGGTAAGTGACTTGTGTAACCTTGTGGGGAGGAAATTCCCCTAGGATTGATAATTGTAATGTGTGGAAAGTCGTGTACACGAGGTGAAGAGTGTGTACACGGGCTAAATGTGAAAGATTATATTTTAAATTGTGTAGATCACTGTTGCGCATTAATTAAATTATTTTATTTTGTTATATTCTTCACTATTGATTTAATGTTTATATTTTTAAATTTGCTTGACCTTTTCCTGCTAATTGTTTTATCTGTTTAGTTGGAACTTGATTTTTTTTATTCTGTGTATTATTTGAAGGTTGATTTTCTTTAAATTAAATATTATTAATATGAAGTATTTGACATTTTTAAACTTGATATTGAAGCAACGTATTAAAGATTTTGAAATATTATTTTCCTGAATTATGTACTCCTGAATATTTTTGTAAGATTTTCATACTCATTGTGATGGAGCAGTGAGCTCTTAATTGTGGAAAAATATTATTGTTGAATTATTTTGACATGAGAAGTGAGCTCTTTATTGTAGAAAAATATTATTGTTGAATTATTTTGACATGAGCCGTGAGCTCTTTATTGTGGAAAAATATTATTGATGATTTATTTTGGCATGAGCCGTGAGCTCTTTATTGTGAAAAAATATTATTGTTGAATTATTTTGGCAAGTTAAATTATTTGAGCACTTGAGGTGTAAATTGTGATATATTGTTATATTGATACGCATGCGGTGGTATAAGGTCTAGGTATTGAAACGCATGCAGTGAGATAAGGGTGGCTTGATACGCGTGTCTAGTAAGGGGAACTACTAGAAGTCATGAGGTGTGATAAGGATGGCTAAAATGCGGGATGCTATTTCGAAAAAAATATTTTCTTTCAAATAAATTGTGAAGTCTCCCGCGATGAGATAAGGAAATGAGATGTTGTGAATTTGTTTATGATTTGGGACTACGAGGTGGTACCTCGGGAGTGCCCTTGTTGATATTGATTTATGGCCGCAATTGCCTTTGATTATTGTTGTGATTTTCTTAAAGTTGAAAAGAATTATGTTTTGTTTCCACAAGGTATTTATTTGCCATTATTTGATGTAATTAAATGTGACATACTACTTGATTCATTTCCATTGTCATTTTATCTTATAATATTGTTTAAACATTTTACCATGCCATTATTTATTCTCCAGTAGGACCTGACCTCGTCACTACTCTACCGAGGTTAGGCTTGGCACTTACTGGGTACCGTTGTTGTGTACTCATACTACGCTTATGCACATCTTTCTGTGCAGATTCAGGTACTTCTTATCAGACCACACATCAGTAAACTAGCTGTACGAGGAGACTTCGAGGTATATCTGCCAGCGTCCGCAGACTCCGGAGTCCCCTTCTATCTTACTATGTTATCTTCCTTATTTGCTTTAGACTATGATGTATAGAGATATAGAGAATAAATTCTTAGAAGCTTGTGACTTATTTCTACCGGGTTTTGGGAGTTGAAATTGTTTGACTTGTAGTTTATTTATCTCAGATATTTATTATTATTCTGCATTGATAGGCTTACCTAGTCTTAGAGACTAGGTGCCATCACGATATCCTACGGAGGGAATTTGGGGTCGTGACAAGTTGGTATCAAAGCTCTAGGTTCATTGGTGTCATGAGTCACAAGCAGGTTTAGTAGAGTCTTGCGGATCGGTACGGAGACGTCTAAGAGGCTATGGAACTGTTAGGAAATATTCACTTTTTTGACTTCTTATCATGCGACATTGATTTAGCTTGAAACATATATCTTATATTCCTTTGTATCCACTCGTGTATGACATTGCGCACTCGGTATCAGTTGTGTGTCGACGGTTCGTGATTCCGTAGATGGACTATGAGGGAGCCAGTGGTTCCGACTGAAGATGCGGACGTATTGTGAGATCACCTAGTGAATCATGTGGGGGTGCAACGAACGTTGGCGTCTGGTTGATTTATACAAGGTGTGAATGTTATTATTTGTGGATCATCGGACGTTGTGACCTATGACTTTGCGCCGAGTGGGGGGAGTCCACTACCAATGGGTGGATTGCGGGGTCATGTATTATATCAGTTTTGGCCTGAAATGTATATATGTGGTACTGAAAGGTTCCCTAAAATTTACACAAGTTTAAGACCGAGATTTTGTAGAAGATAAGGTTGGGACTTGCGGTATGTCTGCCTCCTTAATAATCCTATACTTCAATACCAAAGAAGTTATAGAAACAACTCTAAATTTGTAGAAGGTCTACTCAGCATGGACGTCACTGTTGCGGATTTTGGGGTGCTTCGGAGGAAGTACACTTGTTGACGAGAGTCTAGACTATGTGGTTCGTGACAAGATTTGTCTGTATGGAGCTCTACTTTTGTGATCGTTGTGTATAAATAGGGGTAAGGTTTACCCCAAAGAAGAATCGAAGAGTATGTTAAGAAATGGATCAGCTCAACAGTGTTGAGTCAGCATAACAAAAGAAGAAATTTGCCTTAAGAGAGATAATTCTCTGCCAGTGTTCATGGCAAGCCTATGAAGAGGGCAGACCAGCCAATGCAACACCGCCCACTTGGCTCAGTTCTCAGAAATGCTTTTGAAAAAGTTTGTTTCCCGGACTCTCCATAATGCGTGGCGCATAGGGTTTGAACGGTTGCGCCAGGTCACCATTGACAGTGTCAGAATATTCCATCAAGTTCAATAAGTTAGCCCGTCATACTCCTACTTTGCTTCCTACAGCCAGAGGGCGAGTCCACAGACTCATTAAAGGACTCAATTATGATTGTAAAATTTTGTACGACTCGGGAACTACAAGCTGATACTTCATTTCTGCTAGTTGTACAAATTACCAAGATATTAGAATGTGTTTGGGGTGAGGAAAAAGGAAACTAAGGAGAACAATACGTCTCAAGGTTCTAGGGGATTCAGTGGATTCTACTCTGCAAGTATAAATCATTATGGCGGGGGCTCGAGCAGTCGGCCAGCCAAGTCCGCACATCGGATTACTCGGGGTGCTCCAGTAAGTTCTTTTAAGGCACCACCGACATGAGTTCCTACAATGGCTATTCCAGTTATCTGGCACAGACTCAATATGAGCAGCCTAACCCGCAAAGAGGTTGTTATGAATACGGTGATACTAGGCACATCATGAGAGAATTGTCCCAAACTTGGGAGAGACTTATTTCATCAAAGCACTCAGGCTACGTGCCCCATTGCAGTTACTACACCACCCACACAACCAGTTAGGGGTGGAGGACAGACGGGTAGAAGATGTCCTAGAGGTGGAGACCCAACCGTTGATATATTTGTTTTATGGTATGGCGGAGGTCGCTAAATCAGTTGGTGTCGTTATAGGTACGACCTTAATATAATATAAAGGAATAATTTCCTTGACTTGATTCGGTTCTGAGTATCGAGACAAGTCCTTTTATTGTGCTCCACTTATGAGTGAGTTTCATAATTCTATAATCTACTTATGTGTTTACTCCTGTTGGGAGATTCCATGGAGATAACTACGCCTACCATTCCATGTTGGTCACTAATAAGACCTGTGAGGCTAAATGTGGTATTCTGTTAATCATTTTGGTAAGTTTTGATGTAATTTACGGATAATAAATTAAAAATTGTGAATTATATGCCCTACCGGTGTGGGGTTCATTATGTGTTGTGATTTTTTTTTTTAACAGAAATTATTTAGAAGGATAAAATTAAAAGTTTCAATTGGCACGATGTGTATATTACTTGTGATTCAGAACTGAGGACGAGATACTCACATTTTTAGATAAATTGATATGTTTAAATCGGGCTACGAGCTGCGGTAGAAGTTATATAAGGACGAGATCCTTGTGAGGAAAATTCTTGTATTTAAGTTATCCCTTGTGAAATTAAATTTGTACTATAGTACTAATACGGAGTCATGCCTGTTAGGCTTATTTGAAAATTCTATATGAAATTCTCTATGCATACTTGCCAATTTTGTGTTGTAATTATTGAGTTTTAACCTATGAGGTAGGTTCCCGCCTAGGTGACGTTAAATGTGACTCATTAATTCGGGGAAATAATTATGAGGTCTTCATGCCTCGTATCTCGTTATCAGTATTATGAAGGTTTAAAACGATATTTTTGTTATCATGAAGTTAATTGACGATTTTATAATTGATTATGAACAACTATTAAGACCAGATTGACCCAGAAGGGTGCTCCATTCATATGGGCCGAGGAATGTGAGGAGAGCTTCCAAAAGCTTAAGACAGCTTTGACTATAGCCCCAATGTTGGTATTACCTACAGGTTCAGGGTCTTATATTGTGTATTGTGATGCGTCGCGTATTGACCTCGGCGCAGTGTTGATGCAAGACGGTAGGGTGATTGCCTACGCATCCAGACAGTTAAAGGTGCATGAGAAGAATTATCCTGTACACAACCTTGAGTTAGCAGCTATTGTTTATTCCTTAAATATTTGGCGGCACTATTTGTACGGTGTCCATTGCGAGGTCTACACCGATCACCGAAGTCTATAACATCTGTTTAAACAGAAGGATCTTAATTTGCGGCATCGAAGATGGTTGGAGTTGCTTAAGGATTATGATATCACCATTCTCTATCATCTTGGGAAGGCCAATGTAGTGACCGATACCTTGAGTCGTAAGGCGGAGAGTTTAGGCAGCTTAGCATATTTACCGGTAGCAGAGAGGCCTTTGGCCTTGGATGTTCAAGCCTTGGCCAACCAGTTTGTCAGATTGGATGTTTCCGAGCCGAGTCAAGTTTTGGCTTGTGTGGTTTCTCAGTCTTCTCTTTATGATCGTATCAGGGAACGTCAGTATGATGACCCCTATCTGCTTTTCCTTAAGGACACAGTTCAGCAAGGCGATGCCAAGGAAGTCACTATTGGAGATGAAGATGTATTACGGATGCAGGGCAGGCTATGTGTGCCAAATGTAGATGGTTTACGCGACTTGATTTTCCAGGAGGCTCACAGTTCGCGGTACTCCATTCATCCCGGTGTTGCAAAGATGTATCAAAACTTGAGATAGCACTATTGGTGGAGGCGGATGAAGAAAGACATAGTGGAATATGTAGCTCGGTGCCTAAATTGTCAGGAGGTGAAATATGAGCATAAACGACCGGGTGGATTGCTTCATAGGTTGGAAATTTCATAATGGAAATGGGAGCGGATCACTATGAATTTCATTGTTGGGCTCCCACGGACTCGAAGGAAGTTCAATGCAGTTTGGGTGATTGTGGATAGATTAACCAAGTCAGCTCATTTCATTCCTGTGATTACTACTTACTCTTCAGAGCAGCTGGCTCAGGTATATATTCGCGAGATTGTCAAACTTCACGGTGTACCAGTATCTATCATCTCTGACCGGGGTACACAGTTTACCTTACAGTTTTGGAGGGCTGTGCATCGAGAGTTGGGTACTCGTGTGGAGTTGAGTACAACATTTCACCCTCAGACGGACGGGCAGTTCGAACGCACTATTCAGATACTGGAGGATATGCTTCGTGCGTGTGTGATAGATTTTGGGGGTATTTGGGATCAGTTCTTACCACTTGCGGAGCTTGCTTACAACAACAGTTACCAGTCAAGCATTCAGATGGCTCCGTATGAGGCCTTGTATAGTAGGCGGTGCCGGTCTCTAGTGGGTTGGTTCAAATCGGGCGAGGCTAGACTATTGGGTATAGACTTAGTTCAGGATGCACTAGAAAATGTTAAGATGATTCAAGATCGACTTCGTACAACCCAATCTAGACAGAAGAGTTATGCGGATCGGAAGGTTCGTGATGTTGCATTCATGGTAGGTGAGCGGGTATTGCTCCGGGTTTCGCCTATGAAGGGTGTGATGAGGTTTGGGAAGAAGGGCAAGTTGAGCCCTAGGTATATTGGGCCTTTTGAGATTCTTGAGAGAGTTGGAGAGGTGGCTTACAGACTTGCACTACCACCTAGTCTCTCTGCAGTTCATCCGGTATTCCATGTTTCTATGCTTCGGAAATATCACGGGGATCCGTCTCATGTGTTAGACTTCAGTTCGATTCAATTGGACAAGGATCTATCTTATATTGAGGAACCAGTGGCTATTTTAGATAGGCAGGTTCGAAAGCTGAGGTCAAAGAACATTGCTTCCGTGAAGGTTCAGTGGAGGGGTCATCCGGTCGAGGAGGCGACGTGGGAGACTGAGTATGATATATGCAACCGTTATCCACACTTATTCACCAACTCAGGTACTTTTTCTAACTCCGTTCGAGGACGAATGTTTGTTTTAGAGGTGGAGAATGTGATGACCCAAAATGTCATCTTTCAATTTAATAATTAATTCTGTGTTCTAAGATCTCGAAAAGCACTATTTATCATTCCTCGTCTTGCGTGCGCAGTCCGTAAAATTTTTCGGAAAGTTTTCAGGTGAAAATGGATTAAAATGTGAATTAGAGCTTTAAAACTCAACTGAGTTAACTTTGGTCAATATTTTGAGCAAACGGACTCGGATCAGTATTTTGACAGTTCTGGTAGGTCCGTATCATGATTTGGGACTTAGGCGTATGCCCGGAATCAAATTGCGGGGTCCTTAGCCCAAGATATGAAATTTTGATGAAAAATTAAAAGTTTAAGTTCAAATAGTGACCGGATATCAAATTATGTGCCAACGACCCCGGAATAGAATTTTGATAATTCCAACAGCTCCGTATGGTGATTTTGGACTTAGGAGCGTGATCGAAATTTTATTTGGAAGTCCGTAGTAGAATTAGGCTTGAAATGCCAAAAATTGAATTTTTGGGAAGTTTGACCGGGTGGTTGACTTTTTGATATCGAGATCGAAATCCGATTCTGGAAATTGGAATAGGTCTGTTATCTCATTTATGACTTGTGTGCAAAATTTCAAATCATTCCGAATTTATTTGATGTGTTTCGGCACAAGATATAGAATTTGAAAGTTAAAAGTTCATAGATTTTGATTTGAGGTGTGATTCGACGTTTTGATGTTGTTTGATGTGGTTTGAAGCCTCGAATAAGTTCGTATTGTATTTTGGGACATGTTGGTATAATTGGTTAAGGTCCCGAGGGTCTCGGGTGGATTTCGAAAGGTAAACGGAATGGATTTCGGACAAAGAAGGCTGCTGGAAATTTCTGTTGCAAAAATTTCGCCAGAACTTTCTGGTGCGTGGAGCCAAAATTTGGAAGCTTATATCTCGCAATCCATAAGGAATCCGCAAATGTGCAAAACATGAAAGTTGTAGCTCTTTGCTTCTCGTTTCCAGAAAGCTAAACCATTATTCATTATTTGGACATTCGTATAGAAAGTTATGATGGATTGAATGAAGGCTGGTAGAGCAGTTTCCCCGAAAATTTCTGATGTGTGTAGCCGAATTTGGAAGCTTATATCTCGAAATTCATAAGGAATCGGAAAATTTTCAAACATGAAAATTGTAGTCGTTTGATTCTAGTTTCCAGAAAATTAAACCATTCATCATTTGGACATTCGTACATAAAGTTATGATCGATTGAAAGAAGGCTGGTAGAGCAGTTTCTGGTGGACTTTTAGTGACGGAAAATGCACTTTTAGTGACGGAAAATGGACTTTTAGTGACGGATTGGCAGAAACTTAAGGACCAAAATTTCATTCATTTCATTTTGGATTTTTGGAGCACGGTTCTTGGGCGATTTTCATGAAAAACATTGGGGTAAGTGTTCCTTATCCTATATTGATTATATTTCATGATTCCATACTCATTTACATCATGAATCCGTGAATTTATGGAAGAAAACTCAAGATTTTTGCAAAATCTTCCAAAAACGAAAATTTAAGATTTGGAGGTCAAGTTGTTATCGGAATTTGGTAAAATTGATATGGGTGGACTCGTAATTGAATGGGTTGTCGGATTTTGTAAGTTTCGCCGGATTCCAAGATATGGGCCTCAGGGGCAAATTTTGAGCTAATTTCGGATTTTATTGAAAAATATAATATTGTCTTATGAAATTGATTACTATAATTTTGTTGACTGTATCGAATTAATTATGACTAGATACGAGTCGATCGGAGTCGGAAAAATCGAGGAAAAAGCATAATACTTGGTTAAATTGTAGCAAGTCGAGGTAAGTGACTTGTCTAACCTTGTGTGGAGGAAATTCCCCTAGGATTGATAATTGTAATGTATGAAAAGTCGTGTGCACGAGGTGACGAGTTTGTACACGGGCTAAATGTGAAAGATTATATTTTAAATTGTGTAGATCATTGTTGCGCATTAATTAAATTGTTTTATTTTGTTATATTCTTCATTATTGATTTAATGTTTATATTTTTAAATTTGCTTGACCTTTTCCTGCTAATTGTTTTATCTGTTTAGTTGGAACTTGGTTTCTTTTATTCTGTGTATTATTTGAAGGTTGATTTTTTTTAAATTAAATATTATTAATATGAAGTATTTGACATTTTTAAACTTGATATTGAAGCAACGTATTAAAGATTTTGAAATATTATTTTTCTTGAATTATTTACTCAATATTTTTGTAAGATTTTCGTACTCATTGTGATGGAGCAGTGAGCTCTTAATTATGAAAAAATATTATTGTTGACATATTTTAACATGAGCAGTGAGCTCTTTATAGTAGAAAAATATTATTGTTGAATTATTTTGACATGAGCCGTGAGTTCTTTATTGTGGAAAATTATTATTGATGATTTATTTAGGCATGAGCCGTGAGCTCTTTATTGTGGAAAAATATTGTTGTTGAATTATTTTGGCAAGTTAAATTATTTGAGCACTTGAGGTGCAAATTGTGATATATTGTGATATTGATACGCATGCGGTGGTATAAGGTCTGGGTATTGAAACGCATGCAGTGAGATAAGGGTGGCTTGATACGCTTGTCTAGTAGGGGGAACTACTAGAAGTCATGCGGTGTGATAAGGATGGCTAAAACGCGGGATGCTATTTCGGAAAAAATATTTTCTTTTAAATAAATTGTGAAGGCTTCCGCGGTGAGATAAGGAAATGAGATGTTGTGAATTTGTTTATGATTTGGGACTACGAGGCGGTACCTCGGGAGTGCCCTTGTTGATATTGATTTATGGCCGCAATTGCCTTTGATTATTGTTGTGATTTTCTTAAAGTTGAAAAGAATTATGTTTTGTTTCCACAAGGTATTTATTTGCCATTATTTGATGTAATTAAATGTGACATACTACTTGATTCATTTCCATTGTCATTTTATCTTATAATATTGTTTAAACATTTTAC
The DNA here is from genome assembly GCF_000715075.1 of Nicotiana tabacum. NCBI lineage: Eukaryota > Viridiplantae > Streptophyta > Magnoliopsida > Solanales > Solanaceae > Nicotiana > Nicotiana tabacum. The sequence goes on from NC_134103.1 coordinate 87,407,429, forward strand.
CATGCCATTATTTATTCTCCAGTAGGACCTGACCTGACCTCATCACTACTCTACCGAGGTTAGGCTTGGCACTTACTGGGTACCGTTGTGGTGTACTCATACTACGCTTATGCACATCTTTCTGTGCAGATCCAGGTACTTCTTATCAGACCACACATCAGTAACTAGCTGTACGAGGAGACTTCGAGGTATATCTGCCAGCGTCCGCAGACTCCGGAGTCCCCTTCTATCTTACTATGTTATCTTCCTTATTTGCTTTAGACTATGATGTATAGAGACATAGAGAATAAATTCTTAGAAGCTTGTGACTTATTTCTACCGAGTTTTGGGAGTTGAAATTGTTTGACTTGTAGTTTATTTATTTCAGATATTTATTATTATTCTGCATTGATAGGCTTACCTAGTCTTAGAGACTAGGTGCCATCACGACATCCTACGGAGGGAATTTGGGGTCGTGACATTACACCGGTCAAAAATGATAGACACCGGTATGCCATGAAGCTTGACAATTTTGCGAATGTAAACTTGAGCCAGTTGCTCCGAAGAGTAAGTAGTAACCACATGAATGAAATGAGCTGACTTGGTCAATCTATCCACAATCACCCAAACTGCATCGAATTTTCTCTGAGTCCGTGGGAGCCCAACAACAAAATCCATAGTGATCCGTTCCCATTTCCATCTGGAATCTCTAATTTCTGAAGCAATCCACCTGGTCGTTGATGCTCATAATTCACCTGCTGACAATTTAGGCACTGAGCTACATATTCCACTATGTCTTTCTTCATCCGCCTCCACCAATAGTGTTGTCTCAAGTCCTGATACATCTTCGCAACACCTGGATGAATGGAGTACCGCGAACTGTGAGCCTCCTAGAGAATCAAATCCCGTAAACCATCTACATTGGGCACACATAGTCTGCCCTGCATCCGTAGCACACCGTCATCTCCAATTGTGACTTCCTTGGCATCACCATGCTGAACCGTGTTCTTAAGGATAAGCAGATGGGGGTTATCATACTGACGCTCTCTGATACGATCATAAAGAGAATACTGAGAAACCACACAAGCCAAAACTCGGCTCGGCTCGGAAACATCTAATCTAACAAACTGGTTGGCCAAGGCCTGAACATCCAAGGCTAAAGGCCTCTCTACTACCAGTAGATATGCTAAGCTTCCCAAACTCCCCACCTTGCGACTCAAGGCATCAGCCACCACATTGGCCTTCCGAGGATGATAGAGAATGGTGATATCATAATCTTTAAGAAACTCCAACTACCTCTGCTGCCGTAAGTAAAGATCCTTCTGTTTAAACAGATGCTGTAGACTTCGGTGATCGGTGTAGACCTCACAAGGGACTCCATACAAATAGTGCCGCCATATCTTCAAGGCATGAACAATAGCTGCTAACTCAAGGTCGTGGACAGGATAGTTCTTCTCATGTACCTTTAACTGTCTAGATGCGTAGGCAATCACCCTACAATCTTGCATCAACACTTCACCGAGACCAATACGCGACGCATCACAATACACAATATAAGACCCTGCACCTGTAGGCAACACCAATATTGGGGATGTAGTCAAAGCTGTCTTGAGCTTTTAAAAGCTCTCCTCATATTCCTCGGTCCACCTGAACAGAGTACCCTTCTGGGTCAATTTAGTCATAGGTGCAGCAATAGAAGAGAAACCCTCTACAAGCCGGCGATAATACCCTACCAAACCAAGGAAACTCCAAATCTCATTAGCTGATGACAGTTTGTGCCAACTCTGCACTGATTCAGTTTTCTTCGGATGTACCTGGATCCTTTGTTAAATACTACATGACCCAAAATTCCCACTGAATCAAGCCAGAATTCACACTTTGGAAATTTTGCATACAACTTCCTTTCTCTCAAAGTCTGAAGCACAATTATTAGGTGCTACTCATGATCCTCCAGGCTCCGGGAATACACCAGAATGTCGTCAATAAACACAATGATGAATGAGTCAAGATAGGGCTGAAAATACATTGTTCATCAAATGCATAAATGTTTCTGGGGCGTTAGTCAGCCCAAATGGCATTACAAGGAACTCATAATCACCATATCGAGTCCTGAAAGTAGTCTTTGGAATATCTGGCTCCCGAATCTTCAACTGATGATACCCTGACCGCAAATCAATTTTTGAGAACACCTTGGCACCCTGTAGTTGATCAAATAGGTCATCAATACATGGTAATGGATATATGTTCTTCACTGTAACCTTGTTCAACTGGCGATAATCAATACACATCCAAATAGAACCATCATTCTTCTTTACAAATAAGATCAAAGCACCCCAAGGTGACACACCGGGCCGAATGAATCCCTTATCAAATAACTTCTGCAACTATTCCTTTAACTCTTTCAACTCTGCTGGGGCCATGTGATAGGGTGGAATAGAAATGGGCTTAGTGACCCGTAACAAATCAATGCCAAAGTCGATATCTCTGTCGGGCGGCATGCCCGGAAGATCTGCTGGGAATACATTTGGAAAATCCCTCACTACTGGAACTGACTCAACGGTAGGAGTATCAACACTGACATACCTCAGATAAGTCAGATACGTATCACACCCCTTCTCAACTATCCGTTAAGCCTTTAAAAATTAAATAACTCTGCTAGGAACATAATCTAAGTTACCTCTCCACTCTAACCGCGGTAATCTTGGCATAGCCAGTGTCACTGTTTTAGTGTGGCAATCGAGAATAGCATTATAGGGCGACAACTAGTTAATAAGAGATCGAATCTGGTCTCAAAACCACTGATTACAACCAAACATGACCTATACACACGGTCAACAATAATAGAATCACCCACGGGTGTAGACACAAAGACAGGAGAACTCAAATAATCATGAGATACACCCAAATACAGAGCAAAATAAGATGACACATAGGAATATGTGGATCCTGGATCAAACAAAGATGAAGCCTCTCTATGACAAATTGAAATAATACATGTGATAACTGAGTCAAATGCAACTGCCTCAGTCCTAGCTGGGAAGTGCATAATATCTGGCCTTAGGGGTGGGCATAAAATCTGAAAAATCAAATTTCGAACAGAACCGAATTAATTTGGTATTTCGATTTCGGTTTTTTCGGTATTTCGGTACAAAAATTGCTGTATTTTGGTAGTTCGGTACGATATACGGTATTGAGTTTTTGATATTTCGATATACTAAAATACAGAAATATTTTAGTCCAAGCCCAACTCTATTTTTATTTTCCAGTCTAATAAGCCTAAGCCCACACCCCAAGACACCTAATTCCCTAATCCCTTAGAGGCTTAGAGCTCAAGTAGACTTACGAGCAGTCCAGTATTTGGCTATTTGCTCTTACCCCATTTCCCTTTCTATTTTCTAACCTAGACGTCTCTAAAAAATTCCAACATTGCTGATGCTAAAACTGCTCATATCCGTGCCCTTCTTAGAGGCACCTGGGTTTACTATTTTGTGTTCCTTGTATTTTATAGGTGGATTGATTCCTTATTATGCAAATACTTACAAGTTACAAGCTAACGGATTGATTTCATAGCATGCACAATGCACTATGAATTGCTAATAGACTATTTTGTTCCAAATTTAGAATTTTGTACCATTTCTTGAAAGGATACAAAAACATATCATGAAAAAATGAGGTCTCAAAGTAGATCTTGATGAAATTAAAGCAAAAGAGAAAATACATATATGTGCACATGCGTGTGTAGGAAGAATACATGCTAGCATCATCTAATCATGAACAAAGAGGTTGAATTCTCAGCAGAAAAGATGTTACGCAGAATCTTGGGAGATTTGAAAGACTTTGGTATGATACCAAAATCGTACCGAACCAAATAAGAAAATACTGAACCATACCGAACTACTTTGGTACGGTATTTGGTATGCACGATTGATATACCGAATACTGAAGTACCAAACCGTAGTTATTAAATACCGTACTGAAGTACCGAACGCCCACCCCTATTAGGCCTAGCCTCCCCCTCTAGGGCGACCTCTACCTATCTGACCTCCACCTCGAGCTGGTTGTGCAAGTGGAGTGCCAATTGGTGCAGTAACCATGGCCTGAGAAGCCTGAGGGCTCTGTGGAATATGTGGGGAATGTGAAATATGTGGAGGTGCTACCCTCCTAAATCTGGGGCAATCCCTCACTATATGACGAGTGTTACCACGATCAAAATAAACCCTCGGAGGACGTGGCTACTAGGACTGGCTCGGGCCTGATCGGTTGGACTGACCGCTAAAAGCACCCCGTGTATGAGGTATAGTAGACACTGGCAGTGCATAATAGGGAACCTGAGGTCTGGGAGTAACTGTAATACCGCTAGAAGCTGGATGTGCTGAATGAATAGGACAGCTCACATAGCCTCTACCATGACGGGCTTCAGCTGGGGCACGAGAATTGTTATATGTGGTAGAATTTTGAGGCCTCTTAGCTTCCCTCTCTTCTCTCTCCAGGGTCCTCAAACCCTCCAATCTCCTAGCGATTGCCACCACCTACTGGTATGCGATGTCCATCTCTAGCTCTCGGACTATACTAAATATGATACTAGGATGGAGTCCCTCAATAAATCGACGGACACACTTTCTAACAGTAGCAACCAGGGCAGGTGCATGCCTGGATAAATCACTGAACCAGACTGCATACTCCGATAATGTCATAGAGCCCTGGCGCAACTGCTCAAACTCTGCGCGCCATGCATCTCTAAGACTCTGGGGAACAAACTCTCCCAAGAACATATCATAGAGCTGAACCCAAGTGAGTGACGCTGCCTCTGCCGGATTACCCAACTCATATGCTCGCCACCACTGATACGCCGCTCCCTTAAGCTGGAATGTAGTAAAGGCGACCCCAATAGAATCCACAATACCTATAGTACAGAACATACAATGACATTCCTCAAGAAAACCCTAAGAATCCTCTGAAGCCAAACCGGTGAAAGTAGGAGGGTGGTACGTCTTGTACCTCTCGAGCTTGAGTTGTTCCCCCTCCAAACCTGCTGCCCTAACCTCGAGCCAAACTAGGACTATTGGCTGCACTGGTATAACCACTGGGGTATGTTCACCAGGGCCCGTGGCTCTGGGGTACGGGAGGCGGGAGTTTGTGATCCTCTCCCAGCCTGAGATGTGGCAGGAGCAAGTGGAATCAACCCTGCCTGAGCTAGAGTGCCAACCATGCTCAAAAATTGGGCAAGAGCCTCCTGAAGTACAGGGGTAGTAACAAGCGTCTCAAGTGCATGCTCTCCAACTGGAGCTACTGGTGGCTCCTCTGCAGCAGCTCGTGCAGGTGCTTTGGCTACACCACGTGGTCTTCTGCGGCCTCTGGCTCGGCCTATGCCCCGGCCCCGCCCTCTTACGGCTCCAACAGGGAGCACGGGTATCTGATCATCGAATTATATTGTGTGTGTCCTCACCATTTGTGAGAGAATAAAAAGACAATGGTTTAGAATTTGGAAGTCAACAAATGCGCATGATAAGGAATCAAAGAAGTGAACCTTTTCCTAACAGTTCCATAGCCTCCCGAAGATAAGTACAGACGTCTCCTTACCGATCCGTGAGACTCTACTAAACCTGCTTGTGACTCATAACATCTATGAACCTAGAGCTCTGATACCAAGTTGTCACGACCCAAAATTCCTTCTGTAGGATGTCGTAATGGCACCTAGTCTCTAAGACTAGGTAAGCCTATCAATTATGTGGAATAACAGAATCTAAAACTTAAACTCGAATCTCAACATATGAAATAAATAAATACTACAATTCAAAATAGTTACAGCTCCCAAAACCCGGTACAAATAAGTCACAAGCTTCTAAGAGAAATACTAAATGTTTCTATACATCAGAGTTTAAGGAGAATAAGGAAAACACCATAATAAGGATATAGGGGAACTCCGAGGTCTGCGGACGCTGGCAGATGTACCTTGAAGTCTCCGCGTACAGACTAGCTCACTGATACCTGGTCTAGTAGGAAGTACCTGGATCTACACAAAACTATGTGCAGAAGCATATTACGAGTACACCACAACGATACCGAGTAAGTGCCAAGCCTAACCTCGATAGAGTAGTGACGAGGTTAGGTCAGGTCCCTACTGGAAATAATAAAAGGCAAGGTGAAAAGTTTAACAATATAATAATAATAATAATAATAATAATAATAATAATAATAATAATAATAATAATAATAATAATAATAATAATAATAATAATAATAATAATAATAATAATAATAATAATAATAATAATAATAATAATAATAATAATAATAATAATGACAATGAAAGTGAATCAAATAAGGAGTATGTCACAATTTAACTACACAGAATAAAGCAAATAATACCTCACGGAAGAAAAATCGGAATTTACATATTTAGGGAAAAACAAAACAATCAAGACAAGTAAACCAATAGAAAAATATCAACAAGGGCACTCCCGAGATACCACCTAGTAGTCCCAAATCATAAATAAATTCACAATATTTTTTTTCTTATATCACCACGGGAGCCTTCACATTTAGTTTAAAAGAAATTATTTTTCCCGAAATAGCATCCCGTGTTTTAGCCCACTTTATCACACCACATGCCTTCTAGTAGTTCCCCTACTAGCCATGTGTATCAAGCCCACCTTATCTCACCGTATGCGTTTCAACACCCAGATCTTATACCACCGCATGCGTATCAATATCACAATATATCATAATTCGCACCTCAAGTGCCCAAATATTTCAACTTTCCAAATAAATCAACAACAACATTATTTTCCACAACAAGGAGCTCAAGGCTCAATCACAATGTATACAAAAATCTCAACAAAATATTAGGGAATGAATAACTCAACAGAAATAATATTTCTCAATTTAACACTTTGCCTCCATACCAAATTTCAATGTCAGATACTTCATATTTTTAATAATTCGATTAAGAAATTCAACTTTCAAATACTGAGCACAGAATAAAAGGAACAAAGCTTCAATTAAACAGGTAAATCAAACAGCGGGAAAAAGGAAATGCAAATTTAAAATATAAAAATAGACCAATGATGATGAGTATAACAGGATAAAATAATTTAATTAATATGTGACAGAGATCTATACAATTTAAAGATATAATCTTCCATATTTAGCCTGTGTACACACTTGTCACCTCGCGTACACGGCTTCCAACACATCATAATTATCATATCAATACCAATCCTAAGGGGAATTTTTCCCATACAAGGTTAGACAAATCACTTACCTCGAGTTGCGGTAATTCAATCTACTAGTAGGCCTTTTCTTTGATTATCCAATTCCGAATGACTCGAATATAGCCAAAACAATTAATTCGATACAGTCAATATAAGTTATAGAAATTAATTTCATATGAAAATACAAATGTTTCCAACAAAAATTCGAAATTCAACTCAAAAATCGCCAACGGGGCTCACGTCTCGGAAGCCAACAAAAATGCTCATTCAACCACGAGTCCAACCATACCAAAATTACTAAATCCCGATAACAATTCAGCCCTCAAATTTTCAAATTTAACCAAGAGGGTTTTCAAATTTTTCCATCTTAAATCACCAATTAAATGCTAAAAATAGCAATGGATTCGGGTAATTTGACCAAAATTGATTTAAGAATACTTACCCCGATGTTTTCCTTGAAAATCTCCCAAAAATTATCTCTCCCCGAGCTCCGAATCATTAAAAATGGAAAATGGGAAGAAGTCTCATTTTCATAGCTTAAACTCTCTACCCGGTCATTTCTTCTACGCGATCGCGGGACTTAACTTTTCCACTCCCTAAAATAACCCTACGCGATAGCGGATAATTCCACGCGATTGCGAAGCACAGTTCTGCAGACCCACGCGATCGCGAACGCATTCACGTGATCGCGAAGAACAAAATGCGTGGCCCAGCTTCTGACTCTTATACTCTACGCGATTGCGACATGCCTCACGCGTTCGCGATGCACTGGTGTCCAAAGCTACATGATCACAGCTCCATTCTCGCGATCGCGTAGAACAAAAAATTTCTCTGCCCAGCTAAGCCTACGCGATCGCGAACCTTCTCACGTGATCGTGTAGATAGAAACCAGACAGTGCATCAGAAAAATTCTAGCACAGTTCAAAGTCCAAAATTCAATTCGTTAACCATCTGAAACTCACCCGAGGCCCCCGGGACTTCAACCAAATACACCAACAAGTCCTAAAACATCATAGGACCTTAGTCAAAACCTTAAATAACATCAAACAATGCTAAAACCACGAATCACACCTCAATTCAAGCTTAATAAAACTAAGAAATTCAAACTTCTACATTCGATGCCGAAATCTATCAAATCAAATCCAATTGACCTCAAATTTTGTACACACGTCATAAATGACATAATGGACCTATAAAAATTTTCTGAATTGGATTCCGAGCCCGATATCAAAAAGTCAACTTCCCGGTCAAACTTCCTAACTTAATCTTCCTATTTTTGCCATTTCTAGCCTAATTTAACTACGGACTTCAAAAAATAATTTCGGACACGCTCCTAAGTCCAAAATCACCATACAGAGCTATTGAAATTATCAAAACTCTATTTCACAGTCATTTACACATAAGTCAATATTCGGTCAACCTTTTCAACTTAAGTTTTCAACATTGAGACTAAGTGTCTCAATTCATTTTGAAATCTCTCGGACCCGAACCGACTACCCCGGCAAGTCATATAACAGCTATAAAGTATAACATGGGCAGTAAATGGGGGGATGGGGCTACAACTCTCAAAACAACCGACCGGGTCGTTACAAGATATTGTCTGGGCAGAGTGATAAGGGAGGCTATTAAACGGAGCGATAAGGGAGGCTATTATAGGAGCGATAAGGGTGGTTGTATGAGCGATAAGAGTGGCTATTGATATTGCCAGGGCGGAGGGATAAGGGAGGCTATTATAGGAGTGATAAGGGTGGATATTGTCAAGATTGATATGCGATGATATGGGGTTATTGTGCTAGTGATTTTCATGTAATGTTGTGATTTTTCTTGTGTTTATTTTTATATCTTGTGCAATTTATCTTGTTGTTTTGGTAAACTAGATAATAGTCTGATCTATATTGAAATTGTGAGTGCCGGGCGGATTAGGTTATTGGCACGTGGACTGTTCATGCAGATGTGATATGAAATGTGAGCAGGAGGTGCCAGAGAAATATAATGATTATGTTATTGGCACGTGAATTGTCCGTGTAGATGTGATATAAAATATGGGCACGAGGTGCCAGAGAAAATATAATGAGTTTTTATTATTGGCACGTGAGTTGTCTGTGCGGTTATGATTGAAATATGGGCACGATGCACCGTGAAAATATAAAAGTGGGTTGTGATCCGTATTACAAAAATATGAAAATGGGCTGAGACCCGTATTTTATGATTATGAAATGAGGTGTCATAGAGTGACTTTTATTTGAAAGAATTAAATTCGAAAGATATTTATTTGAAAGAAGTATATTCGAAATATATATTTTTGAAAGAATTATATTCAAAAGATATTTATTTGAAAAAAGTATATTCGAAAGATATTTATTGGAAAGAAGTGTATTCGAAAGATATTTATTTGAAAGAATTATATGTGAAAGATTTATATTTGAAGGTCTTGATTAATTGGTTGTACTTGTGTTCCCTAATCGTTTGAGCAATAATTATGGTGTTCTTGTTGCCTTGTTGTTTATGCCACTGGTTGATTTTTGTTGCTATCATTGCTACTTGTTTTCCAGTACTATTGTATACTGCTATACTGCATAGGTTATTTGACTAGTGAGTGTCTTGACTATACCTCGTCACTACTCCACCGAGGTTAGTCTTGATACTTATTGGGTACCGTCTATGGTGTACTCATATTATACTTCTGCATATTTTTGTGCAGAGCCAGGTATTGGAGATATCGGACTCGGACAGAGTTAGTGTGTTGATCGCAAAGATTCAAGGTAGAGATGCTTGACCGTCGCAGTCCCTTGGAGTCTTTCCATTTTTATTGTACTGTCCTCTCTTATTCGAACAGTATTTTATATTCGATCCTTGAGATCATTGCATGCATTCAGTTAGAGTTCGTGACTCAGTATTACCAGTCTTGGGAGGTTGTTATAATTATTTTCGATGTTGATTTCGACACTTATATTAAATTATTTTTTTTAAAAAAAAGCTCGAAATGTAATTGTAATCGGCTTACCTAGTCTTAGAGACTAAGTGTCATCACGGCGCCTGTGGTGAGATTTTGGGTTGTGATAATTATTTCTAAAAATCTAATTTCGTTTAACTTAATATTTTAAAGAGCCATAGTGAAGCATGCTTTCTTGGAGTCGCCCCTGGCCATGCGATGAAATTCTAAAAAATTAAGAGATGGATATAGCCATTTGAGAGGGGACAAAACTGGTAGAATTTCTTATACCTATTAAACAATACATAAAGCTTATAAATTTTAAGGTGACAAAATCATATTCTCATATTAAAGTGACGATAAGTCCTTTTCTCACAAGTGATATGAATTTTGAAAATTATATTTTACAGTAAAAAATTCTTTAATTAGCGGCGAAGTCGTACTTTGCCTTAAAAAAATATAAACTCATAAAAAAGAGTAGAGTAAAAGATTTTGGCAATTAAAAATCGTGATCAGGTGCACTTCGGTATTAGCTACAAAGTTTTTGCTAGAACCAAAGACACAAAAAAGAAGAAATTAAACGCAAAACTTACATATTCATAGACAAAAAATAATATTTTGTCATATTAATTTCTCCGTGTGTTGTCTTTTAACAAATTACAAATAATAGTCTCTTTCAAAATTTTACACATAAAACTTACAAAAAATAATATATTTACATACATGTTTGTGTTCACATAAACCCAATACATATTTTTATGTACAATTAAATTTAGATAAATCAACCCAATCCACCTTCAATGGAGAAGGGAAGCACGAGAGCCTTGCCAACATATAATATGTAGCCGCACATGTTTATATTCCCATACATTCTATATAAATAATTAAAATAAATAAATAGAAGCAAAACCACTCATGACTCAACTAAACACAACTGCTAGATAAGGAAGCATTGTAAAGTTACATAAAAGTGAAAATATTACCAAAGCTTGAACAATTCCTTTGTACTCCTTTTTTTTCTCCTTAAATTCAGCCGCCACTTTTTTTTAGAGAAGGAAGCATCGTAACATTGCATAAAGTCAGAAAGTGAAAATATTACCAAAGCTTGAACAACTCCTTAACCTCAAAAATAATCTAATACAAATTTCTTTGACTATGACGCTAAACACGTTTTATAATCATATGAATAATTGAATCCTAATACTAAACAACTATGCAGAAGATTATGATTCCGAGTGTGAATCGCATATAACTTCATAGAACAGTATGAATCCTAGTGTATATCGTATATAAATTCTAGTTATTACAATAATATTCAATATGGAATAATTTCTTTTGGAGAAATATTTAATATTGAGGGGCATAAAAGTCCGCTAATATTTTAGGGATATTTTTATCGTTCAATATTTAACATGAATTATTCGTGCGTTTATAATAATATAGATAGATATAGATAGATAGATAATATAGTGTTGTGTGTGTGTATGTGTGTGTGTGTGTGTATCCGACTTGTCGTTTTGAGAATTTACGTTCTGTTCAGTGACTTAAGGTCCCAAGCAACTTCGTAATATGTATTATGACTTGCATATGCGGTCGAGTGTGATTCCGGAAGATTTAGAATTTAATTGAAAGAACAATTCTTATTTTTGAAGCTTAAATGAAAAGTGTTGACCGGAGTTTGACTTTTGAGCAAACGATTTTAGAAGGGAATTTTTATGGTGTCAATAGCTTCGTTATGTCTTTTACGACTTGTGTGCAAATATTGAGGTCATTCCGGATCGATTTGTTATGTTTCGACACAAGACCTAACTTAGGACGAGAGTATCTACATATATATAAGGAATTATGTGATGGACAACCTATCATATTAAAGATCTTCGAGTTTAGTTTCTAACGCTTCAAACCGTTCATTATGTTGATATTTCTACAAGAAGTTATGACCAAATTACCAAAGTCTGACAGAGGAGACTGCGGATGCGAAGCATCCGGGGCCGCATCCGAAAGAAGGGCTGGCAGTGAAGTGCTGCCATAGCATCCGGGGCAGCATCCGAAACCCAGAAATTTGGGCCTATAGATACAATTTTGGGGCTCATTTTTCCAACTTCCATTGGACGAATTTTGGAGCTCTTCTCCACTCACTCAAGACCACCAACTCCTCTATTCTTCAAGGTAAGTAATCCCCATTATCTTGGTATAAAATTCCATCATTTCTACACTAGTATTTATAAAATCTACACATGAAATACTTAGATCTTCAAGGAATTTCTTCAAGAACTCAATGGAGGGTTTTTGCAAGATTTCTTCCAAAAAAATAATCCTTCACCCTTAGACTTACATGTATGGATTTATTATGAGTATGTGAACAAGAAATAAGTATTAACACTTATTGGATGGTCATTGGAAGCCATAAATACTTAAACTAGATTATTGAGTATTGTAGAGATTTTGTAATGAATTAATTAGCAACAATTGGGTGGATGTGAGTTCATTGATGATTTTAATGGTGCTAAAGAAGGTTGTTTGTAGACAAAGGATGGTTTAGCATCTCTCGTTGGTGGGAAGGAGGGATTGTTGGATGAAGAAACACCATTACTAGAGGTAGTAAAATGCTATGTACTCTAGGTGTTTGATAAAATGCTTAAATGACCAAAAATCTGAAAATTTGTTACTAATATTGGTACAATTGTGTTGAATTATTGTAGATTAAAATTTGTTTAGTGTGGTGGACCATCATAGTATTATTAAGGGGCGAATATCATATTTGAGCCGTCCGGAGGTGGCTTCACTCGCGAAGATCATTTAAAACATTGAATTAGTTTCTCGAAGTAAGTATCTTTCCTAACCTTGAGTGGGGGAATTATTCCTTAGGCATTGAGTCTTATGTGAAAATTGTGTAAGTGAAAACCATGTACGCGAGGTGACGAGTACATACTTAGTTTATACATGTAAATTATATCGGTTAAAATTCGTATACGCCTTTATGTTTTAAATTGGAAATTGTTGGCTCTTATTAAATCCTTTATTTGTCATTCCTCGTTTCTTGTTTGTCGAGTTTGAATTTTAAATGATAATTTTGGGTGATTACCACTTGGATTTTATGTGAATTCCGTGTGTTTGTTGATTCGATATATCTTGAAATTAATTTCATTATGAATTTTTCATCTGTAAATAATTAATTAAATAAGGTTAAAAAGAGGCGTTAATATATTTATCAAGAATTTGGATTTAAGAAGGTGTTATCCTATGCTGAGTTACTTTTCCATCTCTGTTGTTATTTTTGAGGTTTTATATACGTTGTGTGAAACCTTGAGCTATTTGCTATGAAATTAATTGATTTTTGTTGTATCTTTGGAGTTGGTTGTGGCAGGTGGGCAAATTGTGATATGAATTGTTGTATTGTGTTGTCGTTTAAATATTATCCTTGATGTTATTTATGTTTCCTACCTTGATTGTTAATGATATACATGTGCTCGGTAAGGAAGAGTGTAAAGCACGAAGGGTGATGTCGTGCCATTTGAGAGTGTAAAGCACGAAGGGTGATGTCTTGTCATTTGAGAGTGTAAAGCACGAAGGGTGATGCCGTGCTATTCTTAATATGCACGAAGAATAATGCCGTGCAATTTTATTTATATTATCATGTGAGGATGAGAGTAAAAGCACGAAGGGTGATGTCGTGCCATTGTTTCTATATTATCATATGTTCGTGGCACGAAGGGGTTTCCGTGCAGGTGAGGTATCACGAACCCAATTCACCCTCCGTAGGATGTCGTGATGGCACCTAGTCTCTAAGACTAGGTAACTCTATAAAATTGCTGAATAATATAATAAGAGTCTGAAACTCAAACCTCAGTAGTTGTAATAGATGAAAACTGCAAGTCGAAGAACTACAATCTCCCAAAACCCGGTACAAACAAGTCACAAGATTCTAAGAGAAATACTAAATGTCTTTATACATCAGAATCTACTAAAACAAGGAAACAACATGATAAGGATAAAGGGGGGACTCCGAGGTCTGCGAACGCTGGCAGATGTACTTTGAAGTCTCTGTATACAGTTAGTTCATTGATATCTAGGTTGGTAAGCGGTACCTAAATCTGCACAAAAAGATGTGCAGAAGAGTAGCATGAGTACACCACAATGGTATCCAGTAAGTGCCAAGCCTAACCTCGATAGAGTAGTGACGAGGTCAGGTCAGGCCCTACTAGAAAGAATAGAAAAATTAAGACAGAGGATATAATAATATAATGAAATAACTGAGGAGTGAACAACACAACAAATAGAGGTAAACAACAATGGGCGCTCCCGAGATACCGTCTCGTAGTCCTAAAAGTAAATGGTCAACAGGGAATCTCCCGAGATACCGCCTCATAGTCCCAAAAGTAAATATGCAGTACAGGAGGATCTCCCGAGAAACTGCCTCGTAGTCCCAAAATAAATATGCAGTACAGGGGGATCTCCCGAGGAACCGTTTCGTAGTCCCAAAATAAATATGCAGTACATAGGGATCTCCCAAGGAACTGCCTCGTAGTCCCAAAATAAATATGCATTACTGGAGGATCTCCCGAGGAACCGCCTCGTAGTCCCAAAATAAATATGCAGCAGGTAATCGAAGGAACAACATATTTCAACCAGAAATCTTACAGTTAAAGATTTAAATCAAATCGAGGAAAACAGGTAATTCAGCTAAGCATGTTGCACATATTGCCAGTAAGAGTTATGGCACGTAGACAAGTGATACTAGGCTAATCATGATCACTACATATACTAAGGCAACTCAGTTAAAGAATTTAAAAGAAGATTACTCAGCAAGAACCGATATTTCCAAATTTAGCCCGTGTACGCACTCGTCACCTCGCGTACATGACGCTCACATATCACAAATGTTACAACAATATCAAATCCTAGGGGAATTTCCGCCACACAGGGTTAGACAAGCCACTTACCTCGAATCACGTTCAATCATTCAAGTAGAATGCCTTTCCCTCGATTTTTCGACTCCGATCGGCTCGAATTTAGTCATAATTAATTCGATTCAGTCAATACAAATTATAGAAATAAATTCCATATGGAAATACAAATTTTCCAACAAAAATCTAAAATTTAACTCAAAAAATGATGTGGGGCCCACATTTCAGAACTCGACAAAAGTTACAAAATATGAACGCCCATTCAACTACGAGTCCAACCATACCAAAATTATCCAAATTCGATATCAACTCGACCTCCAAATCATCAAATCTTATTTCCAAATCCCTAGGCCCAAATCTCTCATTTACACCTTAAAAAACACGTAATCTTGTCGGATTATTAGATGATAAATCAATATTATTGAGTAGGAATGATCACAAGTGAGTTACCTTAAGAATTCCCGTGAAAACCTCGCTCAAAATCGCCAGCCCGAGTTTGAAATGCCCAAAAATGGCAAAAACTCAGAACCCCTCTGTTTTTGTACTGTCCAGGGGTTTCCGCTTCTGCGAGATTTTTTTAGTCACATCTGCGGTCTCGCAGATGCGAGAATTCCTTCGCTTCTGCGGCTTTATCGCTTCTGCGGACAAGAAGTCTGCTTCTGCGAGAAGTTGTCCGCTTCTGCGAAGCTGCCTGGCCCCCTCATTTCCGCTTCTATGATCGAACCTTCGTAGGTGCGACGTTGCTTCTGCGGACCACCCGCCTGCACCTGCGACCACTGCCTCACCATCCCCTCGTATGCTTCTACACTTTCTATGCTCGCTTCTGCGAGCTTGCATCTGCGAGCCAATTTCCGCAGGCGCGATTGCATCAGATGGCACAATCTTTAAGATTGTCTTCTAAGTCCGAATTCGATCTGTTAACTATCTGAAACTCACTCGAGGCCCCCGGGAATTCAACCAAATACACCAACAAGTCCTAAAACATCATACGAACTTAGTAGAGCCTTCAAATCACGTCAAACAACGCTAAAACCACGAATCATACCCCAATTCAAGCCTAGTGAACTCTGAAATTTTAAATTTCTACAAACGACACCGGAACCTATCAAATCACGTCCGATTGACATCAAATTTTGCACACAAGTCATAAATGACATAAAAGAAACCTATTCAAATTTCTAGAATCGGATTCCGACCCCGATATCAAAAAGTCAACCCCCGGTCAAACTTCCCAAAAATTCAACTTTCGCCATTTCAAGCCTAATTCCACTACGGACCTCCAAATAATTTTTCAGACACACTCCTAAGTCCAAAATCACCATACGGGGCTATTGGAATCATCAAAACTTTATTCCAGGGTCGTTTATACATAGGTTGACAACCGGTCACTATTTCAACTTAAGCTTTAAGCCTTGGAACTAATCCAATTCATTCCAAAACTTCACCGGACCAGAACCAATTACCCCGGCAAGTTACATAATAGATGTAAAGCATAATTTGAGCAGTAAATGGGGAAACGAGGTTGTAATACTCAAAACGTCTGGCCGAGTCATTACATTCTCCCCCTCTTAAATAATCGTTCGTCCTCGAACGAGTTTAGAATCATACCTAGGGCCTCAAATAGGTGTGGATATTTGCTCCGCATCTCCCACTCGATTTCCCAATTATCTTCTCCTATTGGCTGGCCTCTCCACTATACTTTCACTGAAGCTATGTTCTTTGATCTTAACTTTCGAATCTGCCGATCTAAAATGGCCACCTGCTCCACATCATAAGTCAAATTACCATACAATTGCACTGTGCTGAATCCAAAAAATGAGACGGATCTCCGACATACTTCCGGAGCATAGATACACGAAACACTGATGAACACCGGATAGATTAGGCGGCAATGCAAGTTTATTAGCCACCTCTCCAATCTTCTTTCGTATTTCAAAAGGTCCAATATACCTAGGGCTCAACTTGCCCTTCTTCCCAAATATCATAACACCCTTCATAGGCGAAACTCGGAGTAGTACCTTCTCTCATACCATGTAAGCAACATCGCGAACCTTCTGGTCGGCATAACTCTTTTGTCTAGACTGCGCCATGCGAAGTCATTCCTGAATCAATTTAACCTTTTCCAAGGCTGGACTAAATTAGTACCCAATATCCTAGCCTCACCCAGCTCAAACCAACCCACCGGAGATCGATACCATCTCCCATAAAGCCTCATACGGAGCCATTTAAATGCTCAATTAGAAGCTGTTATTATAAGCAAACTCTGCAAGTGGCAGAAAATGATCCCAAGAACCCCCAAATTCTATAGCACAAATGCGTAACATATCCTCCAATATCTAAATAGTGTGCTCGGACTGCCCATCCGTCTGAGGGTGAAATGTTGTACTCAACTCTACCCGACTACCCAACTCTCATTGTATGGATCTCTAGAACCATGATGTAAACTTCGTACCCCGGTCAGAGATGATAGATACCGTTATGCCATGAAGCCTAACAATCTCGCGAACGTAAACCTAAGCCAACTGCTCCGAAGAGTAAGTAGTAACTACAAGAATGAAAAGAGCTGACTTGGTCAATCTATCCACAATCACCCAAACTGCATCGAACTTCCTCTGAGTCCGTGGGAGCCCAATAACAAAATCCATAGTGATCCGCTCCCATTTCTATTCTAGGATCTCTAACTTCTAAAGTAATCCACCCGGTCGTTGATATTCATACTTCACCTGCTAAAAATTTAGGCACCGAGCTACATATTCCACTATGTCTTTCTTCATTCGCCTCCACCAATAGTGTTATCTCAAGTCCCGATACATCTTTGCAGTACCCGGATGAATAGAGTACCGTGAAATGTGAGCTTCCTAGAGAATCAACTCACACAAACCATCTCCATTAGGCACACATAGCCTGCCCTGGATTCGTAATACACCGTCATCTCCAATAGTGAATTCCTTGGCGTCACCGTGCTGAACTGTGTCCTTAAGGACAAGAAGATGGGGGTCATCATACTGACGCTCCCTGATACGATCATAAAGAGAAGACTGAGAAACCACACAAGCCAAAACTCAACTCGGCTCGAAAATATCCAATCTAACAAACTGGTTGGCCAAGGCCTGAACATCCAAGGCTAAAGGCCTTTCTGCTACCGGTAAGTATGCTAAGCTGCCCAAACTCTCTGCCTTACAACTCAAGGCATCGGCCACCACATTGGCCTTCCCGGGATGATAGAGAATAGTGATATCATAATCTTTAAGCAACTCCAACCATGTCAGTTACCGCAAATTAAGATCCTTCTATTTAAACAGATGTTGTAGACTTCGGTGATCGGTATAAACCTCGCAATGGACACCGTACAAATAATGTCACCAAGTCTTTAAGGCATGAACCATAGCTGCTAATTCAAGATCATGGACCGGATAATTCTTCTCATGTACCTTTAACTGTTTGGACATATTAGGAATCACCCTACCATCTTGCATCAACACTGCGTCGAGACCAATATGTGACGCATCACAATACATAGTATAAGACCCTGAACCTGTAGGCAATGCCAATACTGAGGCTATAGTCAAGGCTGTCTTGAGCTTATGAAAGCTCTCATCACATTCCTCGATCCATCTGAACGGAGCACCCTTCTAGGTCAATTTAGTCATGGGTGTAGCAATAGAAGAAAACCCCTCTACAAATCGGCGATAATACCTTGCCAAACCAAGGAAACTCCCGATCTCAGTAGCTGATGACGGTCTGAGCCAACTCTACACTGTTTTAATTTTCTTCGAATCTACCTTGATCCCTTCGCACAAAACTATATGACCCGAAATTCCCACTAAATCAAGCCAGAATTCACACTTTGAAAATTTTACATATAACTTCTTTTCTCTCAAAGTCTGAAGCACAGTCCTTAGGTGTTACTCATGATCTTCACGGCTCCGGGAATACACCAGAATGTCATCAATAAACGCAATGATGAAAGAATCAAGATAAGGCTGAAATACACTACTCATTAAGTGCATAAATGATGTTGGGGCATTGGTTATCCCAAAAGACATCACAAGGAACTCGTAATGACCATACCGAGTCCTGAAAGCACTATTCGGGATATTTGTCTCCCGAATCTTCAACTGATGATAGCCTGAATGTAAGTCGATCTTAGCGAACACTCTGGCACCCTGAAGCTGATCAAATAGGTCATCAATACGTGGCAATGGATACTTTTTCTTCACTGTAACCTTGTTCAACTAGCGGTAATCAATACACATCCACATTGAACTATCCTTCTTCTTCACAAATAAGACAGGAGAACCCCAAGGCGATACACTGGGCCGAACAAAACCCTTATCAAGCAGCTCCTGTAACCGCTCATTTAATTCCTTCAATTCTGTCGGGGCCATACGATATGGTGGATTAGAAATGGGCTGAGTGCCCGGTAACAAATCAATGCCAAAGTCAATATCCCTGTCGGGTGGCATACACGGAAGATCCACTGGAAACACATGAGGAAAACCCCTTACTATAGGAACTGACTCCACGGTAGAAGTATCAACCCTAACACCTCTCACATAGGCTAGATACGTATCACACCCCTTCTCAACCATTTGTTGAACCTTAAGAAATGAAATAACCCTGTTAGGAACATGATCCAAGGTACCTCTCCACTCTAGCCGTGGTAGACTTGGCACAGCCAATGTCACCGTCTTGGCATAACAATCAAGATAGTGTGATAGGGCAACAACCAGTCCATGCCTAAAATAATATCGAAATCCACCATACTGAGCAATAATATTCACCCACGGGTGTAGATACATAAATAGAAGAACTCAAAGAATCACGGAATACACCCAAATACGAGGAAAAATAAGATGACACATAGAATAAGTGGAGCCTGGATCAAATAAGACTGATGCATCTCCATGACAGACCAGAATAATACCTGTGATAATAGAATCGGATTCAACTGCCTCCGTCCTAGCAGGAAGGGCATAATATCTGGCCTCCTCCTCTAGGGCGACCTCTACTTGTTCGACCTCCACCTCTAACTAGTTGTGCAGGTAGAGTGGCAATTGGAGCAGTAATCATGGCCTGAGAAGCCTGAGGGCCCTGCGGAATAGGTGGGGCCTGCGAAATCTGTGGAGGTGCACCCCTCCTGAATCTGGGGCAAATCCATAACCATATGACGAGTGTCACCACACTCAAAAGTAGATCTCGAAGGACGTGGCTGTTGTGACTGGCTCGAGCCTGATCTACTGGACTGGCCGCTGGAAGCACTCCATACAGGAGGTACACTAGACACTGGCGGTGCATAATAGGGATCCTGGGGCCTAGGAATGGCCGGAGTACTGCTGGCGGCTGGAAGTGCTGAATGAATAGGACAACTCCTATAACCCCTACCCTGACGAGCTGGGGCCCAAGAACAGTTATATGTGCCAGAATCTCGGGGTCTCTTAGCTTCCCTCTCTTCTCTCTCCCGGATCTCCATACCCTCCAATATCCTAGCAATAGACACCACCTACTGGTATTTAATGCCCATCTCCAACTCTCAGGCCATACCGAATCTGATACTAGAGTGGAGACCCTCAATAAATCGACGAACCCGCTCTCGAACAGTAGCAAACAAGGCTGGTGTATGCCTAGCCAAATCACTGAATCGGACCGCATACTCTAACACTGTTATAGAACCCTGGCGCAGCTGCTCAAACTCTGCGTGCCATGCATCTCTAAGACTCTGAGGAACATACTCCCTCAAGAACATATCTGAAAACTGAGTCCAAGTGAGTGAAGCTGCCACAGCCGGACTATCCAACTCATATGCTCGCCATTACTGGTAGGCCGCTCCTCTAAGCTAGAATGCTGTGAAAGAAACCCCACTGGAATCCACAATACCCATAGTACGGAAGATACTGTGATATTCCTCAAGAAAATCCTTAGCATCTTCTGAAGCCAAACCGCTGAAAGTGGGAGGGTGGTACTTCTTGTACCTCTTAAGCCTGAACCACTCCCCCTCTGAAACTACTGCCCTAACCTCGGGCTGAAATAGGACAACTGGCTGTGCTGGTATAACCTCTGGGGCATGATCAACTTGGGCTTATGGCTCTGGGGTACGGGCGGCGGGAGTCTGTGCTCCTCTCCCAGCCTGAGATGTGGCAGGAGTAAGTGGAATCAACCCTACCTGAGCTAGAGTGCCAAACATGCTCAAGAACTGGGCAAGAGTCTCCTGAAGTGCAGGTGTAGTAACAGGCATCTCAAGTGCCTATTCTCCAGCTGGAGCTACTGGTGGTTCTGCTGCAGCAGCTCGTGCAGGTGCTCTGGCTACACCACTGCACCACATGGTCTTCCTCGGCCTCTGGCCTGACCCCGGCCTTTTGCGGCTCCAACAGGGGGCACGGGTTTTTGATCATCAGATCCAGTTATGCGTGTCCTCACCATCTGTGAAAGAATAGAAAGACAATAGTCTAAGATTTCGAAGTCAACAAATGCACACGATAAGGAATCAAAGAAGTGAACATTTTCCTAATAGTTCCATAGCCTCCTGAAGATAAGTACAGACGTCTCTGGACCGATCCGCGAGACTCTACAAAACCTACTTGTGACTCATAAAACATATGAACTTAGAGCTCTGAAACCAACTTGTCATGACCCCAAATTCCTTCCGTAGGATGTCGTGATGGCACCTAGTCTCTAAGACTAGGTAAGCTTATCAATTATACGGAATAACGGAATCTAAGAGAAATACTAAGTATTTCTATACATCATAGTCTAAGGAGAATAAGGAAAACAACATAATAAGGATATAGGGGGACTCCGAGGTCTACGGATACCAACTTGTCACGACCCCAATTCACCATCTGTAGGATGTCGTGATGGCACCTAGTCTCTAAGACTAGGTAAGACTAACCAATTGCGGAATAACATAATAAGAGTTTGAAACTCAAACCTCAATAGTTGTAATAGATGAAAACCCGGTAGAAACAAAATCAAAAGATTCTAATAGAAATACTAAATGTCTCTATACATCAGAGTCTACTAAAACAAGGAAACAACATGATAAGGATAGAGGGGGGACTCCAAGGTCTGCGGACGCTGGCAGATGTACCTTGAAATCTCTGTATACAGTTAGCTCACTGATATCTAGGCTGGTAAGCGGTACCTGGATCTGCACAAAAAGATGTGCAGAAGAGTAGCATGAGTATACCATAACGGTACCCAGTAAGTTCCAAGCCTAACCTCAATAGAGTAGTGACGAGGTCAGGTCAGGCCCTACTGAAAATAATAGAAAAATTAAGACAGAGGATATAATAATATAATAAAATAAATGAGGAGTGAACAACACAGCAAATAGAGGTAAACAACAGGGGGCGCTCCCAAGATACCATCTCGTAGTCCCAAAAGTAAATGCTCAAGAGGGGATCTCCCGAGATACTGCCTCGTAGTCCCAAAAGTAAATATACAATACATGAGGATCTCCCGAGGAACCGCCTCGTAGTCCCAAAATAAATATGCAGTACAGGGGGATCTCCCGAGGAACCGCCTCGTAGTCCTAAAATAAATATGCAATACAGGTGGATCTCCCGAGTAACCTCCTCGTAGTCCCAAAATAAATATGCAGTACATGGGGATCACCCAAGGAACCGCCTCGTAGTCCCAAAATAAATATGCAGCAGGTAATCGGAGGAACAACAAATTTTCAGCCAAAACTCTTACAGTTAAAGATTTAAATTAAATCAAGGAAAGCAGGTGATTCAGCTAAGCATGTTCCACATATTGCAAGTAAGAGTTAAGTCACATAGACATGTGATACTAGGCTAATCATGATCACTACATATACTAAGGCAACTCAGTTAAAGAATTTAAAAGAAAATTACTCTCCAAGAACCGATATTTCCAAATTTAGCACGTGTACGCACTCATTACCTCGCGTACACGGTGCTCACATATCACAAATGTTACAACAGTATCAAATCCTAGGGAAATTTCCCCTCACACAAGGTTAGACAAGCCACTTACCTCGAATCACGCTCAATCAGTCAAGTAAAATGCCTTTCCCTCGATTTTCTAACTCCGATCGGCTCGAATCTAGTCATAAATAATTTGATTCAGTCAATACAAATTATAGGAATAAATTCCATATGAAAATACAAAGTTTCCAACAAAAATCCAAAAATTAACTCAAAAATCGTCTGTGGGGCCCATGTCTCGGAACTAGACAAAAGTTACAAAATATGAACTTCCATTCAACTACGAGTCCAACCATACCAAAATTATCCAAATCCAATATCAACTCGACCTCCAAACCATCAAATCTTATTTCCAAATCCCTAGGCCCAAATCTCTCATTTACACCTCAAAAACACGTAATCTAGTCGGATTAGTCGATGACAATTCAATATTATGGAGTAGGAATGATCACAAGTGACTTACCTTAATAATTCCCGTGAAAACCTCGCTCAAAATCACCCAACCCGATCTTGAAATGCCCAAAAATATCAAAAACTCGGAACCCCTCTGTTTTTGTACTGTCTAGGGGTTTCCGCTTCTGCAAGATTTTTTAGCCGCATCTGCGGTCTTGCAGATGAGAGAATTCCTTCGCTTCTGCGGCTTTATCGCTTTTGCGGACAAGAAGTCCGCTTCTACGAAGCCGCCTTGCCCCCTCATTTCCATTTCTGTGATCAAACCTTCGCAGGTGCGATGCCGTTTCTGCGGACCACCCGTCCGCACCTACGACCACTGCCTCACCATCCCCTCGCCCGCTTCTGCACTTTCCATGCTCGCACATGCGATCCAATTTCCGCAGGTGCGATGGCATCAGATGGCTGAAACTTTAAGAATTTCTTCTATGTCCGAATTCGATACGTTAACTATCCGAAACTCACCCCGAGGACTCGGGGCCTTCAACCAAATACACCAACAAGTCCTAAAACATCATACGAACTTAGTCGAGCCTTCAAATCACGTCAAACAATGCTAAAACCACGAATCATACCCCAATTCAAGCCTAGTGAACTTTGAAAATTTAAATTTCTACAAATGACGTCGGAACCTATCAAATACGTCCGATTGACATCAAATTTTACACACAAGTCATAAATAGCATAAAAGAAACCTATTCAAATTTATAGAATCGGATTCCGACCCCGATATCAAAAAGTCAACCCCCTGGTCAAACTTCCCAAAAATTTAACTTTCGCCATTTCAAGCCTAATTCCACTACGGACCTCCAAATAATTTTTAGGACACGCTCCTAAGTCCAAAATAACCATAGATAGCTATTGGAATCATCAAAACTTTATTTCAGGTTCGTTTACACATAGGTCGACATCTGGTCACTATTTCAACTTAAGCTTTAGGCCTTGGAACTAAGTGTTCCAATTCATTTCAAAACTTTACCTGACCCGAACCAATTACCCAGGCAAATCACATAATAGATGTAAAGTATAATTTGAGCAGTAAATGGGAAAACGAGATTATAATACTCAAAACGACCAGCCGAGTCATTACATGAGGACAAGAGACATACATTATATTGTGATATCTTTTCGTTGTGTATACATTCATGCTATTATCTTGAACTGTTATTGTGCACCTATGTTTTTTATGTGACTTTTAGTCATTGTTGCTTCCTGTGTGCCTCCCACTTTATTTCTTTTATTATTATTGTCATTCTCCCACTTAGTTGGTACTGTTATGTGTATGCTCTGTGAGAAAGAGATAAATGCACGAAGGGTGTTGCCGTGCCAATTGATTTGATCTACATATATATATGTTGGGTGAGAATGAAACAAGTGCGCGATGGTATTACCGTGCCATTCGATATGAAATGTTGAATATATTATTCACACCAGGAAAGTTATGAATTTAATGAGATAAATGCACGAAGGGGTTACCGTGCCATTTGATGTGATATCTTGAATATATTTCTCACACCAGAAAAGTTAAATGAGGTGTCACATGGTGAATTTTACTTGAAAGAAATATATTCGAAAGGTATTTACTTGAAAGACTTATATTCGAAATATATTTACCTGAAAGAATTATATTCAAAAGGTATTTACTTGAAGGAATTATATTCGAAAAATATTTACTTGAAAGAATTATATTCGAAAGATATTTACTTGAAAGAATTATATACGTAAGATATTTATTTGAAAGAATTATATTTGAAAGATATTTACTTGAAAGAATTATATTTGAAAGATATTTATTAGAAGGAAGTATATTCGGGATATATTTAATTGTACAGATTACATTCTAAAGGTTTGTTTTTTGAAAAACTTATAGATAAAAGATGTATATTTTGAAGGACTTGATTAATTGATTGTACTTGTGTTTATTATTCGTTTGAGCAATATTTATGGTGTTCATGTTGCCTTGTTGTTTATGTCACAAGTTAATTATTGTTGCCATCACTGCTAGTTGTTTTATATTATTTTGTATGCTATATTGCACAAGTGATTTGACTAGTGAGTGTCTTGAATGAACCTCATCACTACTTCATCGAGGTTAGTCTTAATACTTACTGGGTACCGACGGTGGTGTACTCATACTACACTTCTGCACATTCTTGTGCAGAGCCAGGTATTGGAGATATCTGACTCGAGCAGAGTTAGTATGTTGATCACAAGGATTCAAGGTAGAACTGCTTGGTCGTCGCACTCCCTTGGAGTCTTCCCATTTTATTGTACGGTTAACTATTATTCAAATAGTATTGTAAATTCGATCCTTTTAGGGATGGCAATGGTGCGGTACGGGTTTAGACATATGCGGGGCGGTACGGGTTTAGACATATGCGGGTGCGAGGCGGGGCGGGGCGGGTTAAACTAAAAAAAATATTTTTTTGCGGGTGTGAGTTTAAATACTAATTTTTCACACAACTGAAAAGGAGTAGAAAATGTTTAATTTTAACAAATCCAATCTCATACACTATAAATTAATGTTCTTCCATTATGACAAAAACAATGAGGTCACTTGACGAATAAGTATAATACAAATCTCTACAGTAACTATATGAAAATAGAGACTAAAAACTTAAACAATAACAGAAAATGAGAAACTTACTCGCTACTTATGATTGAAATAAATTAAGATAGTAAAATATTTATTCTGACTATGCGTGTGTACATGTTGATCTCGCGTTCATTGATCTCAAAAATAAAATAAGACACATTGAAAAGGAAAAAAATGTTGTGGGGCGGGTGGACGCGGGTGTGGTGTGGTACGGGGCGGGTGGATGTGGGTTAAAAGAGCTATGTGGGGCGGGGCGGGCTGAAATTTTGAAGGTTAAGAGAGAACCCGCCCCGCACCCGCATTGCTTGCCATCCCTAGATCCTTGAGATCATTTCATGTATTCAGTTAAAGTTCGTGACTCAGTATTACCAGTCTTGGGAGATTGTTATAATTATTTTCGATGTTGGTTTCGATTATAAAAAAAAGGGTTGAATTGTTATTAAAAATCGGCTTACTTAGTCTTAGAGACTAAGTGTCATCACGACGCATGTGGTAAGATTTTGGATCGTGATAAGTTGGTATTAGAGCTCTAGGTTCATAGGTTCTACGAGTCACGTACGAGGTTAGTAGAGTCCTGCGGATCGGTACGGAGACATTTGTACTTATCTTCGAGAGGCTACAGAACTATTAGAAAATTTCCACTTCTTTCATTCCTATCGTACGGAATTTATTGATTTTAGAGTTTGAGCCTTTTTACCTCTATTCTCTCATGGATGGTGAGGATACGCACTGTCACATCCCGAAATCTGCTAAAGGTCATGACGGCACCTAACACCGTCGTCAGGTAAGCCAACGGTGATCTGTCAACTTACTTACTCATTTTAATAATTTAAAATCATGATTTTCATTAATTATATAGTATAAGACTGGAGTTTACAGAATGAATGATCATACTTACACGAACTACAATGTCGACAACCTGTAGAAACCTCCAAAACTCAGTGTCACAAGTGCATGAGCATTTACTAGAAAATATGATAAAAATACAACATCTATCTAGAATACAAATTAGACAGAAAAAATGTAGATAACTCAGAGGGAGACTCCGAGTGTTGCGGACTCGTAACACAGGATGCAGCTCACCCAAGTCCCCGCAATAACCGCACCTCTACGCCCACAAGGCCACTGGACATATATGTGTCTACACAAAATGTACAGAAAGTGTAGTATGAGTACGTAAATCAACGCGCACCCAGTAAGTATCTATTCTAACCTCGAAGAAGTAGTGACGAGGGGTCGACTCTGACACTTACTATGGGCTAACAATAAAATACCGATATTATAATTAAGCGTGGATTGTAATAGGAAGCTGAAAACTCAATGACAAGAAGTAAGTATAAAATTCTTTTATTACTAGGAAATTTCCAATTTTATTCTCGTCATTTAACAATTTATATCTCAAGCCAATGAAGCAATATCAATTATTATTAGTTCCAAAGATTTATCATGCACAAACCATGTCGAGGTCGTACGGCCCGATCCAACATAAAATATTTAAATTGTGCACTGCCGAGGGTCAAACGGCTCGAACCATAGATGCATCTATTAACCTGCCGAGGCGATCGGCCCGCTCCCATGAGAGTAGTAGAAATTTACCCCGCTCGTGGAATATATTTGCGACGCGGTTGAACATAGATTTCTCGAGTTATTACAATATTCCTCAATTCTTTTCAAAATACGAAATTCAAATGAAAACTTTTAAATCTCAAAATCCTCAATCTCAACTCTTTTCAAGGCAATTAATAAGTACAATCACATAACGGTATCAACAAGGCATGGTGTAGACCTAAAACTACCCGGACATAAGAATAATTAGTAGTTACGTACGGACTCTCGTCACCTCGTGCGTACGTAGCCCCCTGCAAATAAGAGCACATATGATTTCAATTCAACTATGGGATAATTTCCCTCTTACAAAGTTAGAAAAGAGATTACCTCGCTCCGAAATTCTATAACTGGCTCCCAAGCCTTTCCAACGACTCAAACCGATAACCAACGCTCCAAAACTAGCCAATAAATGTGCAAATCCGTAAATATATACTCTAATACTCATTATAATCCAATTTACAACAATTTCCAACTCCACTCAAAAAATCGATAAAAATCACCCTTGAGGCCCACATGCCTGGATTCCAAAAATTTTCTAAAGTAAACATTACCCATAGCATCACGAACTCAAATATATAATTTATTCTCAAATTGCATGCCTAATTTGTGGTCAAAATCCAAAAATACCAATTTTCTAGGTTTTCTACCAAAATCCTAATTTCTACAAATTTAAATGCTTAAATCTGTATATAAATCATGTATTTAACTCATAATGTGAATAAAGCACTTACCCCATCATGGTTGATGAAGATGGCACTCCAAAGTGCTGCAAAATCGACTCCCATGGACGAAATGAAGTGAAGTTGAGCCAAACCCTCGTTTTAAAGAAGCACACTGCCTAGGCTGACCTTCGCACCTGCGGAAAATCCATCACAGGTGCAGCTCTAACACAACCCAGCAGCCTCCGCTTTTGCGGCCCAAATAGCGCTTATGTGCTTCCGCTTCTGCGATCTTCCCTCCGCATCTGCGACTTCGCAGGTTCGAACATTCCCTCACACCTGCTCTCCTACCCAACTCGCCCAGAACCGCTTCTGTGACCCTCCTGGCCGCTTTTGCATCTCCGCACCTATGGCCAAAATCTCGCAGGTGCAGTTACACCAGATGACAGCAGCTTCAGCATTCCTCCAAGCCTAAACTCGATCTGTTTACCATCCGGAATCCACCCGAGGCCCTCGGGACCTCAACTAATTATACCAACACATCCCAAAACACAATTCGAACCTAGTCGAGCCTTCAAATAACATCAAACAATGCTAAAATCATGAATCGCACCCCAATTCGAGCTTAATGAACTTTAAAAATTCAAATTTCTACATTCGATGCCGAAACTTATCAAATCACATCCGATTGACCTCAAATTTTGCACACAAGTCACATTCGACATTGCAGACCTACTCTAACTTCCGAAAATCAGAATCCGACCTCGATATCAAAATGTCCACTCCCGGTCAAACTTCCCAAAAACCGTCAAATTCCAACTTTCGCAAAATGACCCCAAAATGACCCACGGACCTCCAAATCCACATCCGGACGCGCTCCTAAGACCAGAATCACCGTACGGAGCTATTCCTAGGATTGGAATCCCAAACGAACATCAATAATATTAAAATACCCTTCAACCCCAAATTTAGGAAATTCTTAAACTTTCAAAATTACAATCTTCCAAAATAAGTGCTAAAATGCTCCCGGGCGATCCGATACTTAACCCGAACATACGACTAAGTATGAAATCATCATACGAACTTGTTGGAACCTTCAAATCCCAATTTCGGGGTCATTTACTCAAAAGTCCATCCTTAGTCAATTCTTCCAACCTAAAGCTTCCGAAATGAGAATTTTCCATCTAAGTCAGCCCTGAACTTCCCGAAATTCAATTCTGACCATACGTGCAAGTCATAATACCTGAAGTGAAGCTACGCATGGCCTCAAATAACTAAACGATGTGCTAGGGCTCAAAATGACCGATCGGGTCGTTACACGCGCTATCGGGTTAGCTGAGCAGACACTCGCGCATTCTGCTAGTGCCGCAAGAGGCCGGGGACAAAGTAGAGGCCACGGTAGAGTCCAAGAAAGGGCGCGTGATGCAGCTAGAGCACCTATCAGAGCAGCAGTTGAGGAACCGCCATTAGCTCCGGTTGGGAGACAAGTACCAAAGACACCTGTTGTTACCCCCGGACTTCATTAGACTTTAGCACAGTTCTTGAACATGTTTGGCACATTGACTCAGGCGGGATTGATCTCCATTTCACCAAATATTTCACAAATCGGGGGAGGAGTTCAGACTCCTACCACCCGTACTCCAGAGCATTATGTTCACATTGGTCAGGTTCCAGGTATAGTACCGATACAACTTGTTATTTTTGTTCATCTTGAGGTCATGCCAGAGGCATCAGAATAAGAACAAAAGAGACTTGAGAGATTTAAGAGGTATAGTCCACCTACCTTCAGTGGCACGGCTACCGAAGATGCCCAGGGATTTCTAGAGAAACAAATGTCACTTTATTCTCCGCACCATGGGCATTGTGGAAATGAGCGGAGTTGCCTTTACTGCATTTCAGCTGTCAGGAGCAGCGTATAAGTGGTAGCAAGTTTATGAAGAAGGTATACCAGGCGATGCAATACCACCAACTTGGGTTCAATGTTCGGAGATGTGTTTGAAAGAGTTTGTTCCCTAAACTCTCCAGGATTTGAACGCTTGCGTCAGGGCATCATGACGGTGTCAGAATATGCTATCAGGTTCAGTGAGTTAGCCTGCCATGCACCTTTCTTAGCTTCTACAGTTAGAGAGCGAGTCCGCAGATTCATTGAAGGGCTCGATTATGATTTTAAAATATGT
This sequence comes from Nicotiana tabacum, assembly GCF_000715075.1. Lineage (NCBI taxonomy): Eukaryota > Viridiplantae > Streptophyta > Magnoliopsida > Solanales > Solanaceae > Nicotiana > Nicotiana tabacum. The sequence continues at coordinate 87,437,900 of NC_134103.1, forward strand.
ATGGCTTGAGAGTTGCACACTGACATTCCATTTCAGCAAGTAGTAGAGATTGTCAAGATGTTAGAATGTGTTCTAAGTGAGGAGAAGGAGTCTAAGGAGGCCAAAAGGTCTCAAAACTCTGGAGGATTTAGTGGATTTTACTCTGCAACTATGACTCATCATGACAGAGGCTCGGGCAGTCGATCAGCACAGTCTGCAATTCAGAATACTCGTAGTGTCCAGTTAATACTTTTAGTGCACCACCAGAACGGGGTTCTTACAGTGGTTATTCCATTTATCAGGCACAGACTTAGTATGAGTACCCCGCACCCGCAGAGGGGTTATTATGAGTGTGGTGATACTAGGCACATCATGAGAAATTGTCCCAGACTTGGGAGGGGTGGATTTCATCAGAACACCCAGGCTACAGGCTTTATTCCAGTTAATACTCCACGTGCACAGCCAGTTAGGGGTGGAGGACAGGCGGGTAGAGGGCGCCCAAGAAGGGGAGGCCCGACCTGTTGATATAATTGCTATGACTTGGATGAGGCCAATACACCCGATGGTCTCGTTACATGCATGATTTAATTTATAATAAAAGGAGCATTATTCTTATTTTGATTCAATTTTGATTATCGATGTGAGACCTCATATCGTGCTCCATATAGGGAGAATTTGTGATTTGTACACCACTCACATGTTTATACTTGTTGGGAGATTTGATGGCGTTAGCCCGTGTCTATCATGTTGTTTTGCACACTATTGGGGGCTATGAGTCCAAAAGTGACTTTCTGTTACTCACTACAGTGAGTTTTGATGTAATTTTGGGATAATTAATTATAATTTTATGAATTATATGCCCTACCGGTATGGGGGTTCATTATGTGTAGTGAAATTATTTCACTGAATTTATCAAAAAAAAAAGAAAATTTCAGTTGGCACAATGTGCAAAGTACTTATGATTCAGAGTTGAGGATGGGATCCTCATGGTTTAATGTGATTTGATATGTTTAACCTGGGCTACGTGCCGCAGTAGAAGTTATATCAGGGTGAGATCCTTGTGGTTAAATTCTTGTGTTTTAAATTCTCCCTTTGTGAAATTTAATTTGTACTATAGTACTAATAGGGAGTCATGACTGTTAGGCTTATTTGATAATTCCTTTATGTGTTTCTGTGCATATTTAGCCATATTTGTGCTGTTATTATTGAGTTTTAGCTTATGAGATGAGTGTCTGGGTGGCATTAAATGTGACTCGTTAATCCGGATAATAATTATGAGGACTTCATACCCCGCGTGTTGTTGTCAGTGTTGTAAAAAATTTAAAACTGGGTTTTGGATAATGTGAGGTTAATTGACGATGCTGGAATTAATTATGAATAACTATTATGACCAGAGGTGTGATTATGGGAATACGTATGACGTGTGCGTAGGCACGAGTTTCTACAGCCAGTTGAGACTAATATCGTGTTTTGATATGAAAATCAGGTCTTTTGAAAATGTTTGGAGTGTAAGAAATTAGTTTTAAAATGTATAAATGTGTATAAAAGTAATAATCTCAACTGAGATGGTGTTGTCGGACCATGTTAAATTTGCGGTGACGTAGAATCACCCGCGAGTATGTGTGTAAGAATACACTCAGTAATTCAATCTCCTCAGAATAATTCTTGGCACGTTCGAGGACGAACATATGTTTAAGAGGGGGAGAATGTAACGACCCAACTTGTCATTTTGAGAATTAACGTTTCGTTCAGCGACTTAAGGTCCCAAGCAACTTCGTAATATGTATTATGACTAGCATGTGCGGTCGAGTTTGGTTCCGAAAGATTCAGAATTGAATTGAAAGAACAATTCTTATTTTTGAAGCTTAAATAAAAAAATTTGGCCGGAGTTTGACTTTTGAGCAAACAACTCCGGAATGGGATTTTTATGGTGTCAATAGCTTCGTTATGTCATTTACGACTTGTGTGCAAAAATTGAGGTCATTCCGGATCGATTTGTTATGTTTCGGTACAAGACCTAACTTAGGACAGCATATCTACATATATATATATATATATATATATATATATATATATATATATGAAGTTATGTGGTGTACAACCTATCAAATTAAAGATCATCGAGTCTAGTTTCTAACGCTTCAAACTGTTCGTTATTTGGATATTTCTACGAGACGTTATGACCAAATTACCAAAGCCTGGCAGAGGAGACTACGGATGCGAAGTATCCGGGTCCGCATCCGAAAGAAGGGCTGGCAGTGAAGTGCTGCCATAGCATCCGGGGCAACATCCGAAACCCAGAAATCTAGGCCTATAGATACAATTTCGGGGTTCATTTGGACAAATTTTGGAGCTCTTCTCCACTCACTCAAGACCACCAACTCCTCTATTCTTCAAGGTAAGCAATCCCCATTATCTTGGTATAAAATTCCATTATTTCTACACTAGTATTGATGAAATCTACACATGAAATACTTAGATTTTCAAGGAATTTCTTCAAGAACTCAATAGAGGATTTTTGCAAGATTTCTTCCAAAAAGGTAATCCTTCACCCTTAGACTTACATGTATGGATTTATTATGAGTATGTGAACAAGAAATAAGTATTAATACTTATTGGATGGTACTTGAAAGCCATAAATACTTAAAAACTAGATTATTGGATGTTATAGAGATTTTGTAATGAATTAATTAGCAACAATTGGGTGGATGTGAGTTCATTGATGATTTTAATGGTGCTAAAGAAGGTTATTTGTATACAAAGGATGGCTTAGTATCTCTTGTTGGTGGGAACACCATTACTAGAGGTAGTAAAATGCTATGTACTCTAGGTGTTTGATAAAATACCTAAATGACCAAAAATCTGGAAATTTGTTACTAATATTGGTGCAATTGTGTTGCATTATTGTAGATTGAAATTTGTTTAGTGTGGTGGACCATCGTAATATTATTAAGGGGCGAATTTCAGATTTGAGCCGTCCGGAGGTGGCTTCACTCGCGAAGATCATTTAAAGCATTGACTTAGTTTCGTCGATGTAAGTATCTTGTCTAACCTGGAGTGGGAAAATTACCCCTTAAGCATTGAGTCTTATGTGAAAATTGTGTAAGTGAAAACCATGTACGCGAGGTGACGAGTACGTACTTAGTTTATATGTGCAAATTATATCGGTTAAAATTCATAGACGCCTTTATGTATTAAATTGGAAATTGTTGGCTCTTATTAAATCCTTTATTTGTCATTCCTCATTTTTTGTTTGTCAAGTTTGAATTTTAAATGATAATTTTGGGTGATTACCACTTGGATTTTATGTGAATTCTGTGTGTTTGTTGATTCGATATATCTTGAAATTAATTTCATTATGGATTTTTCATCTGTAAATAATTAATTAAATAAGCTTAAAAAGAGGCGTTAATATATTTATCAAGAATTTGGATTTAAGAAGGTGTTATCCTATGCTGAGTTACTTTTCCATCTCTGTTGTTATTTTTGAGGTTTTATATAAGTTGTGTGGAACCTTGGGCTATTTGCTATAAAATTAATTAATTTTTGTTGTATCTTTGGAGTTGGTTGTGGCAGATGGGCAAATTGTGATATGAATTATTGTATTGTGTTGTTTAAATACTCTCATTGATGTTATTTATGCTTCCTACCTTGATTGTTAATGATATACATGTGCTTGGTAAGGAAGAGTGTAAAGCACGAAGGGTGATGTCGTGCCATTTGAGAGTGTAAAGCACGAAGGGTGATGCCGTGTCATTTGAGAGTGTAAAGCACAAAGGGTGATGCCGTGCCATTCTTAATATGCACGAAGAATAATGCCGTGCAATTTTATTTATATTATCAAGTGAGGATGAGAGTAAAAGCACGAAGGGTGATGTCGTGCCATTGTTTCTATATTATCATATGTTCATGGCACGAAGGGTGTTTCCGTGCAGGTGAGGACAAGAGACATACATTATATTGTGATATCTTTTCGTTGTGTATACATTCATGCCATTATCTTGAGCTGTTATTGTGCACCTATGTTTTCTATATGACTTGTAGTCGTTGTTGCTTCATGTGTGTCTCCCACTTTATTTCTTTTTATTGTTATTGTCATTCTCCTACCTAGTTGGTATTGTTATATGTATGCTCTGTGAGAAAGAGATAAATGCACGAAGGGTGTTGTCGTGCTAATTAATTTGATCTCTCTCTCTCTCTCTCTCTCTCTCTCTCTCTCTCTCTCTCTCTCTCTCTCTCTCTCTCTCTCTCTCTCTCTCTCTCTCTCTCTCTCTCTCTATATATATATATATATATATATATATATATATGGATGAGAATGAGACAAGTGCACGAAGGTATTACCGTGACATTCGATGTGATATGTTGAATATATTATTCACACCAGGAAAGTTATGAATTTAATGAGATAAATGCACGAAAGTGTTACCGTGCCATTTGATGTGATATCTTGAATATATTTCTCACACCAGGAAAGTTAAATGAGGTGTCACATGGTGACTTTTACTTGAGAGAATTATATTCGAAAGGTATTTACTTGAAAGAATTATATTCGAAAGATATTTACTTGAAAGAATTACATTCGAAAGGTATTTACTTGAAGGAATTATATTCGAAAGATATTTACTTGAAAGAATTATATTCGAAAGATATTTACTTGAAAGAATTATATTTGAAAGATATTTATTTGAAAGAATTATATTCGTAAGATATTTATTTGAAAAAATTATATTCGAAAGATATTTACTTGAAAGAATTATATTTGAAAGATATTTATTTGAAGGAAGTATATTCGGGATATATTTAATTGTACGGATTACATTCTAAAGGTTTTTATTTGAAAAACTTATAGATAAAAGATGTATATTTTGAAGGACTTGATTAATTAGTTGTACTTGTGTTTATTATTCGTTTGAGCAATATTTATGGTGTTCCTGTTGCCTTGATGTTTATGTCACAAGTTGATTATTGTTGCCATTACTGGTAGTTATTTTCTATTATTTTGTATGCTATATTGCACAGGTTATTTGACTAGTAAGTGTCTTGACTGTACCTTGTCACTATTCCACCGAGGTTAGTCTTGATACTTATTGGGTACCGTCTATGGTGTACTCATATTATACTTCTGCATATTTTTGTGCAGAGCCAGGTATTGGAGATATCCGATTCGGGCAGAGTTAGTGTGTTGATCACAGGGATTCAAGATAGAACTGCTTGGTCGTCGCAGTCCCTTGGAGTCTTCCCATTTTATTGTATTGTTAACTATTATTCGAACAGTATTGTATATTTGATCCTTGAGATCATTTCATGCATTCAGTTAGAGTTCGTGGTTCAGTATTACCAGTCTTGGGAGGTTGTTATAATTATTTCCGTTGTTGGTTTCGATTATCAAAAAAAAGGGCTTGAATTGTTATTAAAAATTGGCTTACTTAGTCTTAGAGACTAAGTGTCATCACGACGCCTGTAGTGGGATTTTGGACCGTGACAATATGGATAGCTGATATGTGGGTCAACTAATACAAGATGAATAATATTGAGAAAACTACCCTCTATATCCCCTCAAAATTTTAATAGCCCATATTTTTTCCTACTTATACGAAATGGCCCTTCGACCCAAATATATTACATCTAATAGCCCGAAATGTCTATTTTGTATATCTTTTATATAGTAACAGTCTATTTTTGTATATTTTTTGTATAGTGACAGTCTATTTTGTATATATGTTGTATAGTGACAGTCTATGTAGTATATATTTTGTATAGTGACGGTCTATTTAGTATATATTTTGTATAGTAACAGTCTATTTTGTATATTTTTTGTATAGTGACAGTCTATTTTGTATATTTTTTGTATAGTAACAGTCTATTTTGTATATATATTGTATATATGTCCAAAGACTAATTCTGAAAGAACGTGAAAATTTTCCGGAAAAAAAAAGTGAATTTGTTTTAATCACCAAACAGGCCCTTAGAGAGAAACAAAAAAAAGAAAATCAAAACTGAAGATAAATGAAAAAGGAGAGATCAGTGTAAACGTTGGGATCCACCAAACTACCAAATAAATAGTACCATATTTTCAGACAAACAGTCAGCAGCACACAGTAAAACAAAATGGAGCGAATCTAGAGATGTAAAATCTGAGTAAAATCAAACAGTCAGCAGCACACAGTAAAACAAAATGGAGCGAATCTAGAGATGTAAAATCTGAGTAAAATAACAAAGAGGAAAAAGAAAAAGAAGCCCCTTATAATTACTAACTTTTCTTTTCCAGTTTCTTCAAACTCTCTGCATCAAGATTCAAAGGACCACATCTCCCTTAACATGGAACCAAAACCAGCAACTGAGCCCAAGAAATCATCTGTTTGGGTTCTTCCTTACAAGACTCAAATCCTCTTTTTTCTTTTGGGTAAAGTGGGATTGGAGAATGATCTTCGACTAATAATGAAGAATCACAGTATAACTCCAGCAAAATTTCAATGTTAACTAAAGGGGACAACAACATGGTCTTTTTCCTTTGTTGATCCACGTAGTGTTGGGTCTAATAGCAGCGGCTTCAAATGGTCCGACCCGTGACCAGTTGCTCATTTTCCTCAAATCCAAATCTACCGATGAACTCAACTCTCTTTCTTCTCAGCTTGTTGACGTTGTGGCTAGCCATTAGAATTACTTTTAGGCTATAAAATGTATATTGCAATTTTGGACTATCGGATAATATATGTTTGGACCGATGAGCTATAAATGAATTTTGCTCAATAATATTTGATATCCACGTTACCAGAAAAGTGTTTCTTACACGAGAAAGGAAAAAAAAATTCTAACCGGACAATTTCTTTCCTCTATGTTTTGTCTTTTTTAAGTGCATCTTTTTCGGTTTGAAAAGTTTAACTTATTTGAAATATAATGCGTAATTCAATTGATGGAATAATTCAATACGAAGGAGAAAAATGAAAAATGAACCCCCCTCCACATTCAACTACAATACTAAAAAAGCTTCTTTTTTTTCTCCCTTGATCCATTAAAAAAAAAAAGTTTAAGACAGGGGAAGAATTTAATTTCGGAATACATCTTTCTCTTATTGAAAGTTATTTAAGTTTAGCAATCTCATTTTATCTTTAATGACATGTCTTTTGAATCCCACTTAATGGTAATTTATTTTATAATTAGAGAGAAAATGAAAAGAGTAGAATATAAAACACAAAAATACACGGATAAGCATCTTTTAAAAACTATTTAAGAAAATGATATCATTTTCTTGTTTATTCCATAAATAGCATATTTTTTTACAATATTAGCATATTACAAAAATTATGCACAAAATTAATGAGTAACAGAATGCACAAATCATAGGATCCATATTTATCTTTTCACACTCTCTTTCCTTTTATTTTCTATTCTAAATTTCAGCAGGTTCGCAAGAGAAAAAAGAAACAAGGAAACCATGGCTGCATTTCATTTCAGTAACAGACCTCGCACAAAACAAAAAGATAGAGATAGATCGAGACTAGAGAGAGAAGAAAACTAAAAGAAAAAGAAGTCTTGGTTCTCAAAAGTTCGAACAAATAGAAGGATGCATGCGAGCACCAAAACGACCCCAATCATTTTTCAATTCCTTTGAAGATTTTGTTCAAGAATTTTGCTTCGATTGTATAAATTTTACTATGTATATTTGATGTGGTTGAATTATAATCTTATGTATTATTACTGTTTACCAAAATGTAATTTTTGAAAATATCTTCTGTTTTTTAATTGTGTACCATTGTATATATGTGTTTTGTAACAAACAAAATCATTTGTACTCGTATTAAAGAATTGTTGTCCGATAATTTAATATACTCCAAAAATAAGTTGTATATTTTTTTAATATGCTCATATAACAATATTATTCATCATGTATTTACTAAATATACGTCAAAGCAAATTATGAAATTTAGTATATGTCGAATATATATCGTATATATATTCATCTAGTCAATCAATGTATGATTAAAAACTTATGTTCAAATTATTGTATAATATGGATATACCACTTATAATGATGTAGTTAATAGTAATATATTATATATGTATAAATATACATAGCATATAATAGTAATATGTAAATAATAGAGTCTGTGTGTATATATAGATATACTTGCTTTAAACCACGAATATTTATTATTAAAATTAATTATTTATTAGGTTATGAAACAACAATAATATGATAATTGAAGTATAAATAGATGATTGTAGTCTGTGTTTGCATTGTAGAAGAAAGACATATCAAAGGAATGAATGGGATGTCAATTTTGATAATGCATTATAGATTCTCGGTAAAATGATTCTTGATTTTTATATAATATGTCTTGCCACATTATACTTAGCCGTTATGGGAGATGATATGATATTATGGGCGATAATTTAGGAATTGAATTGGTGTAGCTTTAAATGTTTCGATCAGAAATGTAGATAATTAGCTGCCGTGTTTGTTAATTACTTATTGTTGCTAGGATTTTGTAAAATTTTCTTAGATATTGTTTAGTTATGTTTTTTCCCCGATATAAAATTACCTCCACTGAGTTAATAGATAATTTTGAAACATTATGTATATCAGACATTAAAGTTTAAAAGTTTTCTTTAATTTCTTAATTAGAGATGAAGTATGAAATATTATCGGATAGTCTAATACAATACTAATAAACAAGATTCAAATTAACCTATAGTGAAGCTGGTGAATCACAAAACGGCCTCAAATGGAATATTAATGTGAATCTCATTTCAAGAAAATGGGGCTTATAGCTATTTCTCTTGGGAGTGAAATAAGGCGTTATGCGGAAGCTAATAAAGTAAATTTTGAATGATGACAAATTAGACAACAAAAAAAATATACTAAAAGATATGCAATATTTAATATGGTTAGGTCAATTGACCCACATATGACAAAACTAATATAAAAAAAAAAAAAAATTATCGGGAGAATAATATCCCCCATAAACAAAATTTTTAATAATTATATTATGGATACTATTGTATTGTGTATGAAAGAGGGATCCTCAATTGTCGTTTCTCACTTCAAAGATGTAAATAAAAATTTTGATAGATGAATTATTAGAACAATCGTAAATTTGAAATTAAATAATTAATACCTTTTTGACCTTTTTAAGATGACATATATTATATACCAAATTTAAAACTTAAAAAGATATTTAAAATGGACATAAGCCCAAAAAAATAAAATGGCCAGAGGGAGTACAAAGTGAAAATGACATTAGTAGCTATTTTAAACATGTTGTTCATATTTTACAGTGCATTTAAAGATTAGCTAACTCGTTTAAATTTTAGGACATGACATCCCTAAGTTTAAACTTCAAGGCTTCACGATATCTTGTCCTAAAGTTCAAAAATTATATCAAAAAATTTGAATTTTATGTTTTGAATTTTAAATTAACAGTTCAGAAATTTAGGATTTTTAGTCCTGAATTTTAAATAGCAACTCAAAATTCAGGATACTTAGTCCTAAAATTTAAATAAATTTGATTAATCTTTAAATATATTATAAACTATTGGTATATTTTAAATAACGGGCAATTGGTATACTTCGCTCAAGTACAAAGGGAAGTGTAATAAAGTCCCGGCAAGTCCACGACCAACGGACCGATAACTGTCTAATCACGCCCGCATTTTCATCTCACGTGAGCTTTTGGGCCGCTAACTAAGTAGGCGTTTGGCCATAAGTTTTGGGGAAAAAAATTCAAATATGCATTTTTATAGAATTAACCTAATTTTTGGAAGATTTAAAACCAAAACTTCAAATGCTTAAGACCTCTTTTTGATCAACTCATGACCATTTGAAACTTTCTAGCTGAAGAAAAAGAAAAAAATTTTAACATATCAAAACTCACCCCAAAATTATGTCTAACACATTTTTAATTTCAAATCAAACTTTATCCAAATCAATCTTTTCAAAAAATATTTGGGAATCCATTTCCAAACGGTCCTAAATGAGCCCGCTTTCTACTTCTTTTGTTTTTGGCGCCTTTTGACAGCTTCTTCAGCAAGCTTCTCCTTCTGGAAAGTCTAAACCCTTTCTCTGTTTCTCTTAGAGTGAAAAAATTCCCAGGCTACCTGTAATTCTGCTTGTTCTTCTTCATTGTGATTTGTGACATGATCCGAAGAGAAATATGAGACATTCATTGGTTCAGAAACCAGGGGTATGTCATCTTATCCACCATCAATTTATTCCTATTTTCCCGCATCAGAATTTCAGTTCACTTTTTATGTGTTTTGGTATTGGCGAAAAAATGTTTTACTTTGGGAAAATCATTTTTAGGAGTCTGGTTTAGTGTAAAATTTGGTGAATAATCGTACAAGACCTAGAGTGTATTTGTATTTATTCTCTAATCAAATATTATCAAAGAGTATTTGGTTGGTGAGTGGAAAATATTTTCCAGAAAAATTATAGAGATTAATAATATTATTAGCAAATTGGAGAGTGCTTTGATGAAATTGTTGAAAACAAAAATATGTAAGTGCTTGTTAAAAAGTTAAGATAATTGTAAGAAAACTATTCGCCCATAAGTGAGGAAAGTCATGTTTCGAAAATATTTTACTTGGAAAATGGCTTCCGTCCTACATAACTTTCTCATTGAAAACATTATATTGAAAAATGGCTTTCGCAGTACCAACTGCACCTATAAAATAAGATATGGAGATAGTTGACACATTTTTGAATACTACAGGTTGCAATGATATCTAAATATCTATTGAAGCAAGTAATATGGAATTAAAGTATGGATATTCGTTAAAAAAATGATTTCTACTCAGTACTTATAGGTGAAAGGAGTCATTTTTTCCTTTGGTAGCAAATGATTTTCCTTAGAGAAAAGATTTTCCACATTTTGATGTAACCACACAGAGGAAATTGTTTTTCTCAATCTGAAAAAAGCATCTTCTGCGATACCAAACACACGACCTCATTCATCGGATTATATTCGGTTGACTTAACAATTGTTATTTCGAGCTCCCTATTTGTAGTTGCCATGTTGCTCTGGTGTTTTTTTTCCCTAGAGAATAGATGACGAAAGAAGGAAGGAAAGGCTTGAGGCGTGATACGATTGCAATTGCCTGTCTATGAGGTTAGCGGATAACGCTCCTTTGGAATACAACGAGCCTATTATCAGTTGAACTTGAAGTCTTTTATAAATATTTCACTCCATTATTACAAACTATATAGTAACATTTTTCGTATGGGATATGTAGTCAAGAATATCCGATCATCAGTAATAACCATCTTAACAAGGACTTTCCAATTGTAGAGAATTAATTGGAGCTTCTTTAACTTATTATCTCTTCATTTCTTTAGAATGTCCATGGATTTTAGGCCTATTATGTGCTTTAATAATAATAGGCCTATCAGGTATCCAAATACTAAATATTCCTAATGCAACTCTGGCAGCGTCCTACTTTTCTTATGCTTCATACCAGTGGCTTTCAGATGTTCAATAAGTTTGTATACATCAATGTGAAAGACAATTGAGCACATTTCTACAAATTTAATGAAAGTTGTATCCTTTTCAGGTCAGAAACTTCAGCACTAGGTTCTCTTTGCCATCCTTTATAAAGCGCGTTAACAAGTTGACCGGTAGTCAGAAGGATGCTATAAGTAGGACTGGATTTGGCAGTTTGCTCCTCATTCCAGATCAGATGCTTTCTAAAAACCTATTAGTTGAACTGATGGAAAGATGGGATTATGAGAAGCGTGCTTTTGTACTTTCTCCGGGTGAAATAACCATTTCTCTCTTGGATGTTGCATTGATCTTGGGATTACGAGTCACAGGAAATCCAGTAGTTCTACTAGCAGATACACCTTTCTTGGATCTAGAAAGAGGATATGGTGTTGCCCTGTGGAATAGAAAAATCACTGTTGCATCATTAGAACAAAGACTTGATTCTCTTGCTGAGACCAACAATGATGATTTTGTGAGGACATTCTTATTATTCATGTTTGGAACTTTTCTTTTCCCAAGTACGAGTGGTAAAGTTGATTCCCGGTACCTTTATCTTCTCGAAAACCTTGATAAAGTGAGTAAATTTGCATGGGGAGCAGCTGTTCTTGCAGATGTATTTCACTGGTTGTATAGGAGAAAGAAGGAAAAAGTGCAATATGTTGGAGGTTGTCTTATTTTTCTTCAAGTAAGTTTAACAATCTCTAATATTTACTTTAGTAAACTCAACTAATTTGTGTGTTACCTATGGAACAGCTCTGTTTGACTGTTTCATTTGATGAATATTTCACAAGAAGTATTTATGACAAATATACATTGTATCCACTTTATTAACTCCAAACTGAAAACTCAAGTCCTCACTGTAATTTGAATAGGTATGGTGTCTTGAACACATTGACATTGCTCGTCCAAGTTTAATGGATTACTGCTCTAAGTTCCCACGTGTCTGCAACTGGGGAAATACTAAATCTCATCAGAGACACTGGTTCACTAGCAAATTCAAAGAACTAGAGGCTAATCAGGTAATAAGGTTAACAGCAGTTGCGTTCCACTTTGTCTGATCCAGCAGTTGCGTTCCACTTTGTCTGATCCAGATTCAATTTCCATCTTTTTAGGGTCGTGAGAAATTGTGCTCTTGAAGAACAACATAACTTTCCTTGGCTATTTTGGCTCAGATATAAAAGCAAAAACAATCATTCTATTGGCTATTTTAGTTCAGATATAAATTGAAGAGGACTCTGGTGTACAATAAGAGTTAGAGTTAGTACTAACCTATTTCACAGACAGTAGTAAATGGAAGGAAAGTTAGGAATATGAAGGAGATGTTTTCTGATATTTCTTCTTGAATACATTGTTTTACTTTCTTTCCCTTTCCTTCTGTTGTTGTCTCCCTTATCTTCCATTCATAGCTTCTGAAATCCAAGTTTGTGGTCTCATCAATGCCAAACAGCAATTTTGGAAACATTACGAGTTTTATTATGCTTTGGAAAATTAACTTCTAGCGACTCACTCAATCTCCAGATAATTTGGAGCCTTGAACGGACTTCTGATGAGTCCAATACTGACATAATCAAAGAGTTGATAGAGGCAGAACAGAGAAAAACATGGCCTGACATGAACCTACAATCTTCACTAGCTACTTGCTCTCGTACTGTAAGTCCTTCCTCTTTTGACATATGTTTTTGTACTTCAAACTCTTTTATCCAAATAATTTATGATAGAGATCCATTATTTTCCATATTAATTGGAAAAAAGATTGTAGATTAACTTATTTCAGTTAACAGGACCATACTGTGAAAAATGGATATCAACCAATGGTTCATTTGGTTGTTGACCTGGAAACTGAATCAGAGAGTGAAAGTAGCAGAGTGGCATATGGAATTCAAAGTCTTTCTTCTGGTCCATCCGATAAATTTAGTTTGCATGAAACTGTATCAAGATCTTCTGCATGCCACTATGGGGGGAAAGAAAAAGAACGTACAGAGCTTTCACAGTCTTCAGGAGCAGATATAGCTATAGTAATCAGCAGTGATGTGAGCTGATATTCTTTTTGTTTCTTGTTTATATGTTTATTTTGCTAGAATATCACTTAATGCAGAGGATTTTGGTATCTGTTTATACAGGACGATTTGGAGGATGATCTGAAGAAGAAAAACCAGACTCTGGAAAAGCAAATACTTCAACTAAAGAACAAAAACGGTGATCTGATGAGAGAGAATGAAATTCTGAAATACCAACTCTCCTCAAGCCTAAAGTTTAAAGAGCAGAACGTTAAACTACAAGAAGAAAATGAAAGTTTGCAACAGGAGAATGTGAAAGTACAAAAAGAAAATGAAAGTTTGCGACAGGAGAATCAAGCACTGAGCTTATCAACCAATACTTTGGTAAGTCGATTAGGAAATCTTTTGTCTGATGGGATCAAGGAGGAGTGTTAGTAATATGAGATGTATTTTTTTAGTTGAAATGTGAATGAATGAAGGCAAAGTTTCAGCAGAATTTTATTCTTTGCAATTCTTAAAACTAACAGTGGTATCATGGAATGAACAAAAATCTTGTGGTATGCGAATTGGCTAGTCTATTAAGTGTTTCCGGAGGTGATTTTACGTAACTGCAGTTATTCTTGAATTGTTCTCTTATTATACTGAAGTGGCATTTCCTACATATTACTTAAGAGAATAAATAAAAATAATTGTGTCAAAATTTGAAGAAATTTACACATCTGAACTACCTAGGTATACACCCTTCTCCGAAGGGCAATCTACCATCAACCAGAGATGGTAAACATGCTCCCTCCTACCAACCAACCAAAAAACAAAACCGAACCATATACACCAAAACACCATCACTTCCAATTTATGCAGCAAGTTCAGAACCAGTATCAACTAATAATTTAACAATGAATACTTCATTCTCAAAACAATTCTCCTTTTTTCAACACCAAGTTTTCCACCTGTCACTAACCAGTGACCAGGAGGATCTTGAGGCCCCTTACTCATTTCGGTCATGTCAACAAACTTTGCCAACTTACTGCCTATAATATTCTCCCCTGTAGGAGAACTTGCATCGCTATTTTTATTCCCAAAATTGACCTGTTTATTCGACTTGTCATTTGGGGCGTGGTCCCACAGTGATCTTCGAATAGTGCATCCTGGTAGCCTTGAATATAGAAGCTTCATATACAACACATTTCTTGACCCAAAGTCCCACACCCCAAGCTGTGCTCCTGTCACTGTGTACACGCCAGACTGGTCATCACCTATAAAAGCTTCAGGACACTCAATTGGTGCAGTACTCACGTGGGAGAAGTTCTTCCATTTTACTGGCTCAAACCACCTACTATCTTGCTCTTCAGGGCCCTGCCACTTTGGAGCGCCAATTGCTACATGAGTGTCCCAACATGGCAGAAGGATTCTAGGAAGGGAAGTCAGATGTTGAATATAGACACATAATCTATTCGACTTGGAACCTTCAAGAGCTAGCCGCATGCCAGTCACAGGCTTACGCCCCACCGACACCTGTAGTACAACATTCAAACAGCAGCTCAGGACACTGATACTTTATTAAATGGGAAAAAGTAGGCTTGGATGGATCAAAATAACTGTCATATGAAGATACCATTTAGGTGTGCACTAGCAAAATCGGTCTAAATGTGAGGGAAACATTAGCAGTTAAAAATGGATGACTTCCATTAAGTCCCTGATCCTTGAATTCAAAAATATTCTAAGCTTTTATCGGATAGCCATCAAACCTAACGGATCCTCAGGTTGTAAAACTGGAACTAATTTGATTTATGATTGATAGCTTATTTGGAGGCAAGTTTGAGTCTGACAAACTTTTAGGAAGAAACGTATCCTTTCCTCAATCAGTATAATAAACCAGCATTGACAAAAAACACTATTTTTGAATTCGGAAATCAGCATACTTGTTCCTGGCTAACATAGAGCTTTTGTCCCATCATGCTGAACTGCAGATGTGGGCAAACAGGTTCCTTTCGCTGTTGGCCTAGAAGTCTGGACTGTACAGGGGCCCATACCCTTGGGACCTGAAACTCCAGAAAATATCTCAGCTCTTCGATTTGAGGCTTGTCTGCAAGCATTCATACAACTAGAGTCATTTGTCACTATCATGAATCATAGAAATGAGAGAGAACATAGATACAGAATATAGGATTAACTTTTTTTGTTAAACGAGATATCTTACATTCAAGATAGAGACTTATAGCACGCGCCAAATGATCTTTCCCTTTGATCCCTTCAAGCAGAAGAGTGATAGGGAAGAATGACATCTCAATGACATCTGGAGATGATCTGACAGTTTTTGCCCATTGGGTGTGGCTTTGTTCCAGATCATCCCCTCCCCTTCTTCTGAAAATGACTGTGACATCCTGCATCAGATACGTTGAACAAAACCAATGTTTTAGGAATAACCAGCAAATGATGATTTTGCAAAACAGTCAACTGACAAAAATTACAATTATGACAAGAAATCATATAGAAGTACATAGTACTAATCCCTTTGTCCGATTTAATTTGATAAAATTTACTGGGAGCACAGATTAAGAACTAATTTGACTTTATTATTTTTTTGTGACAGTAAGATGAAGAAAAACTAAAATTGTTTCGGGCAAGTAGGTTTGACTGAAAAAACACTTGTAAATGACTTTGAACTGTTAAAACTTTGGAAGTTGTATGGAACATTATTGTTTCAGAACTCTCGAAGCATCTTGGGAGTTGGTCCCAAAACGGGAAGACCATCACATAAATGGGAATGGAGGCAATATCTAATAGTCTTTGTGGGTACTATAACATGACAAAAAATAAAAACATGACAAATCAATTATTAAGTTAAGGCTTAATACATAGTTTACCCCCTGAGCTTGTAGCCAAATCCCTTTTACATACCCCTACTTCACGGGCAACCTTTTTTACACCAAACATTTCACAAAGTGTGTCTAATACACACCACTTTGGGAAACGTTCGGTGTGTAAAACGTTCCCGTGAAACAGGGGTGTGTAAACGGGATTTGGCTCCATGCTTGTGTGTGTGTGTCACGGGGGGGGGGGGTTAAACTATGTATTAAGCCTTAAGAGAAAGAAGAATCTTCCTTCTTGATATTCAGATGAGCATTACTTCTATGACGTTTCTCTCGCGAATCACCCCTTTGTAGCGGAAAAGATCACACATAACTTTTGCTCCTATTCGAAAGCAATAAAAATCAGAAGGAAAGAAAAGGCATGTCACAAACTATGTATTAAGCCTTAAGAGAAAGAAGAATCTTCCTTCTTGATATTCAGATGAGCATTACTTCTATGACGTTTCTCTCGCGAATCACCCCTTTGTAGCGGAAAAGATCACACATAACTTTTGCTCCTATTCGAAAGCAATAAAAATCAGAAGGAAAGAAAAGGCATGTCACAAACCTCTTTTCCATTTCCAGCAATATATGGAGCATTAGTGGGTTGGGGATATATTCCTTGGCTATTGAATATCGATGGATCGCTAGACTGCAAAATTAAATTGAGGAAGGGATGGGAAATTTGTGGATAACGAAGGCGTCAGAAGACAGTTTATTTGAAAGGAAACGGTCTAGAATAACCATTTTTTAAATAAGTAAAAACAACAAACCATCAAAAATGGTACTTGAAGTTTGAAAACAAAGGAAATAATGGAACTAGCCTTATCCTTGTATTTCAATAGACCTGAACTTGTAAGGCTTTCTGTGCTGGAGAACCTCTGATTTCCAATATCATGAACATAACTTTTTATTTCCATTGTGGACAGAGGTGATGAAAGGTGCTGTTTAACGTAAATTACATCTTTACCACCAATAGTTACGGATGTAATTATGTGAGTCCCAAAAGTTTCAATGAAGCTGTAACAGACAGAGGTAGTCCCTTTTTAGCGAATGATAGAGGTTCTACCAAAAATTTTTTGCATGTCAACTATATAAAAAAAAATCACTTGTCGAAAGAAAAGCAATGAGAGATTCTAACCTTGCTAGTGCGGGTGGGTCCCATGATGCTGGGACAGCTCTTCTAACACTTTCCTGTAAGGCTAGCGGTGAATTCATGAGTTGAAGTCTAGAAAGTGGTATGAAATAGCCATCCATACAAAGTGTCTTTGTAGTGATAGCATCTAAATGCTTCGCACCAGTGAAACTGAATGCTACATTGAAGCTACCAAGAGGAGAATGGCTTGAAATATCAGCCTTTCTGTTAAAAAATTCCACCATCTGCAGACAAAAGCACTAGAATAAGTTATTAGAGAAATGATAAAACTATTTTTTAAATAAAATTAGGAAAAGCAAAAGGTTAACCAAAAGTACAGAAACTTGCACCAGCATTAGAACACACAGACCAACAAAGACCCTTTACAAAAAAAACAGATGAACAAAGACTTGGAAGATATCACTGTGAAGTGTGAACTAAATACTAATTATACATTTGAAAACTACCAAGTAAAATAATGCAAATGTACAAAAAGGCGTCCAAACACTATAATCCAACAAATATTTGCAAGATTTGTTGCATTAAAATTTAATGGTTGTTTCAAAAGAAAAAAAATGGATGGTGATGTTTGGCAGGGTTCAGAAGGGAGAACCATTTTTAAAAACAGGAGCTACATTTGGAAACCAGTTGATGGAGAAGACTTGGCAAGTACATGCATATGGTGAAAATAGAAGAAAAAGAGAGAACTTATTGTGCTGGTCAACACTCTACAAGATGGGCACATTTGTCTGCAACTTCTTTAATGAAGTAATAATATTTTTGTTATGGAAAAAACCTAGTATACAATTTGTTTACGGAAAGTTGAAAACCTACACAAAAATATGTTTCTCTACGAAAGACGTCCAATCATCTATACTAACAAGAAGGGCCTTACAAACGAGGAGATTGGCTAATCCAGCTGACAAGAGAAAAAGAAGGTCAACAACACATCTTTATTTCGATTGAAACCGACCTTATCCCCCCACTACCAAACCTGAAATGATGACTAGCATAACGGGAGAATGGAATTTGGTCCCTGCAATGATAGAACCTCATGAACCAAGCATACTACTTGAGTTTCTTTTCTTCTCTTTTGCACCAAAACTTAACAGAAAAGAAAAACGTTCCCTCGACAAGAAAATTTTGGTCTCTGCCCCTTCAAAAACTTTCCTATCCCTCTTCCTCCAAGGCACCCACAAAAGAGCCAAAGGAGCTATATCTTACGTTTCCTTCTCTCTCTATAGAAGTCATGTTAAACATCACATCCTTATCTGTAGTCAACATTGACTGTTGTATTACAAATAGATTCAGTACCGCCCACCACAACTAGCTTGCAACTCGGCAACGCACTAACTAATGATCCATGCTTGTACATGAAGCAAGACCTATGCATCCTTTTCCTTAGAATTTCAGTTGTTAGGGCCGCCCCTTTTGCTACCAGCCAAAGCCCACATGAACAGATATACCTTCCTAAATGATTTGGGAATCCAAATTGATAGGTGAGGAAACCCAGCATTTCTCTTTTTTATACTCCTAACTTAAGCTTTTACTAACGGATTTGCATTCCATCTCTTCACTCATCTTGTTTCTCATCCCCATCTCAACTTTTCGTTTTGCTTTTCTATTATTTTCTCATGTGATCTAATTTTTTTATATTTTTATATAAATTTTGGATATATTATATAAATTCCTTCATACATTCAAGCCAAGCACAATTTTATAACACAAGGGTTATTCTTATCACAAAAATTTCGTGTCAACTCTAATCTTACCCTCCAGCAAATATAGATCTTTAAACTCTGTACTACGCTACGCATATTACAATTCACCTCCATCCCTTCATATCTCAATCCCCGATATGCAGTCTCTTCATGCTAAAAATGGTTTAGACTTTAAGAGGGAATGGTCTGGTCTAGCTTAGAGTAAAGACGGCATACTCAGAGGTTAAAAGTTCAAACAACAAAACTGAAGAAAGAGCCACAATAGGCACAACAATCGTCAAAAGCCCGTCAACTGTTCTCGGGTCCTTTCACAGACAGCCCCCCTCCGCCCAATAACCCCCATCATATTCCCCTTGCTCATATAAACTGTAAAACTTGTAGGTATTCCTTTCCTTTGATACTTGTGCTTTGGTACCCAATCCTCCCAAATCCCAGCACCAGAGTACTAACAATATGTTGAGGATTGCGTGGCAATCCACACAATTCAGCATCTTCCTGCAATTGAATCACCACCTGAATCTTTATTTGGTATTTTTTCCTAAATGCAAACAGAGATCAACTTTAACCATGCTCATCCTATGCGGCAACAAGCACAAGCCGACCGCAGTACAAGGTTTCTCGGGCTATTGCTTCAAAACAAAAAGTTTTAGGTTTGTAGCTAGAGTCATTGTAACTCTTACCATCTTGATCCTTCTTTTCTTCTTCCTCACGCTTATAGATACCCAATTAATTACTCCATTTATCCCAAATTATGTTGCACGATTTCCTTTTTAGTTTGTCCAAAAAAATGATACTATTCTACATTTAAAAACAATACTATAACTTTAAAATTCGCGTTTCACCCTTAATGAGATTATTTATGTTTCGAAAGTCTTTTCTTTCTTAAATAACGTATCCAATCAAACAATGTCACATAAAATGGAAGGAAAAGAAACTAGTAGAAAGCATCACTAGATTGACATAACAAAACAGTAAAACCAACAATTCTCTAACTTAATAAATTCAAACAGAGAGCACCTAAAAACAGCCATTTGGTGAGCAGACGTACCTCATTATAATTACAAACACTAGAACCATCTCGACCACCAGGCTCCTGAAAATTCTTAATATCCCTTGAAATATTAGGCAGCACTACGTTATCATATAAACAAAGATCCCTTGTATGCTGCTGCTCTTCATCAATCTCTACAACCCTAGACCCACCCACCCCCTTACAATATAGCAATCTTGTATCATAATTCACATCAAATCCCCTTCCTAATGCTTGCACTGCATTTATAGCTGTATGAATTGCTGCTGAGTTATTTTCTTCCATTACATCCCCGAAAATATAAGCTCAACCCAACCCCCCCCCCCCCCCAAAAAAAAAATGAACCAAAACTAGTGCTTAATGAGTCAACACAAGTATATGACCGAGATGGATTTAGCCAGATATGGGGGAAAAGTCCAGTTGCACTGTATATATATATACTCTAGATCTTTGAATCTATCAAAGGAGATTTGTTTTTCAGATTTTGTGAGTGTTGCTGTATCTAACTGTGTCTATTTTCTTTCCCCTGTACGGCTGTACCTAAACATTCTTTTTTCTTTTTTGCCCTTTATTTACTGTGTAGTGTACATTGTATGTAATTTTTTGCTTTCGGTATCTAACCATTGTTGTCCAAATTGATATATAACTGTATACAAGTAATAGCTATACATGAATAGAAAACATAAACCAAACATTAGATAACTAATACAACTTTTATACGATGATTATTTCTTTCTATACTTCAAATCAAACGTCCTCTAAACTTCTAAATTAAGTTTTATAAACTGGAAATTTGGTAAATTGACCTATCTCCTAAGTCAAGTAGTCTATCCTCTTTCCATTTATAGCCGTATGATTACTTCAACGTTTCATTTGGTCGTAATAAAGGGATTAATGTAAATAGTTAATATATATATATAGTATAAATAATCTCGGGTACTTATACCGTCAAATATGTTATAATTCTGTATTGCTGTAATAAACAATTAAACTCTCTGAAAAAACAAAACAGAAAGTTAGTAATACTTGTTTAACGAAATAAATTCTGGAAAAACAGTATAGGAATAAATCGAGCCCACTGAATACACAGTGTGTCCTTAAGGAAATTATTCCCCTCAAGTACCCGAGGTGCTGGAATATATCCTCCCAGGATAGAACGATTTAACTCACCGGAGTATTGGTACCAAAATGCCGGTAAACAGCGAGCCACTCGAAGGCTGTAAAACACACTGGAATTTTTGTGCAGAAGAAGAAGAAGAAGCAGCTCAGAAAATTTCGTAAAGAAAGATTCTGGGATTCAAACTCTATTTATAGAATTGCTGGTATTGTTTCTGAAAAGGTTTGCAATCTTTCAGAAATAGCCATGGCTGTTGGAAAAGGGGTGTTTGAAATATTACGGAAAAAATGTATTTAAAATAATCCGGGAAAGAAAACGGGCCTGACCGAACCGGGTCGCGGGTTATGGGTTATTCCGGATTGAATTTTTCGTTAATTAATTAAATAATTGAAAGGAATTTTGTCCAAAAAGATTAATCAATCAATCGATCTTTGACCGAATCCGAATCCGAATCCGAATGCTGAATGCCGAAGCCGAACCGAGCAAGCGACGACGACGACGGCGCGAGGCTTGCCTTTTTCTTAACTCTTTAAGAGCTAGAAGAAGAGCAATTATATATATACCCATCAAAAGCTTTTTCTTCCTCCGATATGGGACAATGTCCCTTTCCCAAGGGAAACTCAAATATTTTATTTTTTCTCCATTTCTCATTCACCCTCTTTAAGCTACACAAGCTTAAAATCCCAACAATCCCCCATATGAATGGGGAATGGCTATAAAATAAAGGAATGCACGGACGCATGTGTGTTTTACATGCAAGAATTAATTGCATCTGGATAAGTAGGTTTCCCTTTGAACTTTCCGTAGTGAACTTATATCGGATATACTCGGTCAATCGGTAGATTTGATATCTTTGAACCGTCGAGCTTTGTTGTATACCTAGACAACATAAGTCACACAATCAATCCTTAACCATCTATGGTTCTCACGGTTGTGTTCGTTTCAGCCATGAACACTGCCTGGTTTCATGAGTGCTTAGAGAATGGGCCTTTACTTTCATTCCCCTTGAAGCGACTTACACTTCACATTCACATAGGTGATTTCCAAATGTGTAATCCTATAGACACTATCTGGTCATATCCTGCCAGACTTAGCAAATCATTAAAAACTCTTTAAGCTTTGTTGACTCATCAAAAACACTTAATGCTTTACCTCAATTTCTGAACATTGTCTTCATCACGATAATGGGTTGAGTTACTTGACAATGTTGAACCGTTATTCATAACTTTGTTTGATCTCTTTGAACCTAGCTCGTGGGATCTCCAGTCTGCTAGGTAGAGTTACCGTCATGATTACTTGTCCTAGACCTTAACCCCATTCCCTTTGATGATCTTTCAACTGCCTCTCTAGATAGGCCTTTTGTAAGTGGATCTGACACGTTATCTCTTGACTTTATGTAGTCAATTGTGATAACACCACTAGAGAGTAATTGTCTAACAGTATTGTGTCTCCGTTGTATATGACGAGATTTTTCGTTATACATAATGCTCTCTGCCCTGCCTATTGCCGCTTGACTATCACAATGTATACAAATAGGTGCCAAAGGTTTGGGCCAAAATGGAATATCTTCCAAGAAATTCCGGAGCCATTCAGCTTCTTCACCGGCCTTATCTAAAGCTATGAATTCAGATTCCATTGTAGGACGGGCGATGCACGTTTGTTTGGATGATTTCCAAGACACTGCTCCACCCCCAATTGTGAAAACATATTCACTCGTGGATTTAACTTCAGATGATCCAGTGATCCAATTTGCATCACTATATCCCTCGATCACGGAGGGATATTTGTTATAATGCAAAGCATAATTTTGGGTATGTTTGAGATACCCCAAAACTCGTTTCATTGCCATCCAATGTATGTGATTGGGATTACTTGTAAACCGACTCGGTTTACTAATAGCACATGCTATATCTGGTCGTGTACAATTCATGATATACATCAAACTTCCCAATACTCTTGCATAATCCAGTTGTGAGTCACTTTCACCTTCATTCTTTTGAAGTACATAACTCACGTCAATTGGAGTCTTGACAATTTTGAAATCCAAATACTTGAACTTGTCAAGTACCTTTTCAATGTAGTGAGACTGTGATAATGCTAGACCTTGTGGAGTCTTGTGAATTCTGATTCCTAAGATCACATCAGCAACTCCTAAGTCTTTCATATCGAATTTGCTAGCCAACATGCGCTTAGTAGCATTTATATCTGCCATATTTTTGCTCATTATCAACATGTCATCAACATATAAACAAACAATGACTTCATGACCTGGAGTGTTTTTAATGTAAACACATTTGTCGCACTCGTTGATTTTAAACCCACTTGCCAACATTGTTTGGTCAAATTTGGCATGCTATTGTTTGGGTGCTTGTTTAAGTCCATAAAGTGACTTAACAAGTTTGCACACTTTCTTTTCTTTACCAGTTACCACAAAACCCTCAGGTTGTTCCATGTAAATCTCTTCCTCTAATTCTCCATTTAAGAAAGCTGTTTTAATATCCATTTGATGGATTTCAAGACCATACACGGCCGCTAGTGCCACTAACACCCTAATAGATGTTATCCTCGTTACTGGCGAGTAAGTGTCAAAGTAATCAAGGCCTTCCTTTTGTCTATAACCTTTGACAACAAGTCTTGCCTTATATTTGTCAATAGTGCCATCAGCTTTCACTTTTTGTTTAAAGATCCATTTCGAACCTAAAGGCTTATTTTCCGGAGGAAGATCTACCAATTACCATGTATGGTTATCCAAAATTGATTGAATCTCACTATTGACTGTCTCTTTTCAAAATGCTGAATCAGAAGATGACATAGCTGCTTTAAAAGTTTGAGGCTCATTTTCAAGCAAGAATGTCACAAAATCTGGTCCAAAGGAAGTAGATGTTCTTTGACGTTTGCTACACCTTGGATCTTCTATACTTGGAGTATTTTCCTTTGGTTCTTCCCGAGGTCGTTTAGGTCTTTCACTTAACGACTCACATTCAGTTTTATACGGATAGATGCTTTCAAAGAATTCAGCATTATCTGATTCCATTACCGTATTAACGTGAATTTCGGAATTATCGGATTTATGAACCAAAAACCGACATGCTTTACTTTTTGTAGCCTATCCAATGAAAACGCAATCAACAGTTTTTGGTCCGATTTTAACCCTTTTAGGTAAATGAACTTATACCTTTGCTAGACACCCCCACACTTTGAAATATTTCAAGTTGGGTTTTCTTCCTTTCCATTTTTCATATGGAATAGATTGCGTTTTGCTGTGGGGTACTCTGTTGAGTATTCAGTTAGCTGTAAGGATAGCTTCGCCCCACAAACTCTGCGGTAATCCGGAACTTATTAATAAAGAATTCATCATTTCCTTTAATGTCCGATTTTTCCTTTCCGCAATTCCATTGGATTGAGGTATATAAGGTGCAGTAGTTTGATGGATAATTCCATATTCCGAACATATTTCTGTAAATGAAAATTTATATTCTCCACCCCTATCACTTCTAATCATTTTGATCTTTTTATTCAATTGATTCTCCACTTCATTCTTGTATTGCTTAAATATTTCAATTTCTTCATCCTTACTATTAAGTAAATAAACATAACAATATTGAGTGCAGTCGTCAATAAAAGTAATAAAATACTTTTTCCCACCTCGAGATGGTGTCGACTTCATATCACAAATGTCAGTATGAATTAAGTCTGAAGGATTTGAATTCCTTTCAATAGACTTATAAGGATGTTTTACAAACTTAGACTCAATACATATTTGACATTTTGATTTATTACACTCGAATTTAGGCAACACTTCTAAATTAATTAACTCCCTCAAGGTTTTGTAATTGACATGTCCTAAACGAATATGCCATAAATTATTTCACTCCAATAAATAAGAAGAAGCTGCAATTTTATTCATACTGTCAACAACCATTACATTTAGTTTGAAGAGGCCCTCTGTGAGGTAGCCCTTTCCAACATACATTTCATTCTTGCTTACAACAACTTTATCAGAAACAAATACACATTTGAATCTATTATTAATAAGCAAAGAAGTAGAAACTAAATTCTTCCTAATAGTAGGAATATGAAGAACGTTGTTGAGCGTTAACACCTTGCCGGAAGTCATCTTCAGGAATATCTTCCCATAACCTTCAATCTTGGCTGTTGCAGTATTTTCCATGGAAAGCTCTTCTTCGGGACCAACAGTAGAGTAAGTCGCAAATGCTTCCTTGATAGCACAAACATGTCGAGTGACTCCAGAGTCAATCCACCACTCCTTCGGATTTCTAGTTAGGTTGCATTCTGAA
This sequence comes from Nicotiana tabacum, assembly GCF_000715075.1. Taxonomy (NCBI): domain Eukaryota; kingdom Viridiplantae; phylum Streptophyta; class Magnoliopsida; order Solanales; family Solanaceae; genus Nicotiana; species Nicotiana tabacum. The sequence continues at coordinate 87,463,512 of NC_134103.1, forward strand.
AGCATTGCACACAGATCATCAATGTCATCATTCTTCTCCACTATGTTGGCATGTCCCTTCTTCTTATACTTTTTTGGGAGACGACAATCAGGGACTTTGTGACCTATTTTTCCACAATTGTAGCAGCTGCCCTTGAATTTCTTTTTGTTCTGCTTCTTAGTCTGTCCAGAAGACCTCTTTCTCTTCTTACTTTTTGGAGCAGTCTCCTCAACGATATTAGCTCCCATAATCGTTGAATTTCCACGAGTATTCTTCTCGGTTGTTTTGTTGTCTTCCTCAATCTTGAGACGAATCACAAGATCTTCCAACTTCATTTCTTTGTGCTTGTGCTTAAGATAGTTCTTGAAATCTCTTCACGAATGAGGCAATTTTTTAATCATTACAGCCACTTGAAATGCTTCATTCACGATCATACCTTCAGCAATAAGGTCATGAAAAATAAGTTGAAGCTCCTGAACTTGGGTTCCAACAGTTTTACTATCTATCATTTTATAGTCAAGAAACTTGGCAACCACGAACTTTTTCAAGCATGCATCTTCAGTCTTGTACTTCTTCTCAAGTGCGTCCCATAATTCTTTCGAAGTATTCATCACACTGTACATATTGTACAAGTCATCCTCTAAAGCGCTTAAGATATAGCCTTTGCAAAGAAAATCTGCCTGCTTCCACGCTTCAACAATCATGAATTTCTCGTTGTCCGGCATGTCCGCAGCAGGCACTGGAGGTTCTTCACTAGTGAATTTCTGCATACCAAGTGTGGTAAGCCAGAAGAACACCCTTTGCTGCCATCCTTTGAAGTTGGCTCCGGAAAATTTCCTCGGTTTCTCTGCCGGTGGAACAGCAGACCGGCTTGACGAGACTATCATCGTTGCCTCAATAGTCGCAGAAGAATTTCCGTTATCAATTGCCATTTCTCACTATAAACAACAGAAGAGTTCAATTAATGGCAAAATCAGAACAGTAAACAATACTGTTATTAACAAAAATAGTATGTATAATAAATAAAACCGAAGTTTTTATATATGTTTCACAGAAAAACGATAAAGTTTTTATGTTCTTCAAATCGTTTTACGAATTTCAATACTCTGATGAAGTTTTTAAATCTTCAAATCAGAATAGTAAAATTCAGAAGGAGTAGAAAACCACACAGGTTTTAATCTCCACAAACAAAAAACAGAATATAAAAAAAAATTAATTTCCTTAAGAATTTTATAATTCTGTATTGCTGTAATAAATAATTAAACTCTCTGGAAAAACTAAACAGAAAGTTAGTAATACTTGTTTAACGAAATAAATTCTGGAAAAATAGTATAAAAATAAATAGAGCTCACTGAATACACAGTGTGTCCTTAAGGAAATTATTCCCCTCAAGTACCCGAGGTGCTGGAATATATCCTCTCAGAATAGAACGATTTAACTCACCGGAGTGTTGGTACCAAAATGCCGGTGAACAGCGAGCCACTTGAAGGCTGTAAAACACACTGAAATTTTTGTGCATAAGAAGAAGAAGAAGAAGAAGAAGAAGAAGAAGAAGAAGCTCAGAAAATTTCGTAAAGAAAGATTCTGGGATTCAAACTCTATTTATAGAATTGCTGGCATTGTTTCTGAAAAGGTTTGTAACCTTTCAGAAATAGCCATGGCTGTTGGAAAGGGGGTGTTTGAAATATTGCGGGAAAAATATATTTAAAATAATCCGGGAAAGAAATCGGGCCTGACCGAATCGGGTCACGGGTCATGGGTTATTCCGGATTGAATTTTTCATTAATTATTTAATTAATTAATTAAATAATTGAAAGAAATATTGTCCAAAAAGATTAATCAATCAATCGTTGACCAAATCCGAAGCCGAAGCCGAACCCGAACCGAGCGACGACGACGACGGCGCGAGGCTTGCCTTTTTCTTAACTCTTTAAGAGCTAGAAGAAGAGCAATTATATATATACCCATCAAAAGCCTTTTCTTCCTCCGATATGGGACAATGTCCCTTTCCCATGAAAAACTCAAATATTTTATTTTTCCTCCATTTCTCATTCACCCTCTTTAAGCTACACAAGCTTAAAATCCCAACAAAATATAGTATAGCATAATCTCACATTTTATCTGGGGATTATTATCTTATCCCTTCAAACAAACAACCCCTTAAAATATAGGATTGTAATATTGGCAAATTACTATTTACGCTCCATATTTCTCCAAATTGTGCATTGTATCTTCCTTAATTCACTAGCGACTAGGTAATGAATATAGATGTAAATAGTTATATAGTATTGTCCAAAACCAAAATCTAAGATATACACATTGAATGAAAATGTGAAGTTCTTCCCATTAATGCCTCAATATATTACTCCCTCCGTCCCAATTTATGTGGCGGAGTTTGAATTTCGAGAGTCAAACAAGTTTATATTTGACTGTAATTTTTTTTTATGTCTTTTAGATATTTTGAGTTGTTAATTATTGTGACTTATCATACGTTTAGCTAGTTTTCAAATGTATATATTTTGTTTTAAAAAATTTAAAGATTTTATGTCTCAATTCACCGTCAAAATTAAGAAATTGAATTTTGAAATTCAAGCTCCACCACATAAAGGGACATAGGGAGTATTTTTCAGGTAAAAATCAATATGTGACGCATGAGGTATAAGACTATAAGATAAAAGTTTTAAGCTTTTTTCTTGGTGGTTACCTATTTAAAATGAAATTGGAGAATTTCGAAATTTTCTTGTAAACGTTTATTGTCGTTGGGGGTGGCAATTTGAGCACAAACTCATTCGACCCGTCCGACCCGTCCAAGATTTAATGGGTTGGGCAAGAATTATTTTATTGATGAGCTAAGATGGGCAATGCCAAAGTTGACCCACCATTAAGCCACTAGCCCAAGTTGACCCGTGACACAGCCGAAACATAACCCGTGACTACAACATCCTATTTAACGAGCAAATTCACAATTTCTGCAACTTTTCCTTTGTAAATTGTATCTGCTATAAAATAAAGACTGCAAAGTAAAGACAAGTATAGAGAGAAACTAATATATTGTTCAAACTTCAAACTTCTGTACATAATGAACTGAAAATTCCTCTATTTATAGAAGAAAGGAAGTTGTTGTGTAAGCTGCTACTGCAAGCTGTTGTGTAAGCTGTTTGTAAGCTGTTGTGTAATCTGCTTGTAAGCTGCTACTCTAAGCTGTTGTGTAAGCTGCTACTGTACCAGATATAGATAATCTTCTACTATGGGTAATATTTATCCATAACGGAGTACCGAAAGTATAAGCTTCTTCAGGAGGCTTATTTCCAATAGACTACTAAATAGATAAACATATTTACGGTGGAGTCTTATATGGATAAGCTTCTTCAGGAAGCTTATTTACAACGGAGTACTCAATGAATATCCATAATATAATATATTTATAACACCCCCTTGGATATTCATTAAAAGATAATGTGCCTCATTAAAACATTACTAGAAAAATATCCTGTGGAAAAAAATCCTAATGAAGGAAAAAGAGTACACATATTTAGTAATACGCATTGCTAGCTGCCTCATTAAAAACCTTATAAGGAAAACCATGTGAAAAAAAAACCTTAGTAAGGAAAAAAGAGTACATCGCGTATTTTACTCCCCTCTGATGAAAACCTTGTTTTAAATATTTTAGTCTCCGCATTCCAATCTTGTATACCATCTTCTCAAAAGTTGAAGTTGGTAAAGATTTTATGAATAAATCTGTCAGATTGTCACTAGAACGGATTTGTTGTACATCAATGCCACCATTTTTCTGAAGATCGTGTGTGTAAAATAATTTTGGTGAAATGTGTTTCGTTCTATCTCCTTTTATAAATCCTCCCTTCAATTGAGCTATGCATGCAGCATTGTCTTCGTATAAATTTGTGAGTTTTTTCTCACATTCCAAATCACATTTTTCTCGAATAAAATGAATCATTGATCTCAACCATACGCATTTCCTACTTGCTTCATGAATAGCTATTATTTCAGCATGATTTGAAGAAGTAGCAAGAATAGATTGCTTTGTGGAGCGCCATGATATGATAGTACCTCCACATGTAAACATTTACCCGATTTGAGATCTAGCTTTATGGGGATCAGATAAATAACCTGCATCTGCATAACCAACAAGATCTGCACTATCTTTCTTAGCATAAAACAAAACCATATCAAGAGTTCCCTTTAAATATCGCAATGTATGCTTAATCCTGTTACAATGTCTCCGTGTAGGAGAAGAACTATATCTTGCTAGTAAATTAATAGAAAATGCTATGTCAGGCCTTGTAGCATTAGCAAGATACATTAGTGCACCAATTGCACTGAGATAGGGTACTTTGGGACCAAGGAGTTCCTCATCCTCTTCTGGAGGTCGGAACAAATCTTTATTCACTTCAAGTAATCGAACAACCATTGCTGTACTCAATGGGTGCGCTTTGTCCATGTAAAAGCATTTTAAGACCATTTCTGTATAGGCAGATTGATGGATAAAGATCCCGTCTGCTAAATGTTCAATTTGCAGACCAAGACAAAGTTTTGTCTTTCCAAGATCTTTCATCTCAAATTCTTTCTTAAGATATTCAATTGCCTTTTGGAGCTCTTCTGGAGTTCCAACAAGATTTATGTCATCCACATAAACAACACGTATAACAAATTCGGATGCCATTTTCTTTATAAAAATACATGAACAAATAACAATATTTATGTAACTCTCTTTCAGCAAATATTCACTGAGGCGATTATACCACATGTGCCCAGATTGTTTTAAACCGTACAAAGATCTTTGTAATCTGATTGAGTACATTTCCCAAGATTTTGAATATGCTTCAGGCATTTTAAATCCTTCAGGGATTTTCATGTAAATTTCATTATCAAGTGACACGTACAGATAAACTGTAACCAAATCCATTAGATGTATTTCAAGCCTTTCACGTAAGGCTAAACTGATGAGATATCGAAATGTTATGGCATCCATAACAGGTGAATATGTTTCTTCATAATCGACTCCATGTCGTTGTGAGAATCCTTGTGCAACAAGGCGAGCCTTGTATCTTTCAACTTCATTTTTATCATTCCTTTTTCGCACAAAAACCCATTTATGACCAACTGGCTTTATACCAGCAGGTGTTTGGACTACTGGTCCAAAGACCTCTCTTTTAGAAAGTGACTTTAATTCCGATTGAATTGACTCTTGCCATTTTGGCCAATTAGATCTTTGCCGACATTCTTCGACAGATAGGGGTTCAAAATCCTCACTATTTGCATAATGTTAAGTGCAACACTATAAGCAGAAATATTATCCACCACTATTTCAGATCGATTTAAATTAATTCCATCACCAGTAGAACTTATTAAAAGTTCCTCGCTCACTTGAGTCTCGGGTTCAGTGATTTCTTCAGGAATCTCAGAACTAATCAGATCTTGGGTCTCTTCAAGAGATCCTTTTGTAGTATCGTTTTGATCATTTGTCGATTTTCTTTTTCGAGGATTTCGATCCTTAGAACCCAAAAGCCGACCACGCTTCAGGCGTGCTTTAAGTTCACTAGTTCTTATGCTAGTAGATAGTCCTGCTGGGACATCAATTCGTATAGGCACATTCTCTGCAGGGTATGTGACTTGGTTATCTTTTTAAATCAATAAACGCGTCTGACATTTGATTTGCTATATTTTGTAAATGGATGATCTTCTGGACCTCCTGATTACATATAGGGGTACGTGGATCAAAATGAGATAATGATGAAATATTTCACACAATTTCTCTTTTGATTTCCTTTTTTTCTCCCCCTAATTGTGGGAAATTTGTTTCATCAAATCGACAATCTGCAAATCGGGCAGTAAATAAATCTCCCGTCAATGATTCAAGATAGCGAATAATAGAGGGTGATTCAAACCCAACATATATTCCTAACCTTCTCTGCGGGCCCATCTTACTGCGATGTGGTGGTTCTACTGGCACATATACAACACGTCCAAAAATTCGTAGATGGGCAATATTTGATTCATGACCAAAAACTAATTGTGACGGAGAATATTTATTATAATGTGTCGGTCTGAGACGGATAAGTGATGCTGCATGCAAGATAGCATGGCCCCAAACAGTAGTGGGTAATTTTATTTTCATATGTATTGGTCTTGCTATCAATTGCAGGCGTTTAATCAATGACTCTGCAAGGCCATTTTGAGTATGAACATAAGCTACAGGATATTCAAAATTTATCCCAACTGATAGACAATAATCATCAAAAGCTTGAGATGAGAATTCTCCAGCATTATCAAGGCGAATAGCCTTTATAGGATAATCTGGGAATTGTGCCCTTAATCGAATTATTTGGGCTAATAACTTTGCAAACGCTAGGTTGCGAGATGATAGTAAGCACACATGAGACCATCTTGAAGATGCATCTATTAGGACCATAAAATATCTAAACAACCCACTTGGTGGGTGAATAGGTCCACATATATCTCCATGTATACGTTCTAAAAAGGCAGGGGATTCAATGCCAACCTTCATTGGTGATGGTCTAGTGATCATTTTGCCTTGATAACAAGAATCACAAGAAAATTCATTATTTGTAAGAATCTTCAAGTTCTTTAATGGATGCCCAATCGAATTTTCAATAATTCGTCTCATCATTATTGATCCAGGATGGCCCAAACGGCCATGCCAAAGCACAAAAATATTTGAATCAGTAAACTTCTGGTTATGATAGAGTGTGCTTCAACTGTACTAATCTTTGAATAGTATAAGCTATAAGATAAAGTTGGTAACTTTTCTACAATGCATTTCTGGCCAAAAATATTCTTTGTAATACAAAGATATTCCATGTTCATTTTATTTATTGTCTCAACATGATACCCATTTCGGCGGATATCTATAAAACTCAATAAGTTTCTTCGGGACTTGGAGGAGAATAATGCATTGTCTATTATAAGTTTTGTTCCCTTAGACAGAAATACAGTAGCTCTTCCGGGGCCTTCAATCAAACTTATATTACCAGAAATTGTAGAAACATTTGATTTTTCTTATGCAAATAAGAAAAGTATTTCTGATCTTTGAATATGGCATGAGTTGTTCCACTATCAATTACACAAATATCTTCATGATTGGTCTTTGATCCAAACATAATTTGAGGATTATCCATATTCTTCAAAATGACATAAACAAAATAAATATGATAGTAAACATCATTATCAAAGCATAACTTTTATTTATGTACAACAATTACATAACCATACTATCTACTACAAACAACAAAAATTAAAATATTTACATCTCTACAGATTAATCACCGATCACATGACTTGTTTCTCCTTCCGGGAATGCAAAGTAATCAGCTACATCCAAATGCATGAAGTCTAAATTATCTTCAGAAATAAAATTTGCTTCAGTATTTTTCTCTGTCTTCTTCAGGGAGGCTTGATAAAGCTCAACCAGGTGCTTTGGCGTACGACAGGTACGTGACCAATGCCCTTTTTCTCCACATCTATAGCATGCATTTTCTGGATTTGCTGCTTGCACCGCTTTATGCTTTTGTTCCTTCCTTTTCCACTGTTGGTGGTGAGGAGGGTTCTTTGGTGCATTATTATTACCATGATTAGAGTTTCTACCCCGATCACGGCCATGACCATGACTGGGGCCACGTCCTCTTCCACGCTTAGCTTGGTGGAATTTCGTTTCATTCACTTCAGGGAATGGACAAGAACCAGTAGGTCGGTTTTCATGGTTTTTCATTAATAGCCCATTATATTGCTCGGCTACAAGAAGATGTGAGATAAATTCAGAATACTTTTTGAATCCCATCTCTCGATATTGCTGCTGCAGGAGCATATTCGAGGCATGAAAAGTGGTGAAAGTTTTCTCCAACATATCATGATCAGTAATATTTTCACCACATAGTTTCAATTGAGAAATAATTCTGAACATAGCAGAATTATACTCACTGATAGATTTAAAATCTTGTGGCCTTAGATGAGTCCAATCATAACGTGCTTGTGAAAAAACGACCATCTTCAGGTGGTCATATCTATCTTTCAAATTATTCCACAGTATGACTGGATCTTTAATAGTGAGATATTCCATTTTCAGGCCTTCATCAAGGTGATGTTGTAGGAATATCATTGCTTTGGCACGGTCTTGGTTTGATGCTTGATTTTTGTCCATGATGGTGTGTGCCAGACCCATCGCATCAAGATGAATTTCAGCTGCTGTGTAAGTTGCTACTGCAAGCTACTGTGTAAGCTGCTTGTAAGCAGCTGTGTAAGCTGCTACTCTAAGCTGCTGTGTAAGCTGCTACTGTACCAGATATAGATAATCTTCTACCATGGGTAATATTTATCCATAACGGAGTACCGAAAGGATAAGCTTCTTCAAGAGGCTTATTTCCAATAGAGTATTAAATAGATAAACATATTTACGGCGGAGTCTCATATGAATAAGCTTCTTCAGGAAGCTTATTTACAACGGATTACTAAATGAACATCCATAATATAATATATTTATAACAGTATCACATATTCTTTAAAAGTAATAATTGTTGAATGAAGCAATCAAGTATTCTAAAAGACAACAGTAATATGAAATAGTAAAGCGTAAAAGAACAAAACTTTGAGTAAAGGTCTAACAACTCGTCTATAACTTTTTCTTTTAGTTTTGGTCAGGTTTGTTTCCCAATTCATCTTTCTTTTTCTTTTTCTCGATTTGCATTTCATCCTTTTCCTTTTGTCTTTTTTTATTTTATTTTTTTATTTTTTTTTATTCCGGAACGGATGAGTAAAGTGTTACTCCATCCGTTCACTTTAAGTTGTCCACTTTTGCCTTTATACTTCCTTTAAAAATAAATAAATGAAGTATGAATTTTACAATTTTATTTATAGTAATGATAGCATTTCCAAAAGTCTTGGAAAATAATTTGGGGATGAGTAGTTAATGATAAGGGTAAAACAGAAAAAAAATTATCTTTATCTTGATTTAGTATAATGGACAAGTAAAAGTGAAAATATAATTTTAATATAGTGGACAAGTAAAAATGAACGGAGTGAGTATGATTTTTCAAACAACTATTAAGTAGTATCAGTAAACTTTTGTTTTTCTTTCCTTTTACTAATAGCCATTAAAAATAAAATTTATACATTCGAAAAATTGAACAAAATTTTGAACATAAAATGACAAAGAAAACTAGAGTTGTTATATATTCCCTCAGTTTCAAATTAGATGAACTGCTTTTCTTTTTAGTCTATTCCAAAATAAATAATATATTTCTAAATTTGAAAATAACTCAACTTTAAACTGTTTATTTTACTCATTTTATCCTTAATGAGAAACTTTTATAACCACACAAATATCATGGCCCCACAAAACTTTTACCCCTTAAATTTTTAAGATCACAAGTTTAAAAAGTATTTAATATTTGATGATACTCCATGGTACAAAAAAGTACACAGCACATGTACATATTACATAATATATATACGTATTACATGAACAACTAATAACCAAAAATATAAGTTCTTATTAATTCTACTTCACCATCATTTTGGGTCTCTCTCTAAATAAATAAAATGTACTGAGACGTCGCAGAAATTTAGGTTTTGAATTTTTAAATTATGGGTTTAACGGGTTATGGTTAATAAGTTTTTTTAAATAATTATTTTATTAATTTGGTGGCTTTCCGTTAGGTGAAGAGTATTTTTAAAAAGTTTGGTTAACGGTAAGGATAGATATGTCCCGATAGTAGAAGGGATGGTACCTATAAACAATATACTAAATAGTTATATTTGCCCCTTTTCCCTTTATAAAAATACTGTTTGAATTATTGTCTATGAATTATATTGGAGTATCTTTATTTGAGTGGTTTACAAGCAACTAGCAAAGCAGACTTCAGAATAACTTTGTGAAGAATTTGGTGTAGAGGAAGAAAACTTTGTGAAAGACCAAAGCAACAATGACGGATCCTGTAATTGGTGCTACTGTTCAAGTTTTTCTTGAGAAGCTGCTTTCTCTCACTATTGAGGAAGTCAAAAGTTTAAGGAACTGCAAGAAAGATCTCAAAATGCTGAAAAAAACTGTAACGATGATACAAGCTTTCATTCATGATGCTGAAAGAAGACAAGTTGAGGATCAGTCTGTGGAAGAATGGCTCAAGATGCTTGAGAAAGTTGCTGAAGATGCTGAAAATGTGTTTGACGAATTCAGATATGAATCTCTCAAAGCAGAAGTTATGAAGATCCCGAACAAACCGATGAAACATGTCCGTAACTTCGTTTCTAATACAGTTTTAAAGTTTAAAATGTCTCGAAAAATCAACAACGTCAATGAAGAGTTGAGTGCTATCAATAAGTTAGCCAAAGACCTCGGTCTCCAAACCCCAAGAGGTCCTTCCCGGCAAATATTACCAGTTCGAGAAACAGATTCTGTGGTAGTTGCTTCTGAAGTTGTTGGTAGAGACAAGGATGTTGCTGAAATAAAGGAGAAGATGTTGAACATGAGTGAGGATGTTGTTCTGTGCACCATTCCCATAGTTGGTATGGGAGGCTCAGGGAAAACAACTGTCGCTAAGATAATTTTCAATGATGAACAGATCAAGCAACATTTTGAAAAGAGAGTTTGGTTGTGTCTACCTGAAATGTTAGAAACTAAGAGCTTTCTTGAATTGATGCTCGAATCATTGACAGAAAGGAAACTTGAGGTCCGAAGCAGGGATATAATAGTCAAGAAGCTACAAGATGAATTGGGAGGGAAGAAGTATTTGCTTGTCCTGGATGATTTGTGGCATGTCGACCCTACATTGTGGCATGAGTTTGAGGACACTCTGAGAGGAATAAATACATTCAGAGGAAACTGCATTCTTGTGACTACTCGTAGGGATCAGGTGGCATCCTCAGTAGCAGCAGATCCTCATAAGTTGAAAAATTTAACAAATGATCATTGTTGGTCCATTTTTAAACAAAGAGCATTTGTTGATGGGATGGTTCCTGAGGAATTAGTGAGCATGGGCAACAGGATTGTTGAAATGTGTAAAGGTCTACCATTGGCAGCAAGTGTGTTGGGAGGCCTCTTACGCAACAAAGAAAAACATGAATGGCAGGCAATTCTTGAGGGCAATCCCCTTGTTGCAGGTGAAGATGATAGTGGGGAAAGTAGCTTGAAGAAAATACTAAAACTCAGCTATTTTTATCTACCATCTCCGCATCTGAAAAAGTGTTTTGCCTACTTTGCAATGTTTCCAAAAGATTTTGAGTTTGAAAAGGACCAACTAATCCAATTCTGGATGGCAGAAGGATATCTTCATCCATGTCAAAAGACCACTGTGATGGAAGACGTTGGTAACAAGTTTTTTGAACTTTTGTTGGAAAATTCCTTGCTGCAAGATGTTAAGCTAGATGAGCACAACAATATAACACACTGTAAGATGCATGATCTTGTGCATGATTTGGCTGAAGATATTTTAAAATCTAAACTATTTGATGGTGGAGATAATCTTTCTCAAGTTCGATACTTTGGATGGAACTCACCAAGAGATCAAATAGAGAAGATTAATGAGCCTGGACGTTTATGCACGTTGTTCTGGAAAAGCAGTGATATGTCTGAAGATATGCTATTGAGCTTTCAGTTCTTGAGAGTTTTAAATTTGTCCCAGTCAGGCATCAAGGAGTTGTCAGCCTCAATCGGCAAGCTAATATACTTGAGATATCTTGATCTCTCTAGGACTAGTATCGACGCCTTACCCAACTCCATTTGCAAGCTCTACAATTTGCAAACACTTAGAGTCAATTACTGCAATGGCCTCAAGGGGTTTCCAGATGAGATGGAACACATGATAAGTTTGCGACACATATATTACGACTCTCATTGTCAGATACTTAACATGGGGAAATTGACTTGTCTTCAAACGCTACAGCATTTCAACGTGGGTGTAGAGAAAGGTCGTCGAATAGAAGAATTAGGTCATTTGAAAAACCTTAGAGATAAATTGACGATCAAGGGTCTGCAATTGGTCCGTAATAAAGAAGAAGCTGGAAGAGCATACCTACAGAAGAAACCAAATATCTACAAGTTGGCATATTTATGGTCTCATCGTGAACCAGAAGGATGTGAAAACAATGATGAGTATGTTTTGGATGGTCTTCAACCGCATCCTAACTTGAAAACCTTTGAAGTGAGGAGCTATTTGGGAAGTAGATTTCCTTCATGGTTCAATGAAGAATTTCTACCAAATTTGGTCAAGTTGAAATTAAGTGATTGCAAAAAGTGCAAAGAAATTCCATCGCTTGGCCAACTTAAATTCCTTCGGCATCTCGAGCTGGCAGAGTTCGATCAGCTGGAATGCATTGGGCCTACATTTTATGGTGTTGAGGTTAACAATAATGGATCGAGCAGCAATAACGCCAATATCCAAGTGTTCCCGTTACTCAAAGAACTGGTATTGTATTATATGCATAGCCTCATTGAGTGGAAGGGAGTGGAATTGATGCCAACAAGAGATGGTGGTAGAGACGGAGTTAGAGTAAGAATGTTTCCTGCGCTTGAGAAGTTGAGCATTAGCAACTGTCAGCGGTTAAAAAGTACTCCAAATCAATTTGAAATCCTACGTGAATTAAGCATTCACGGAGTTGACAGTGAAATGCCATTGTTGAACTTGTGCAGCAACTTGACATCTCTCGTAAAGCTTGCTGTCGGTGATGTGAAAGAGCTCACTTGTCTTCCAGATGAGATGTTACACAACAACAGTTTTTCTCTTCAGCATCTATCTGTCTCAAGTTGCGAAAAGTTTCGTGAATTGCCACAAAGTTTGTACAATCTCCATTCTCTTAAGAGCTTAGAGATTGGTGAGTGCACCAATTTCAGCTCCGTTCCTGTTCCCAGTGGAGAGAATCATTTGACTTCCCTCCAAAGTCTTATATTTTACAGTTGTGATAGATTGACCAGTTTACCAAGTGGAATGCTAGAGCATTGTCGGTCTCTGGAATTTTTGCGGGTCAACGACTGTGGCGACTTAGTTTCCTTGCCTTTGCGGGAAATGCCTTTACTTTCATATTTTAATATATTAGAATGTCCCAAATTGAATAGTGTATCCGCAGGGGGGCTTCACCATCTCACTAGGTTAAGGAAATTGGTAATTGGTCCTTGCTCAGATTTCGAGGCATTCCAATTGATGTTTAACGGCATTCAGCGCCTATCGTCCCTTCGTACATTGACAGTGTACGGACGTGTGAACTGGGTTTCTCTGCCCTATCAGCTTATGCAACTCTCTGCCCTAACAAGGATGGTAATATTTAATTTTGGAATCGAGTCCCTTCCTCAGAACCTTGACAACCTTACTTCTCTTGAAAGTTTAGCGTTTCACAGCTGCGAACGGCTACAACATGTCGACTTCTCAGGTGTCATGCCCAAATTACGGGGACTGGAGATCATTAATTGTCCATTGTTAGAAGCTCTGTCGGGTCGGCTCGTCAACCTTGTTTCTTTGGAAGCGTTATATTTATCAGACTGCAAAAAACTACAGCATCTGCCATCCGGAGATGATATGCAACGCCTCACCAAATTACGGCGCCTGGAAATTTATGCATGCCCACAATTACAAGAAAGTTGCACCAATCGGAGTGGCCCAAACTCCCAGTGGTCCAAGATTTCCCATATTCCAGAAATTTACATGGGGTAAAGAATTCAGAACTTAAGTAAGTCTCTATTTCACTTTCAGTTTCTGAGTCAATTTGTTTTCTTCTCTCCTCCATTCACCTTTAGTTTTTCCAAACTTTTCAATCCCCAAACTAATACACGAAAATTGTCTTTAGTTAGAGGACCATTTAGAACTTACGTAAGTTTATGTTTTTCTTTCTGTTTCTGAGTCAATTTTTTTTGTTTCTTCTTTTTCAATTGTTCCTCTCACCATTCTCCTTCGCTCTTTTATTGTTTTCCAAACTATTCATTCCCCAAACCGATACTACATGTTTACTATATTACTGAAGAATTCCAGAATTTTTTTTATATTAGTTTAATCCTTTTTCTTGCAATTATTTGACATCAAGAAAAATGCAAAAGTTATTAGTGAATTGCATTTGTGCTTTCCTTTCAGCATTTTGCTCTCTCACTTGAAACCAATTGTTGTTATTCTAACTCTTTCATCAAACCAGGAATGTCTACATTCTCAGACCAGTGTTACATTAATTCAATCCTTTTTCTTCCTTATCAATGTTTTTTTAAAAAAAAGAAATCAATCATTTTTCTTGTAATTAGTTGACATTAAGCAAAATGCAAAATTATCAGTGAATTGGATCTGTGCTTTCCCTTCAGTTTTCTTCCTCTTGAAACTGTTGAACCGGTTCGAACCAATTGTTGTTCTTCAAATTCTTCATCAAACAAAGAATATTTATATTTCTTTAAAGTTGTGGTTAAATTTAATTATGAAAATTTATGTTCTTTCTCATAGGTGACTAGATCAAATATCATGCTACAAGTTACAGAATCTGTGGTGAGTTGTCTAATTATTTGGTAAATATTACAGAATCTCTGAAATGAAAGGAACAATCTCGTCTCTTGATGAATATGTCCTCATGTGATACTTCAACTGCTTGTTGCAAAATAAAAACCTCCTTTTGTTTTTGGCTCGTTGGTCTTCTTTTCTATCTTTTCTCTTTTCTTTTAGGCAACTGCTTTTATTCCTTGTAATAGGAAATTAGCTTGTTTTTTAAGTTATTTTATGCACAGATAATTCGTGTAGCATTTTATAGCTTATAAATGAGTATTGGCATTTGGACCAGATAAATTATTTACTTTTTCAGTTTATCATTTGATGATTTCCGATAATATGACCCTCCCTGTTTACTAAGGATCCTTTCATTTTTCTTTGCCCGAGCTTCAGTCCATACAATTACATAGATGATAGGGGTGTTTATTGCATTCTCACAATATTTGAACTTCACCTATTTTCCTCATTTCTTTTGTTGTATTAATGTCTGACCCTCCTCTCTCCCAACCTGTACAAAAGAAGAATCTCAGTATTTAGTCTATCTTTTCAGGTGCTATGGTGAAGATAATAAAGGATATGGGTGGTTGGAGGTTAATTTCACTGATGGTCATTTAACTATTTTCCAATTTCACTAAAGTCATTCAACTATTTTTTGTCACTTAAAAATAACTAAACTTTATCATTGTCACTTAAGCAGACAAAAATAATAAGGCTAATAAGAATCTATTTTCACAAACTACCATTCCATTAATTTCAAAATGTTTCTTATTAAGCAACACTAGCATACAAATAACATGCTTAGTAAGCAACACATGCAATTAAAGTGCATAATAAAAATTGTCAATAGACATGCAATTACAGACAGAAGATGTTGGGATATAGAACATTTTAGCTTCAGTAGAGTTATAAAATGACCCAGATAGGGCATACAAACAAAATAAGAATTTTCTAGCATAGATTATTTTAGTATAGAATAATTATGAATGTGCATTATGAAATAGAAAAGGCAAAAACTTTGTAGTATAGGATAATCATTTTAAACTAATGTGAAGTTTTATTTATTTATTTATTTTTTGGAAAAGGATTTTGGGTCAAATCATATTAAGGGAGACATGGATCTAAAGTGGGTATTACCTATTTAAGCTTATGTGACATTTATTTTTGGATTTTTCTTATTAAATTTTATGCCATGTCATATTTATGGTAGATGTTTGAGGGAAAATAATTTTTAAGTGACAATGATAAAGTTTTGTTACTTTTAAGTGACAAAAAATAGTTGAATGACTTTAGTGAAATTGGAAGATAGTTCAATGACCATCAGTGAAATTAACCCGGGTGGTTGGTGCCTACTACTACTAATTAGTTTAGTAGAAAAATAATATTTTTTTATTATCTTGGACCCACCCCACACTTAAACCTTTGTTCGTTCTCGAACAAACCACAACTATAATAGATGAAACAAAATTAAGCTCCTACTATTCAAAGCACACTATCCTTATGTCCATGGTTGATAGCAACAACTAAACTTTAGCATATGCAATCTCTTATACTTCCCTTTATTTATGCCATTCTTTAGAAATATTCACTACAAAGACAACTAGCTTATAACAATCCTAACCTCCAAAACTGACTTAATGTCACAATGCTCTCATGGCTTGAACACTCAACGTCGTAGAGAAGTCTAATAATATTACCTATCCCTCATAAAACCATATGCCCTCACAACAAAAACAAAAGAAGTAAGTTGAATCTACACACTTAAACCAAATGCTCAAATATATTTTAAGGACTCATATATATCAAAGAAAATCTCTCACTCTCACAAAAGAAGTCACATGCATGCAATTGGTACCATAGGCTTGCCCTTAATGTAAATCTGTACTACTGTAAGCTCACTCGGTCTAAAATTAATTAGGACTTTTTCATGATTATAATGTGGGCTAAGAGACGGGAAGGATATATTTAGGAATAATGGCTATTCCTCCTAAGAACTTTAACACATCACATAATCAACTGTAGGCGCAAATTCTTCAATCCAAATTTTAATTTCACAACTAAAATTATCCCTAACAACGTTCCCTCTTTCTTTAGGCGCTACTTTAATTCATACCCACTAGCAGGAACAATATGTCAACTTATTCATCTATATTTTTTCTTCTTTTTTTTTTCCAGATTTTTTTCCTTTACAATTTTCGATAATGGTGTATTCTTTTACAAAACAAGTGCACATTTTTTTCTTTCATTGGTTCCACTCGAAAGCCACCCAAATTTTCTTCTTACTTCTTTTAGCGCTCATTTTACAATTAAAGTGCTTTAAGAGGTAAAAGGATCAAACCAATATCAATTAAGAACAAACGAGAATATGCTTGTAACGTGGGTGCCAAATAAAAGTCTATAGGCTCAAAATGGTTAACTAGGGAGGGATTTTATTTGTGATATGGATTAAGCTCAAAAAGAACAAAGACAACCTAAAATTATTTTTCAAACCGGGTATTGCCTAAAATTTCGCTTCGACTCACATACCGGGCAAGTTCTAGAGACATGGACTACACAAAAATCTCACTTCACACATGGCACATGACTCACTAAGGACGGTCTCATTCCGACTCTCAAACTAATACAAGTATTCACAGAGCCACAAGATATTAAGCATTAAGCACAAAGTGAACACAAGTCAAGAAAATGAGACATAGGCGTCACAAAACATGCTATCCAATTTATAAAGACATCATGATCAATTTCCAAACATAGGGAAGATACTACACATACCAAAACCTAATATGCTACTATCAAACAAGTCAAGGGCGCATAGGAATCTCATCTTTCCTCCATTTTTTCCTAAGACCTACTCTAAAAAAAATAAAAGAAAAGAAAAAACTATTACCCGGTTCAAACTACATCCCATGAAAAAAACCGAGGCACAAAGAAAAATCACGATAGATTATTACAACCTAAAGGAAACTAAAAGACATATTTTTGAATTTTTGTTTAGACTTTAATCCCTCAAAAAAACTGTCTAGGAGATCCATCGTCGGAAAAAGTTCAATTTTTTTAAATTTATTTTTTTCGATTTTTCTTTATTTAAGCTACTAAAATACTACACAACTATGAAAATAAAAAATAAGAAGCTAAAATCAAAATAAGAAGTTAACATTTTTACTAACATACTACTACTAATTATCTAGAGAAATTCTTCCACCCCATATTTAAAGGAGTGCAGTGTCCCCAATGCACAAATAAAGCAAAACAATAACAAGGGTTGACAAGAAACTCCCTGAAAGGCCAAAGGCCGGAGCAACAACAACTCACGGGGTGCTCAGACTTTTTCAAAGGATAGTACTTTGTGCGGGTACCTCACACTTAGTTCTCACCATCTATCTCGTTTTTGCACTATTCCAATGGCATTGCGGGTACTTCCTATGCTCATAATCCTAAAAAAAAAAAAGTACTAAAAAAATAATATAATAAAAACAAAATCAACAAAAATAAAAGAAAGCAGTAAAGTTGAGTTGCCTCCCAACAAGCGCCTAATTTAAGGTTGCGGCACGATGTGAACCACTTTTTCCTCCACATTGAACCAGTATGCGGCTATGCTCTAGTGGTGGGGCTACAAAAATAACCGGGCCAAGTAATAAATTTTTCACTCTGCACTTCTTTGCCTTTAGATGGAGAATGTAATTTTTGTTTTTTGGCACAACAAATTCAAGAATATAGGCAGTCTCATCCTCACCCTTTGACTCCCTCATAGGCTCAGATGACTCGATTATTATCTTACTATCTAAACATATTCTGGAAAAATGATTGGAATGGTGTCTAATGCGCCCTAACTCATGAATTGTACTACCATTTACATTCCCATATTTACATATACTAGAGTCTGCAAAAGTTATGTTATCTACTCTCTCACATGACTCTAGAGCACCCTTCTCAATATTGGTACCATCACGGGAAATATGGTCTAATGATTGGTATTTTCGTTTTAACTCCTCAATTTGGTCTAGAAGATTCTTTTCAGCTTCACACAACTCATCATTAAATTGTTGGGAGTTGCACGCATCAACCTTTGCACTCAAATCTGCATCCAAGCTGTGCAAAGCCAAGCCAAACTTGTCAATTTTTTGTGCAAGATCAACTCTCTCCTTGGACCAATAATTCACCAATTTTGTTAGAAGATAACGTCGTTCCACATATTCTCTTAATCGTGAATATCCGTCCCAATACCAACCCTTATTCCCATATTCAAATTCAGACATCCTAGCGTTCAGGTCACGACAAGCCCAAAAAGACGGGCCATAAAAGTCTTCCGTCAACCAAGTATCTTCATCAATAACCTTACTTCCGGATATTTCATCTCCAAATGTCATGTTGAGAGAATTATGAACACACTAATAGAAAAATCAAATTGTAATAAAAATAAAAATATTTACAAAAGGAAAAAATAAGCAAAACCTGTAAAGATAAAAGTAAAAGTCTAATCTAGAAAATAACTAAACAGGAAAATTAAAAACTTGAACAAAAATCAATTAAAAGCTTAACTTAGAGAAACAATCAAGAACTAAGTCCCCAACAATGGCGCCAAAAATTTGTTGATTTCCCAAGTACACACAAGTATACGTGGCCGTCAAGTAGTAAAGTGACTCGAAAGTCGGATGTTAAACCCACAAAGACTTAGATTAATCGTTAACTAAGAAAACTAAAGTCAATTAACTGTCCAAGATAATCAAAAGTTTGGTTTTCCGATTATAACTACTATTGCGAAATTTTAACACGTAATTAACTAAATTAATTAGGAGCAAGCGATTGTGGTTGGATTTTAATCAAATGAGATGAAGATTTCAGGGTTGTGGTTGGTTTGTCAATCCTATTAGGTTCGTAATTACACATGTTAATCCACATTATCTATGATTGATAGTTGACTAGATCGTTTATATAAATAGCATGTTTCCATAATACTATCTGTCTATCCATAATATATCAACCCTATATTCCTATGATCTTGAATCTATCATGAACGAATATAATACGGTATTCAACTAAGCAAGACTGTTAGGTATATTCCTCTCCTAACCGCGAAATCTTTTCCCGTGCCACGGTTCAGAAACAAGCTCTCTTTAATTCTACTCTAATCTAAACACGGCTTTCCCAAGCATAGCATAGATACTAAATGGAACTCAACTGCTGGCCAAATAATTAAGCAATTATGCACAGAATTAGAGAAATAACCAAAGATGATAACTCGAATTAACGGTAATGTAATTAATAAACTTCAATATTCATGACAACCACAATCCTAGAATGCGAAGTTTAGCTTCACATAGACATGGTATCAACACAACAATTCATCCAAAAAAATGTAAAGTTTACTAAGTTTGATGAAAGAAAGATGGAATCTGATGAATTCCGGCCTCCACGGCGGCTCTGCGCTCTCCCTTCGTCGAATTCTCCCTAAAAATGGTGTTTAAAGACTATTTATAGGTGTAGGAAAAAGGTCTAGACGAAATAATCAAATCCAAAACCAAAAAAGGAGACGAAATAGGCTTGAAATCCAGACCACGCGTGGCCACGCAAAACGAGCGAAGCATCTCGCGACAGGCCGTGCCTCGCGAGCTCAAACGCTAGGTAACAATCTCGCGTCGCCCGGAACATTTCCAATTCGTTGTTAGTGTGCTGCCAATTTACTCTTCCTCCAAAGTGGCTTTTGCCTAACTTTTCCTTTCCGGGTAGTGTCTTTGTCTCTCTTTCTTTAATTTCCCTTCATGCATTTCATCTCATTGCATCCTAATTGATCTTTATTTAACCCATTAACATAAGACAACTCCCCTTCCAATTAGTATGAACTCGTTTGAATGCTCCAACAAATAATTTTCTCCAATTTCGTTATTTTTGTTCCACAATCTCTAGTTAATGTACCTACATTATTTATTAACACCCAAAATAAGTATAAAACTCCATAATCAAACTAAGTTGGACATATTCAATATCAAATATAATCAAAAAGCGGTAAAAATGCAGGTAAATTAGTGTCAAAATATATGAAAATATGTCCAACATCACCTACTCTGCTTATTGGACCAAGATCTCCATGTAAGCTCCATCTAAATTAATCTCCTTTACTTTGTTTTTGTTGCTTACTTACCTCTATAAAGTTAGTCCATGGCAATCTATCCCAAACGATTCAAAAGTTTTGTTTGTTTTGCATGATTATCCTTCAAAAAAGAGTTTTATCACTTGATCCATGAATATTATACTCTTCATTACAAAGTATAGTGGAAGTTATTTAAGTGGAATGGTTCTTGGATAAAGACAAGTGCTCATTCTCATCAACTATAAAGAAGTATTTGATTGGGATAACATTGGCTTGTCACAACTGGTATAATCAGTTTCTTTTGCATAAGAGAAGGAGAAATCATCCTACTTACCTTTATCTCTTTTACTGTTTGTAGCAAATTGAAAACTCTCAAGGAACAATCCTAATCTCATATGTTGTAGGAATCTATATAAGTTTTATACTCAAAAATAATAATTTTTTATGTCTCTGCAATGCTGGTTTTATTTTCATGCTTTAGACAGTAGACTTTATTTTTATGTATGACACACTTCTCGGTATTTGCACTGCACAGGATAACTGCTCCTTTCATTATAACCTTCGTGATTGAAGGATTTCAATAAAGAAAGTTACAAAAGACTGCTATGTCATGAATCTTATAGCAAAGAGTACCTCATTGGCAGTATCTGTTTATCTTAACAGGTTTTGCTTTCTCCTAAAATTTCTCCTCCTTTTAATGGTGACTTGTAATGAGCTGCTTCTCCATTTTCCGTTTTCCAAAAATGACTTTTTACCATTTCCTGTGTTGCAGATTCATGGTTGAAACAACAGCATGTACTATGTCAAAATGGTAGACTGGAAAAGACTTCTCATAGATGTGACTCAGTGTCATGATTGGGAAGGGAAATTGCATTTCTTATAGGGTGCGGCCCTTCCCGGGACTCTGCCCGAATGCAGAATGCTTTGTGCATCAGGCTGCCCTTTTCTTTTTTTGATTTGCACTTGGCTGAAGCTGGATCAGTGACATTATTTCTTTGTATGTGGAAAATCCTGGACTAAGATTTGAGGCCAGTTCTGCACAGTGTACATGCTACACCTGCCTCTTCTTAATAAACAGAATTTCTGTATCCAGCAAACACTTTAAACTTGTAGCACTTATGTGCTGTATCATTGCATAGTTGATAGTTCTAAACTTACTGAACTCGCAGTGTTAATACCATTCAAAGGCAGAAAGAGGGAAGAATTGCAACTTATTCCAGTCATTTTAGTAGTCTACTCTACGCTCTGCTATGAAAATTTAATGTGCTCGAGTGTGGACTCGCCATCTTCTAGGAAAAGAGTGGAAAAATTTGGAGTTCAGCTTTCCCTTTTTGGAGGTGCCATTGTATTGAGTATCGACGTAGTCTGGATAAAGCTTTTCATACAAGTTATTCGTTGTTTTTATGATATAAATGACCTGCTAAGGAGAAAACATAGACAATAATTGGAATATATTCTTTTAGCTATCGTTGTGCGTGTCGCGTTGAATCTTTTAAAGTAATCCTAGTTCAAAATTGTCTTTTACGTGAACCTTTCCTGATTTATCATATTGGTGAAATCGTTTTTTAATCATATTGTGAAGAGGTGTACTAAGATAAGGCAATGAAAAGGGGAAAAAGAAGTTAATTAGCATGTACGAAGATGATCCTACTTCTTTTGGAGAAATGAACCAATAATATGAGTTGTGGACGGCACTTCAAGTACTTGTTGTCCTATTATTTCGGCTTTACTTCTTTTGATTTGGCTAACAATCTCCATGGTAACTTCCAATCCGCTTTTGGAGTCAGATATAGGGTTGATTTTCATTGAGGCAATCTTGGTGTTCTTGAACTTCGAAGAGAAGAGATGAGAAGTAGAGATTGTCCCACCGGACGCGTCAGAATTTGTAGACAATAAATTTGCATCAAGAAAACAAAATCAAGACCGAAAAATATTGCAACAATCGTAGTATTTGATTTCAAGTGATGGGATTACAATCTCTAGAATATCTCGAATCTAAAGAGATGTAGTCCTCTGATTCTTCTCCTCACGAACGATGGTTCAAGAGCTCGAGAGCTTGATCTTGAACTTGACGGATTTCAGATTTGTAGTGCGTCACGAACAATTTGAAGGTCGTCACGAACAATTTGAAGGTCGTCACGAACCAGGATTTGTTGTTGGGTTATCACGAACGGAAGATTTGAAGCCGCCCGCTTATGATTTGCGTTCGCCTTTGGGATTTGACCACATACGAAGATTACAGATGTGGATGAAGACCTTGATACTATTCTTCAAAGCATCTTTAGCCTTTTCTTCCGCTTACTTGATTGCTGTACTTTCAGCCTTGTGATTTCTTCTCCCCTCAAATGAGGGATGTGACCTCTATATATAGACACGTGGTGGAGTAGCCACCAAGAGAACCCTCATGGCTCATTGAGTTTTAACTATCTACAATATCATAATTTTCTTGTTTGTTCAAGTTTCTTTCTCTCACAAAAATATATATTTATAAAGACCCAAAGTTTTGCTCCCGAAAAACTATATCCCATTTATTTCCTCAAACTTAGTTTGTAAAAAAGGAAAAGCGAATTCCGTTTTCTTAAAAAGTTATGGAAATAGTAAATTGGGGAGTGCCCCTTGGTTTATGAAGCTTGGGATAAAAGAAAGAAAAAGGAAAATAGTCTTGGTCAATAATTCAATAAATTCCTAAATGGAAACTAAAAACTCTAATTCTAATCAACTTAGGAAACGCCAATAACTTTGCTTAAACAACAAGCTCACAACCTCTATAAATACAGTATGTACCATAAACTAGAGTTCACGCCTTCAAACCTAATTATACTAGTTACTACGTAGCTTAATTCTCTCATTAGTTTCTCTTTGATTGTATGGCGGCCTCCGTTTGCATCAGCCATCATTTGGTTGTCTTGGTATTACTCTTTTCCTGTCTGGTTGTTGTTTCGTCTTTTTCTCTTGCGAAAGAAGCCGTTTGTCCCTTTAATTCCATATACAGTTTCGGAGATTCTTCTTCATCAGCAGCTGATCATGTTGCTGCAACACTCAGTTTGCCTTCTCCACAACCATACACCCAACGAGGTACCGAGTTCTTCGAGTCTGGTCTCAGTTTTGCGACGCCCGGAGCAACCATCATGAAACCCTTTTTCTTCCTCAAGAATGGCATCCCACCGCCTCCACAGTCACATGACCTTTCTCAGATTTCTACCTTCATGAAGTTCTTCTATGAAGATTGCTTCTCTTTTCATGACTGCGGCAGAAACAATAAGGTTATTCCGAAGGCGCTCATCTTTATGGATCAACCCGGCATCAACGACTACAAGCATGCCTTCTTACATGGAAAATCTATTTCAGAGGCGTCCCATCTCGCGCCTGAAGTGGTGGAGACAATTAAGAATTCAATAGAAAGACTCATCAATGAAGCTGGAGCCAAAACTCTCATGATTTCTGGAATTCTACCCATGGGCTGCTTTCCTAGTTTTAGGACTCTGTTTCCCGAGGGCGATTCAATTGGAAAAAACAGATGCCACAGGGGACTTAATATGTTTTCAAAGCTTCACAATGATCACCTATGGCAAGCAATTCTGGAGCTGCGTTTGAAATATCCTGATGTTCACATCATATATGCAGATTACTACAAAGCATTCATCGCTGTTCTTAAAAACCACGCGTTTCTGGGATTCAAGACGAATAATTTGATGAAGGCATGTTGTGGCAGTGGCAACGCTCCATTCAACTTTGACGTGCAGAAGAAGTGCGGAGAGGAAGGGGTAGCTGTATGTTCTGATAGGGCTTCGTATTTACATTGGGATGGATTTCGATTGACACCTGAGGCTTTGGAGAACCTGATGGATACGTTGTTCAGCAAGAAAGGATTCGTATTCCCAGAATTGAAGGTTGGAGAAGAAACATCAGCAGCAGTAACAAGGCGTCATTTCAGGATTCATGCACGAGTTGGAGACATATCTTCTGTTATTAGGCATTTACTCTTCGTCTAAGCCAGTTTTCTGTATTCAATTCAATAGCATTGATTTTTTCCCTGATCTGTTTAGTTCAATGAGAGCAGGTTCATATAGCTTCTTACGTACAGGGGAATGCCCCTCTTTGCTTCTGTAATAATTAACTATTCTTTTGATTCATTATCAAATAAAAGTATCCTGATTTAATTCAAATATTTTTCTAGAGATGATTCGATGCTTATTATTTATTATCTGTTTATCCTGTTTTTATCTTTCAACCTTAATTTTAAGCCTGAGATTGACAAAAAGGGTTCAACTGTTTGTAAGAAACTTAGTATAAGATTGCTCTTCCCAATTGACCTGGTTAATACTTAATAGTAAGTAACCTGATAAGAATCCAATTATAATGAGAACAAAATACAATAAAAAAGAGTAGAAGGGAGACACTTCCTCACAAGGTTGGGCATTATACTGACTGAATCAAAGATCTTCAATTCTGATCAATCCAATTGTCCAGACCAATTGACTGCTGCTGTACAATTTGCCAAAAATAGTGATTTGCCCCTAACAAAAATAATTTCTTCAGTCAATTTGCAAATATCTAATTTTTTGTACATGTGGAAAATCCTGGACTAAGATATGTGTGGTAAATATACCCAAAAATGGATTCAATTCGTTGTTATAGACATTTGGATTACAGTTGTATGAATCAGCTTCACTTTGAGGCTTGAACTACCAAAAACAGAGCAAAATTAGGTCAGGATAAATAAATTTGAGATGAAAACATGAAGCACATAAAAGAGAGTGTCAATTCATGCGCAGTGTTATAACCCAAGCCAAAGGTGAACCTTTCACTACACAAAGTGGCAATCGACAATATCAAAATAGATAGAGAACTAAACAGAAAGGATAACAACTATGGCATCTGATCAGCGTCACACATAATTGTATATGTCAAGACCAAAAAAAGAGGTACTGTATTTACATTAACAATTTAAGTTATTCATTTTATAAGTTACCTGATTTTCTACGTTGAACGAAATTCTGAAAACCATTTCTCATGTCGTTCAACGTCCCCTGCTGAAACTGTAGGTTGTATTTTATCTATAGCTTCTAGGAAGTCATCCATCATAACTGGAATTTCCAAAATCTCAGCCTCGGATATGTTCTTAATCTCATCTGGGTTTTTTCCTGCTATCTTACGTCTCATCCCATTTAAAGAAGCATCTCTGCAGATATTTGTTAGATCGTCTCCACTGTAACCTTCTGTTCTTCGTGCCACTTGGTCAATATCCAGGCCAGGAGCTAACTGGCATTCATGTTGCAGATTATTAGTATCAACAAAATTTTCTGTAAAATCTCAAGGAGCAATAATAACCGGAAGCAAATTTACGGCGAGGTCTATGATTCAACTGGACACATTACTTTCTGCTCAAAATTTGTATGCAATGCGAAAACAATTAAAATTTACACATAATATGTTATCACGCTCAATTGGACCCACTAACTCTAAATCCTGGATTTGCCTTAGATGATTAGCAGTTGTCCGGCATATCTCATGAGCAGAGAAAATATTTGAGTTTGTTTTCAAGTCACGATGTAACAAAAGTTTATGTATAAACTTCATATATATTTCCATCATCACCCTTCCTTATCTTTCTAGTAACTTAAAAATTCTGTTGAGATATAACCAAAAGGTCTCTTATTATTAATTTCTTCTTTTTTGACATTTTTTTTCCTTTTATACCTCATAATATTTTGTTCCTGTGATCTTAATAATCACTGAACTATAATATGCAGCAACATAGTATAGCTTACTTACTAGCTAGTTCAAATATTATGTATATGCACATTTTCTTTGTAAGTCAAAAATTTCCAGTGTGATCAAAGTCATTCCCTTTTATTGACTTTGATCATCGAATCTATTCTTTGAGTAGATACATATGATGATAATAAAGCAAATGAACTTCTTCTTACAAGAAAACGAAGCACAGTAGTAATAAGACAAGAGCTTACCATGATTGATTTTAAGTTTATCTTTATCAGCTCCTTACGGCTCTTAAAATCAGGAAGCGGGATGTAAATCCCTTTTTCTAGCCGCCTCCTACAGTAGTACAGTAAATCACCAATTAGACAAGATTCAGAACTGGAACAGAACGCAAATCAGAGTAACAAAAGCAAATATTGACTAGGAAGTTGAGTAAATTTAACCTTAGTGCCTCATCAAGAGCCCAGGGGAAATTTGTTGCTGTCAAAACTGTCACCGGTTTGCCTGCAGTATTATTAGTGGAGTTGTTTAACCCACCTATCTGAAGTAGAAGTTCAGACTTCACTCTTCGGGATACTTCATGCTCTCCAGAAGCCCTAAGAAATAGGTTCAGAGTTGATGAAGTCTTACCACTAGAATTAGAACTAAGAAATTATAAGTTTAACACAGGCAAGAACTTAATTATGCTCAAATTAATGTTGATTGTTGAGCACATGCATAAATGTTAGTGCGAGATGTATGCAAACACAAGAGGTAGGTGAAGGAAAGAGGAGCAGGATGAAATATTTAGAGTTTAAAGTTTATGCATCAATGTTATAAAAATTATTTCACAATAATCAAGCTACTTATAATATAAATATCATAAATCTTTTTGATAAAACATTAATTTGTGACCTGATAAGATAATAACTAACATGCTATAGATATGATCTAGAAAATATCAGTTTAAAGTCACGGCGACCTCCAATTGCACTGCTCAGACGCATTAATTGTTAGCTTGATAAAAATCTCTGTGGTCGAAAAACATATACATGCATATGGATGGCATTATCAGTTCAGTGCAGACTAAGCTGCTCCAGTGAAACTAAAGTATGATTCAGTTTTGATAAAACATACAGCCTCTAATTTCCTTCCTGCTAGGTATTCTTCTAGGTTTTCAAATTTGTTTTAACCTTCTCTTCTCTCTGAAGTTCCTATGCAAAGCTTTGGACAAGTAGAGGCGCGTCACATATTTACTCGGTAAAAAAAAAAATCAAACTGGTCATGAAATTAATACTATACGGTACATCACCAATCAAGTCCTATTAGATGATTGAAATCTAGTTTCTAGAAGTCACAATGAGAAGTTTTATCACATATGGTAGACCCGAAACACACATCTATGCCTAGAAGTTTTATCACATATGGTGACGAAAACAAACCTTACACGACAGCAAGACAATGAGAAATATCCTCAGCTGTCACATGTATATGAAATCACTTTAGAAAGAACAGATTGCTTACCCTCTGGCACTGCAAAGAGAATCAATCTCATCAATGAAAATTGTACTTGGAGCACGAGCACGGGCAAGATCAAACAAGCACCGTACCAATCGTTCACTCTCACCGTACCATTTTGCACACAACGAAGAACAAGAAACATTCAGAAATGTTGTCCCACACTCTGTAGCAACAGCTTTGGCCAAGAGTGTTTTCCCTGTGCCAGGAGGACCAAACATAAGAACTCCTCTCCAAGGTCTCCTGATACCCTGCAAGTAACATTGAATATGTGAACTATGTAGAAGTTTCATAATAAGTATTCATTACTCTTTTATTAATGTGCCATGTAGTTACAACCTGTGCATAGCTGCAGCTCAAAAACTTATATATCAGCAACAAATTGCAACTTCCATTGGATCAAATTGTATCCTCGTTATTTGAAGACAAATATATGAGATAATTCAGGTTTCAACAGGAAAAACTATTCCTAGCTTATTTTCTTAATTATGTGCGAGGAGCATATCTATCTACCTCTGATGAACAGTTTGTTACAAGGCAAAAGAAAAGAATAAATGACGTGTGTTTGATATGACGGAAGTCATTTTCCTCCGACGAAAACATTTTTCGGAAAACAGAAACCTAACAAGTGTAAGTGGGAGTATTTTGATAAAAAATTGTAAGTAGTAAGATTAAATAATAATGTGCAAGTATTATTTGGAGTGATTAATATGAAGTTAAAGTTAACATAGTTATAAAGAAAATGACACCATTTCCACACTTTGGGAACACCAGAAAATGATGAAAGATATTTTCCTGAAATATAACTTCCGTTTTACCAAACACACACTAATCGTTCTTTAGTATGCTTATATTCAGAATCAACTATCTGCAGTACCTGGAAATATTGAGGCATCCACAATGGGAGTACCACTGCTTCCTGTAAAAGCCTCTTGCTTCATTCAGTCCTGCAATATCATCCCATCTGTGCTTCTGTAATTGTTCACCTGCCCAACAATGCCGATCCTTCCTCCCCCATAAAAATTTCATAAAAAGATCAAAATTTTTAACAAACAAAAAACAATTCAAGCTAGGGTGAAAGATTATTTAAGATTGGAGTCTCGCAAATACTTGCCTGAACTTGGTGTGTCGTTTTCTTCTTCTTCTCTATTGTCTTAGTGGGTGATAGACCGACCCTCTTTAAACACTATCCCAAATATAAAGATTAATTTGGGGTGGAAGTAAAGTCTTAATTAAAAGGCTAGAGACTCGACAAGGTCACGTTTTCGGTGCTCATAAATTAGGTTGAAGCCCACATAGAATAAACCTCGGGAACCAAATACAGCATAGTGGAAATGGCGGAGGTATTCCGACAGGATGTCCGGAATCCTTTTAATATTGTGATTCAATTCGGGTTCTACAGCGGTGATCCACGCCACCAGCTCCGTCAGGCAGAGATACCCATCTTTGTTAGCGTCGAACGTGTCGAAGAGTTTCTTCAACTTCTCCTTACTGATGGGGCATTTACGAGACACCATCATTCATCAAAATAACATAGTAATAATTTAACACTACTACAACAAGGGTGGGTAAATAAATAAAATTTGGGGCGGCTTGTAACTTACAGGCAGAAAATTTGGGGTCAAATTTCATCACGTAATGCAAACTGAATAAATTAAGTTAAAGCTTTACAAGGAGAAGGATTCTTCTCTATCATTTGCTTCCCTTTTTTATTCCTCCTTTTCCCCTTCTCTTTTCTTTTCTTTTCTTACTAGTACAATATTAATCTTATAGAATTATAATCTAATATATCATATTATAGAATTCAAATCGAGATAATTCCACGAAAAATAGAACAAAACTGACCAAAATTTTTTTAATATATTTTTCCTCTTTTTTTACAATAGTTTATTTAAAAATATATAGATATTTAATTATTTTTTAATTCAATTTCAAAAAGAGTGACTAATTATTAAGTAACCTAAATAATTTTATTCTAAAACTATTACATGTCTTTCTCATTTTACATGAAGTAAAAGACTTCCAGCTATAGCTACAACAAACTCTATTTCGAGATAACCATTTATATCCCATCTGTTATTGGTGAAATTGAGCATAGTTGTGAGTTGTGACGGAACCATTGAAAATTGAAACAGACAACGTAAATGGTAAGAGTTAAGCCCTTCAATTGCACTCAGCTTGCTGAAGAGATATTATTTCCAAATGCATCTTTAGGAAGAACCATAACTGAAGCTTTCGTCCCTACTACAAACTCACTCTCTCCATTCTTCCATGACACCACACTTGGAGATGCCAGATGGATAGTTGTTACCTTCATATACACATCATAATTAATTAAGGAACATATCATATCATCATATCATACTATATTACAAGCATAACACTTTTATGTGAAATTAGTTTACTAAAATATCCTTTAAAAATGGAATGACTAAATTACCCTCTAACCTACAAGTAAAATTGTTTAACATTGTAATTATGACCAATATTTTGGCTAATGGAGTCCATCTCACATAAGCATAAATATCTTTGCAAAGTGTAGACTTTGTTGGCAATATTCTTTAGGACCCAAAAATATTGCATTATGTGGTGGACATCATTTGCACAAGTTGTATCTCTTCTTTTACACCTAAGAGGCCAAGACTTTTTTGTCTATAAAAGGGAAGGCAATTAGTTCATTTTAAACACACCAACAAGACTTGAGTTTTCATTTCTTGTTTCTTCCTTTCCTCCTTTATTAAGAGTGTTTTGTATGAGAATTAAGTGTTGGGAAGCACTTGTGTGAACCCTTTCTTTGGAGTGATCTTGTGAGGTTATTCTCTTAGGATATTTGGGATTAATTAGAATATTTACTCTAAATTTGTACTCTCTTTTGTACTCTTATTGTTATAGTAAATTGCTGCTCTCCGCTTGTGGACGTAGGTCACTTTGACCAAACCATATTAAATTTGTGTCTTCTTTATCTAGTTTAATTATCGTTGTTATCAACTTCCATTGTCTTTGTTATTGCCATTATACCGTTGTTTGGCTATATTCCGCACTACCCAGGTTCCCGATCCTAACAAATTGGTATCAAAGCTGGATCTAACCGGGTTAGTTTCAATAGCCAAAATGACTCTAACAAAGACCTATGTTGAGAAATTTGACCGAAGTGCAAACTTCGGAATGTGGCAATTAAAGATGGAAGCTATCCTAATTCAGGATGGCTTAGAGTTGGAATTGCAAGGAAAGGAGAAGAAGCCGGATAAAATAACGGATGGGGAGTTTGCCGTCATAGACAAAATGGCAAAAGCAGGTATCATTTTAAATCTCTCAAATGAGGTTTTACGTGAAGTTTCTGTAGAAATCACAGCCAAAGGCACGTGGAAAAAATTAAAAATCTTATATATGAAGAGGACGGTGGAAAATAGACTTTACCTGAAGCAGAAGCTTTATACAATTCGTATGGGTGAAGATACCTCTATTCTCTCTCATCTTGACACATTTGATTCCATTCTTATGAATTTGAGTAATATAGATGCTGAAATTAAAGATGAGGATCAAGCCGTGTTACTGCTTTGTTCTCTACCCCTATCTTTTAAGCATATAAGAGATACTATGCTTTATACAAAGGATAATATCTCTTATAAGGATATTAAATCTATCTTAAAATCAAAAAAACAAATAGATAGTGATATTACTGGGGAAGCTAGTGGAACTCAAGCGGGAGTTGGCTTGTTTGTTAGGGGCAAATCTGACTCCAATTCCAGATACAATAATTTAGAGTGTCGCTATTGTCATAAGAAAGGTCACAATATCTCTGAATGCTATAAACTGAAAAATAAAGAAAATCATAAAGAAAGAAAAAATGAGCACAAAAATACTGACACCGCCGAAACTAGTATAGCAACTGATGAGATTAAGGGAACTATATTTTTAGCAACTGAAACTAGTTTCAGATTAGACATTGAAACCTCCCAAATATGAATATTGATATTATACAATGGTTACCGAGCTTATTATTGAATTGTTAATTGCATTATACTACAAGAAAAACATGATGAGACTGAAAATTATTTATTGTTTCTGAAAGGGCATTCTCATGTTATTTTTTGTTTGATATACTAGCATGTTTTCTGACTTGTCCCCATTAAAAATGGTTGTGGTTAAGTGTTATTACTCACCGAGCTAGCAACTCATTCCCCACTAATTTTGTTTTTTACAGCAACAGCAGTTGACGAGAGCGAGGATTTTGTTAATTAGAGCGCACATGTTGATAGTTCTTGGTGAGCCTCGCACTTGTTCGCGTGGGCGGAGATTTTATTTATTGTTATGGTCTTTTCTTTGAACTCTTAGAGTCGCTCCA
The DNA here is from genome assembly GCF_000715075.1 of Nicotiana tabacum. Lineage (NCBI taxonomy): Eukaryota > Viridiplantae > Streptophyta > Magnoliopsida > Solanales > Solanaceae > Nicotiana > Nicotiana tabacum. The sequence goes on from NC_134103.1 coordinate 87,495,619, forward strand.
TAGTTATTCTTTTAGCGTCATGAGTATCCTTTCGTTATTATAGACTTATGATGGGTATTGCACTTTCTTATCGAAATTAGAGATAAACTTGTTTTGGTTAATTGATAAGTTGTCGGTTGTTGGTTTGATATTAAGATGGTTGGTTGTTGATTTTGCGACAGGAATTTTTTTTGGATAGCCCAAAAACAGGGGAAACTCTGTCCGTTTTTCTGTAAAATACCGATGAGGCTTACTTGGGGGTACTTGCTCCTAAGTGCCGGTCATGATCCTAAATTGGGCCGTGATAAAGTTGGTATCAGAGCTTAGGCTTTAAGTCCCGAGTCATGGAGCAATGTTTAGTAGAGTCTTGTTCATGGGTATGTAGGCACCCATACTTATGATATTGAGGCTGCTGAACATCTGGGAATGTTTTCCCTTCTTTCATTCTTTGATCGTGCGTTGAGATAACTTGAGATTGACTTTGGAATCTTTCTTTCGCAGATGTCTAGGACACGCACACCCTCATCTGCTAGACGTGGTGCTACCCGGGGTGGCGGTCAAGTTGGCGTTCATCAAACTAGAAGACAGGCTATCCCTCAACCTGAAGTTGGGAACATGGGTCAACCCCAAGCTGCTATGCCAGATCAAGTGCAAGGGCAGGGAGTTCAGGACGCTCCACCACCAGTGCCAACTGTTGTGCCTATTGTTTCCTTACCTGCAGACGCAATGGAAAGGTTATTGAATGTGTTAGAGGCATTGGTGCCTACTCAGGGTGGAAGTTCAGCTCCTCAAGCTACTTTACAGACACAAGCACCTGCACAGACTCAGACTTTCGGGAATAAGGAAGTATCCCTACAAGAGTTCTTGAAATTGAAATCACCAAAATTCAGAGGTTCTGATAATTCAGCAGATCCTCAAAGTTTCTTGGATGGGACACTTAAGGCATTACGTGCTCTAGGATGTTCTAGTGAGAGAGCCGTAGAGCTCGCATCATACAAACTAGAGGATATGGCCAACACATGGTATGAAACTGTATTGCTAGGAAGGTCAGCATGAGCAGCACCACTGACATGGGACGAATTCACTAAATTGTTCATGAATCATTTTCTTCCGGACAGCCTGATGCAAAAATATGCTAGAGACTTTGAGAGATTAGTTCAGACTCCAGATATGGATGTGTCAACATATAGCACCAAGTTTTGTAAGCTGGTTAGATATGCTCCTTACTTAGTGCCTACCGAAGAATCTCGAGTTCAAAGATTTGTTGATGGATTGGTTGGTCGTCTATACACTGCAGTAGCCCCACAGATGAAGACTTTATCCTACTCTGATGCAGTCGAACTTGCTAGAAAGATTGAAACCAAGGGACGTGAGGAGCGTGCAGCTAGTGATTTACGTAAGAAGGCCAAGACAAGAGGGTCTTTCAGTGGCGGTTTTAGTGAAAATCGAAGAGCAGGAAATCAAGGACAACAACAACAGGGTTCTCAGACAGGGACACACTTGTCTTCACAGTCCACATACAGACCACATTACAGACAGGGTAATAGGGGACCATAATCTTCTGGACATCATAATTTTGGGCAGATATATGCCACTACTCCAGTCTGCCAGACCTGTGGTAGATCACATTTGGGCCAATGTCATGTTCTAACTGGAGAGTGCTTTCGGTATGGCCAATTGAGACATCACTTAAGGGATTGCCCTCAGCCTCCGAGAAATTTCAACCAGGCTTCTATTCAGACAGCTGCACCTACTCAGACTACTCGTAATACTTCAAGTGATACAGGTACAAGAAATAGAGGTCGAGGTGCTAGAGATCGTGCTACTGTGAATCAAGGATAAGGGAATGCTGGTAGAGGTCAGGCGAGAGTTTTTGCATTTACTTGACAGGATGCTCAGGCCTCGAATGCTATGGTTACAGGTATTCTTTCTGTCTGTTCATTTGATGCACTTGCGTTGATTGATCCGGGATCTACTCACTCCTATGTGTCCTCGTACTTTGCTTTGAGGTTTAGTAGACAACCTGAGCTATTGAATGACCCTTTTCTAGTTGCTACTCCTGTTGGAGAGTCTCTATTAGCTGAATACGTGTATTGTGCTTGTCAGATTCGGGTTGAGGGTAGAGATACTCTAGCTGACCTTATTGTACTTGATATGATTGACTTTGACATGCTGATGGGAATGGATTGGTTATTTTTATGCTATACTATCGTCGATTGTCATGCAAAGATAGTCGAGGATGTAATGACCCGGTCGTTCGTTCTGAGAGTTATAGTCCCATTTCCCCCATCTATGCTTATTTATGTGTTGTTCAGCTGTGTTGAGTTGTATCGATTTGGTAGGTTTGGGTTCGGAGTAGTTTTGGAGTGAAATAAACACTTAGTCTCTTAGTTAGAAAGCTAAGTTAGAAAAGTCAACCAAAAGTTGACTTATGAGTAAACGAATTCGGATTTGGATTTTTATGATTCGATTAGATTCGTTGGGTGATTTTAGACTTAGGAGTGTGTCCGGAATGTAATTTGGAGGTCCGTGGTAGAATTAGGCTTGAATTGGCGAAAGTTGGAAGTTTAGAAGTTCTTAGGCTTGAATCCGAGGTTGATTTGGTGTTGTTTTGGGGGTTCCGAAGGTTCGACTAAGTTCGGGTAGTGATATATGACTTTTTGGAATTATTGGTTGAGCTCCCGAGGGCCTCGGGTGAGTTTCGGATGGTTTGGGTTGTGTTGCGCTCGTTTTTCTTATGTTTCGATGCCGTTTCTTCAAGCATAAATGATATCATATTGAACAAATGAGCTCTGATTTCCTTTTTGATTGAAAAATTAGATCCGTATCATAATCACAAACCTGTAGTAAAAAGAATCGTCGAATTTGGACATCGTATGAGGATTTTATGGTCATTTTACTAAGAATTAGGTTGCCAGATTTTTTTAGATTAATTACGAAATTGCCACTGACGGCGTATTTAAAAATCTGCACAAATATTCAAAAGCCTAAATTGACTAGGATTTCACAAGGAATCCAGTAAAGGCATAAAAAATGAGTTTCGGGATCGTTTGGCATGAGAAACGAGACAGAATAACTGGCAGAAAAATATATAAAACAAGGGTTTGTTCATTAGGTCATATTTTGAGTTGGGGAGCTCGGATTGAGGCGATTTTGGAGAAAATGTTCATCATAGGGATTGGGTACGTGTTCTCTACTCGATTTTGGTTATATTTCATGAATCCATCTTCGTTTTTGGGATTTGATTGATGATTTCAAAGTGAAATTGAAGGAGTTGGGGCTTGAGTTTTGGAGAGTTTTAGGTAGGGATTTGAGGGACCAAACAGAGTCCGATTTTAATAAATTTTATATGGTTAGACTCGGGAGAGGATGAGGGTTTTGATTCTGCCATTGTTGACTGGTTCTGAGACATGGGCCCGGGGGCCAGATTTTGGTCGGTTTTCGGATTTTTGGCATATTTTATAGTTTTTATTGTGGAATTCGATTCGTTAGCCTATGTTGATGGTATTAATCTGATTATGGTTAGATTTGAAGCTTTTGGAGACTGAGTCCAGAGACGAGGGCATCCCGAAGTAGGATTTTACGCTGTTAAGGTAAGTAACAGTTTTAACTCTGGCTTTGAGGGTATAAACCCGGAGATTCGATATCACGTGATTGTTTGGAGGTAATACCCACGCTAGGTGACGGGAGTGTGGGTTTGCACCGCGAGGGATTGAGACTTGGTCCGTCCCGTGAGGCCTCATAGCCATCATCTTTATTTATGTAGTTACTTATTGTTGAACTTGTCTGCCTTTATGTTAGATATCATGCTTAGGCTTTATTCATGCTCACATTATTTGTACTCACTCATAGAAATTATTGTACATGTTTACCTCAGTCTCTATTATTTTGCTGATATGCTGTGATACTTGATGTCGGTTGTGTCTCCTTATTGGTGGTGCATTGTGAGGCTAGAGAGGTACATGACTGAGTGAGGCCGAGGGCCTGGTTGTGAGGATATTAATGCCATAGCGCATGAGCTGTCTGCGTAGCACGTGAGCTGATAGTGCAGGTCCAGGTATTGATACCATAGCGCGTGAATTGTCCGCGTAGCACGTGAGCTGACCGTGCGGATCCAGGTATTGATATTATGGCACGTGAGCTGTCCGTGCTTAGTGCTTGGGTTTTGGGAGCCCCTCCGGAGTCTGTACACACCCCCAGTGAGTGCAAGTACCTATTGAGTGTTGAGTGTTGAATATGAGTGCCGAGAGCCGAGTGCTGAGTGATAGAGTGACATTGCTGTGAGGATTCATTGCTTTTATTGTTGCTGCATTTTACCCGTTAATTTCTTTGTAGGATTTATTGAATTGATGGAATTTACCTGTTTATTTCTGTTTATTTTAAATTGTGATAAAGAAATAATCGAATTGTTCTACTTAGCTCGTCACTACTACTCAGTTCCTTAGTTATTTCTGTTACTACTGAGTCGGTTGTACTCATACTACACCCTACACTTTATGTGCCGATCCAGGTGAGTTAGAAGGCGGCGGTAGTTGAGTTCAGGCCGGCTATCTTTGAAGACTGCAAGGTAGCTGTTAGCGTCCGCAGGACCTTGTTACTCCTCTTGTCATTTCTTTTTTTTGGACAGTTAGACAGTTTATCTATCTTAGTTCATAGTTTTAGACGCTCATGACTTAGTGACACCCCGATGTTTGGGGCTCATTTTCGTATTTTCTATATTATATTTAGAGTTGATTTAGTTTATGATAAATTCAAATATTAGTATTGTTTTATTAAATTCTTATAATAGATTTAGTAGTAATATTTTGAAAAATAGGCTTGCCTTGTAACACGATAGGCGCCATCACGACCATGGTTAGATTTTGGGTCGTGACATTGAGATACCAAACGAACCCAGTTTTATTCTAAAAGGGGGTCAGGTTCAAGAGAATTGCAAATTTGTATCTTTTATGAAGGCTCAACGACTGCTAGAACGGTTGCTAGGGTCTCATAGCTACTGTAAATGACACAAGAAAGGAAACAATTAGTATAGAAAATGTACCAGTAGTAAGAGAATTTTTTGATGTATTTCCTGAGGAATTACCAGGATTGCCTCCAGTACGAGAAATAGATTTTGGTATTGATTTGCCACCTGACACACAACCCATATCAATACCGCCATATCGGATTGCACCAGCAGAGTTGAAGGATCTAAAACAACAACTGCATGATTTGTTAGATAAGGGTTTTATCAGACCGAGTATATCTCCATGGGGTGCACCAGTACTGTTCGTAAAGAAGAAAGATGGATCCCTGAGAATATGCATTGACTACAGGGAGTTGAACAAGATAACAATACGCAATAAATATCCTTTGCCTCGTATAGATGACATGTTTGATCAGTTACAAGGAGCTGCCCACTTTTCAAAGATTGACCTCCGTTCTGGTTATCATCAACTTAGAATCAAAGATGAAGATATTTCTAAGACTGCTTTCAGAACTCGATACGGGTACTATGAGTTTCTTGTGATGCCTTTCGGACTGACTAATGCTCCAGCTGTATTCATGGATTTAATGAATAGGGTATTCAAGCCGTTTTTGGAAAGATTTATAATAGTATTTATTGATGATATCCTGGTATATTCTCGTAGCCAAGGAGAACACGAGAATCATCTTAGGATTGTGTTGCAGACATTGCGAGAACATCGACTTTATGCTAAGTTCTCAAAGTATGAATTTTGGCTAGACTCAGTAGCATTTCTGGGGCATGTTATATCCAAAGATGGAATTATGGTAGATCCTAAGAAGACAGAAGTTATGCAGAAATGGCCCAGACCTACTTCTCCTATAGAGATTCGTAGCTTTTTAGGTTTGGCAGGCTATTACATGCGTTTTGTGTAGGATTTCTCCAGAATAGCAGCACCGCTGACCAAGCTAACACAGAAAAATGCAAGTTTCAGTGGACGGAGGAATGTGAACAGAGCTTTCAAAAACTCAAAACATGTTTGACAACTGCACCAATATTAGCCTTACCATCAGGTTCTGGAGGATTTACAGTATTCTGTGACGCCTCGAGGGTGAGATTAGGATGTGTTCTCATGCAAAATGTCGCGCTATAGCTTATGCTTTGAGACAATTGAAAATGCACAAGCAAAAATATCCTACACATGATTTGGAGATGGCTGCAGTGGTATTTGCTCTAAAAATTTGGAGGCATTACCTATATGGACTTGTGAGATTTATACTGACCATAAAAGTCTGAAGTATATCTTTCAGCAGAGAGATCTGAATCTTCGGCAGCGTCGGTGGATGGAACTACTCAAAGACTATGAATGTTCTATTTTGTAACATCCTGGAAAATCTAATGTGGTGGCTGATGCATTGAGCAGAAAATCTATGGGGAGTTTAGTTATATAGCTCCTGCAAAGAGACTTTTGACCAAAGATATTCAGAGAGTAGAAGATATAGGTATCAGATTTAGTGTCGGAAATTCAGAGGCATTGTTGGCTTGTGCTCAAGTTAAGTCTTCATTAGTTGAGCGCATTAAGGCCACCCAATATGAGGATGAGCGATTATGCAAATACAGAGATGAGGCCTTAGCTGGTAAAAGCAAGGATATGATTGTTGAAAGTGATGGTGTGCTTCGAATGGGTGACATGCTATGTGTAGCAGACATAGATGGGTTGAGACATGCTATTCTTGAAGAAGCCCATAACTCTATATACACTATACATCCTGGATCCACAAAAATGTATCATGACCTAAAGCAATTCTATAGGTGGGAAGGTATGAAGAAAGATGTTGCTAACTTTGTTTCTAGTTGTTTGACTTGTCAGCAGGTCAAGGCTGAGCATCAGCGACCCGCAAGACTGTTACAACAAATTAAGATTCCAGAGTGGAAATGGGAAAGAATTACTATGGATTTTGTCACCGGGCTACCACGAACCCTTAGAGGTTATGACTCTGTATGGGTGATTGTAGATCGATTGACGAAATCAGCACATATTTTGCCAGTGAAGACTACATATAGTGGAGTAAGATATGCACAGATATTTATGAACGAAATTGTCCGACTTCACAGAGTTCCAATATCCATCATCTCTGATAGAGGATCACAATTTAGCTCACGCTTTTGGAAATCTTTTCAAGAAGCATTGGGTACACGAGTAGATCTTAGTACTGCATTTCATCCACAAACAGATGGGTAGTCTGAACGTACTATACAGATCTTGGAGGATATGTTGAGAGCTTGCATTCTTGAGTTTGGAGGTAGTTGGGACGCTTATCTACCTTTAGCTGAATTTGCTTACAACAATAGCTTCCAGTCCAGTATTCAAATAGCACCGTACGAAGCATTATATGGTAGAAAATGTCGTTCTCCAATCGGATGGTTTGAAGCTGGTGAGACTAACTTATTGGGACCTGACCTAGTACAAGAAGCTATGGACAAGGTCTAGTTGATCAGACAGAGATTGCTTGCAGCTCAAAGCAGACAAAATTCTTATGCTGATAAGAGAAGAAGAGATTTAGCGTTCACAATTGAGGACAAAGTGTTCCTACGAGTCTCCCCTATGAAAGATGTGATGCGGTTTGGGAAAAGAGGCAAGTTGAGCCCCAGGTTTATAGGACCGTATGAGATACTAGACCGAGTGAGAGTTGTGGCTTATCGTTTGGCACTTCCTTCTGAGTTGTCTTTTATTCATCCAGTGTTTCACGTCTCAATGCTAAGAAAATGTATATCAGACTCATCTCAAGTACTTGAAGTACCTACTATACTGATTAATGAGAAGTTGTCTTACGAGGAGGAGCCGATGGCTATTGTTGATAGGCAAGTAAGAAAATTACGGTCAAAGAAAATTGAGTTCGTAAAAGTCTTATGGCGAAATCATACCGTTGAAGAAGCTACTTGGGAAATAGTAGATGCTATGCGAGTCAAGTACCCCCATTTGTTTCACTCTACAGGTACGTACTTTAGTTAAATTCGGGGACCGAATTTCATAAGGTGGGGAGAATGTAATACCATATTTTTTTATAAGGGTGTATTGGTCATTAGCATAATAATAATAATAATAATAATAATAATAATAATAATAAGAAGAAGAAGAAGAAGAAACTAACTATAAAAAAACAAATCAAAAAAAAGAAAAAAAAGAGTAAAGCAAAAGGGCCGAAGCCCATTTGCCAAAAGAAAAGAAAGGGCAAAAGGGGGGTTAGCTGCTACACCGAAGCAGAAGCTTCAGAAACGCCGAAAAAAAAATTTCAAAAGGAGAAGAAGAAGAAGAAGAAAAAGCTGGAACCAAACCTTGAGAAATTTTAAATACGCACTGGTTCTTTCGGGTAATACTCGAATTTCTCATCCGGGTTCTTTTCTTCTGGTAATTCTTTTGTCTCAGTTTATATATTTAAAGGGTTTCACAAGGTATAAGAAATTTAATACCAATAAAAGTTATTCTGGGCAAATTAGGCAATTGAAAGTTGGTCAAAGGTAGGATAAATTCACTTGGAAAAAGAAGGGTATTTATGTATTTGTACTTAAACTAGTCTCATTATATATGATCTTTGTTAGGTGTAAATTAAGTTAGGGTACAAGGATTGAGTTTTGGTGTTTAACTGTATTGCAATAACAATATCGAATTGGGTTTGAATGTGGTAAGTCTAGTATTGAGCACAAAAGATAAGTACCAATTAAGAAGGAATATTATGGACAGTAATGTTATTTCAGTTTCAATTTATGCACACGGTTAAGGAAATTGAACAGTACGGGGAATAAACCATATAAATACCTTTTTATTTAAAAGATTTTGGACTAATTTAAATTACTCATAGAATGGGTAAATATAATTCGGCGAATTGATGATAAAATATAAAACTCGGAGGATTGGGTATTCTAAATTAGTGATGGATTTAGCCTAAATGAGGCAATTAACATGAGATCGGTATTATATAATTATAGATTGATTGGAGGAATTTGTATGAATTGCTCGAGGTGAAGCATTTGATATTTCAGCACGAGTACTGTGAGTAGTAATCTTACCGCAATTTGTGTTTTCATAACTTGCATGATTTTTAATATAAATATGTTACCGATTATTTTGAGTTGCATGTGGGACAAGTTTTTTACTCGATATGATACCGAAATAGTTATTTGAGATGATTACCGTTGTTTTAAATATTGCCGTTGTCACTAGATTTGTTTTACCGTTACTTGAATTTACTGTTATCGAAATAAAATTATATGATTTGATAAGAACCGAAATGCCCTATATTGTTTTAAAATATTTTTTACAAGTATATACGGATTACAGAGACAAGTATAATGGAAGTAGACATTGAAGGATCCCGTAGCTAACGGCGGGTTCGTTAGACCTGGTGCACCTTGTAATTACCGATTACCATTATAGCCCTCGCTAGTGGGAAGGTAGAACTAGCATACCGTTACCGATTTTCCTCGAATAAGGACTATTGTTATATTTGACTTCTTGCGAAGAAGTCCACAGTTATACCGATTACATAATCCGTTCATTGAAACCTCCCAAATATGAATATTGATATTATACAGTGGTTACCGAGCTTATTATTGAATTGTTAATTGCATTATACTACAAGAAAAATATGACGAGACTGAAAATAATTTATTGTTTTTGAAAGGGCATTCTCATGTTATTTTCTGTTTGATATACTAGCATGTTTTCTGACTTGTCCCCATTAAAAACAGTTGTGGTTAAGTGTTAATACTCACTGAGCTAGCGACTCATTCCCCGCTAATTCTTTTTTATAGAGACAGCAATTGACGAGAGCGAGGATTTTGTTAATTAGAGCACACATGTTGATAGTTCTTAGTGAGCCTCGCACTTGTTCGCGTGAGTGGAGATTTTATTTATTGTTATGGTCTTTTCTTTGAACTCTTAGAGTCGCTCTATAGTCATTCTTTTAGCGCCATGAGTATCCTTTCGTTATTATAGACTTATGATGAGTATTGCACTATCTTATCGAAATTGGAGATAAATTAGTATTTCTGATTGTTAGTGGGTTGATTAGTAATGGTGGAGATTTGTTTTGGTTAATTGATAAGTTGTCGGTTATTGGTTTGATATTAGGATGGTTGGTTGTTGATTTTGAGAAAGGAAAATTTTTTGGATAGCCCAAAAACAGGAAAAACTCTGTCCGTTTTTCTGTAAAATACCAATGAGGCTTACTTGGGGCACTTGCTCCTAAGTGTCGGTCAATAATCCTAAATTGGGTCGTGACATTGATTTCACTCAAAAGCCACCCAAGTTTCATCCTTACTTCTTTTACTGCTCATTTTACAATTAAAGTACTTTAAGAGGTAAAAGGATCAAAACAATGATAATTAAGAACAAAGGGGTATAGGCTTGTAATGTAGTTGCCAAATAAAAGTTTATAGGCTCAAAAGGGTTGACTAGGGATAATATTTTATTGTGATAAGAATTAAGTTCAAACAAATCAAAGAAAACCTAATGTCATTTTTCAAACCGAGCAAAACCTACAATTTCTCTTTAATTCACATGCCGGGTAAGTTCTAGACTCTAATGCAATGACAGTGACTATATAATTTCTCACCACACATGGCACATGACTCACTAAGGACGGCTCCATTCCTATTCTCAAACAACTGCAAGTATTCACATAGCCACAAAATATTAAGCATCAAACACAAAGTGACACAAGCCAAGAAAATGAAATATAGGTATCAATAAACATGTTATTACTCAACAAGGCATAATAAATATTTTCAAACCATAGGAAAGGTACTACATATGGTAGAGCCTAAATATGCTACTATAAAATTAGTCAAAGGCGCCTAGCATTTCTTATCTTTTTTTCTTTTCTTTTATTCCCTAAATTCTATTATAATCTAAAGAGAAAATAAAAACTACTGCCCGGTTCAACTACATCCCGTGGAAAAGAACCGATGCACAAAGAAAAACCACGAGGGATTATTACTATCTACAATAATAAAAAATATATATATATATATATATATATATATATATATATATATATATATATATATATATATATATATATATACATACATACATACATACATACATACATACATACATATTCGAGAAAAGTACATTTTTATAATTCTTTTTAATTATTATTAATTTTTTTTAAAATATTAAATAAGGGTAAATATGAAAATAACATAAACATTAAACACACAAACTAATTAGTTTATCTAATATTTACAAATGACGGGGAATACCTTCCACCCCACACTTAGATCATGTGTTATCCTTAATGCATATATAAATTCATAAACAAAATAAAACATGTAAGGTGGTTGGAAAAACTCCCTAATCAGACATCGTCTTCGCCCTTATCATCGAAGGCTCCATCTTCACATGTCCAGTCCTCATCCTCTTCTCCCTCGGCATCATCATCATCATCCTCGTCGGACTGCTCTGGCTTGCCTCAGAACATATTGGTGTGTTGACATCCTCATCATCTAGGAGTCGCTGCCCATCGCCAAGCCTAACTAGCTGTTGCACATGAGGCTTTAGCAGATAACGCTCCTCCAAAGTGGCCCTCTCCTCAGTAGTGGCCGGTCTTCCCCTAATCCTGAGCTGTAAGTCCATCATCCCATATAGATGTGCCATAAAGCTGTCATCTCGAGCATTGTGCTCGGCACCTATCATTGTGGCTATGTCATTCTCCTTTTTCACCCGTATTCTTGTGATGTCCAATAGTCTAAGGGGTGGTGGAATGACTTTATCAAAATCTCGCTCCTCCTCCACCTCCTCTTTGCGTAGGTACTGAGTCAACATGTTGGCAAAGGACAATCTGTCAATGCACTTTCTTTTTCTCACCTCGGACATCTGGTAGCGTATTAAGTGGCCCACATTCACTTTCTGGCTAGTCATGAGGAAGTACAACACGCATATCCTTTCACGACTTATAAGAGTCTCATGATTGCATGGTAATAGTCGTGTGTTGATCAATTTCAGCCATACCTGAGCTTCCGGCTTCATTTTTTTTTCTTAGGAAATTTTCTTATGGCATTGGGTCTTCTTGTCACGAACCCAAGCAGCCATAGAATTGACACCACAGAGAGTGTGTCTCAATGCCGGATATGTAGGACGAGTGATGAAGTTCTCCAAGGGTTGTTGTGGAACATCCGGAGCTCCCAAAAACTTACATATAGCTGTTGCCGAAAAATCGATCAACCTACCTCTAATAGGCACCAGCTTCTCAAGATCATTAGGATCAAAACCGGCATAAAATTCCCGAACAAGGTTGACATTTATATCCCCGGTGTTTCTGAACACATAGCTTAAGCCAAGGTCGTGAATACCTTTCCAAATTGAGTGTTACTTAGCTTGTAGGTGCCGCTCATGAATAGATGACTCGGGATGTATTTGTCTCGGCCGACAAAGCTTGTACCAAGCCTTGGAAAATTGAGGTATGCTCTTCAGTCCAAATTCTTGTTGTCCCTCAGGTTGTGAGCGTGTGGCTGCTATAGCTGCAACTGCTTGCAACCCTTCAATTTGGCTTGAAGTGGCCTCCCCACCTTTTCTCTTTTTCTGTGGAGGTCTGGAAGAAGCCTTGGCCTTCGTCGGAACAATAGCCTTGCCCTTGCCTTTACCATCATCTTTTTTAGGAGGCATAGTCGTACCTACATAAGTGATTGTTCCTCAGTGATAAAACATATGAATCAATTCAAAACATGGTCTTATGGCCCCACACTTAAGAGTTCACTACATGATGTTCAACCATTTTGAGGCTACTCAGACTTCACCTATTTATTTTAGCATGAGAATAAAACAATCGCAAAATGATGTTTACCACAATTGCTATGCATATTGCTACTGTTTAGCCCGCCTAAACTTGCAATTTGGAGTATTGAAATGCAACAAAATATTAGTCATTACAATCCCGAAGAGTAGAACTCCATTTGGGCCAAGAATGCCTTTGAGGCATTTTGACAAACACTTAGCGTGCACTAGTGTTGTCAAATTAATTGTAGATATGAGGGATTGCCCACCCTCCCTAAATCAGCTTGGGGATTTCATATTATCACCCTTTTACACAACAACAATACCAATCATATGGGGTTTATGGGATTAGGGCGAGCAAGCATAGTGTTACTTTGAAGATATACACAAAAATGGTGGAATTGCATTTCTTTAACTAAATTCGAATTTTGGATAGAGTAGAGAGTTAGAAACATACCTTAGATGCTTAGGAGGATTGAAGTGTTCTTCAAATAAGGTCCCAAGTGATTGAAAGAGATAATGAGCAAGGTCTTCAATGAAATTTGTGTGTGAGGGGAAGGGAAAAGGGACGAGCAGTGTATTCTGTAGAGTGAGGTATGTGTGTTTGTATAGTGTTTTAACAGAAAGAGGTTAGAAAGCAAAGTGATGTTTTAATATAAACAAGTTAGAAAACTAAGTTTAAAAAATATTAAAGCACGTTACCTGGCGAGGCAAAATACTTAGCGATCTTAGAAGCAGGCGACGCGAGCTTCTTATCGCGCGGAAACGCTGGCGACGCGAGGGCTGCTGTGAGGTAGACCTCGCTACAACCCATGCTATGCGAGGTCCATAGCGAGCTGATTTTCTGGCTGGGTGAGGTCTGATGCGAGGTATTGAAAATCAAAGAAAACTTACCTCGCGATAACTCGTACGACGCAAAGCAAACTCGAACTGGACATCGTGATAACCCGCGCGACACGAAGCTAATGCGAGCTGTACCTTTCGATTACCCGTGTGACGCGAGGCTAACGCCATATCTTGCTGGGCAAGCTCCCAAGCGGGCACTGGACAATAGGATGTGAGGTTCATGGCGATCTTTGAAGCTGAGTTTTACAGCAAAAATGAGGAATGGCCAATGAAACCAATAGCGAGTAAGAAACATGGCTGGCGAGGATTTCAGCGAGCAAAGGACCATGCGAGGCTATCTCTAACGCATACTGAGAACCCGGCGACACGAGAAACTTACCTGGCGACGTGAGCTCCTTAGCGAGCTGCGAAGAAGGAGACGCGAGGCTTAACAACAGGATTTGCTCGCTATTTTCCTTGCGACGCGAGGCTGCCGCGAGATTGGTCTCGCTATAACCCTCGTTGGGCGAGCTCTATAATGCGCTGAAAACTGGGCGATGTGAGTTGGAAATCACGCTGAACAGCAGGCGATACAAGCTGTGCCGCAAGGTGAAATGTTACCGATGCGAGGTTTGCTTCCAGGTGCGTTGTGCATTAAACTGGGTGTCGCGAGGTACGCAACGTTGTTTGGAGCGTACGCATGTAATTTTTATTTCATTTCATGAACAACTCCAAGCGCCATAACTTTCCATCGTCCTCCATTACCTGTTCAGACACCAAGATTTAATTAAAAACTTGTTAGTGCATAAAACAAACGAAAATTTATAGTTAAGCTAAAATAAACTACGAATTGGGTTGCCTCTCAACGAGCGCCTGATTTAACGTCGCGGTACGACGCATGCGATCAAACTTAAGGTTCACTCAACAATTGAGGCTCCTGCAAATGAATCACCGATACAATATTTTCCTCATTCATGCCAAGGTAATGTTTCAACCTTTGTCCATTAACTCTAAACCTGTTCGTTCTATCCTCGGATTCAATTTCTACAGCTCCACTTAAGAGTACTTGCACCACTCTAAATGGTCACGACCATCTAGATTTTAGCTTACCCGAAAATAGTTTCAATCTTGAATTATACAACAACACGACATCTTCGGGTTTGAAAATCCTCTCTTGAATATGCTTGTCATGCATGATCTTTATCCTTTCCTTGTACAGCCTGGTGCTTTCAAAAGCATGGTAACAGAACTCATCGAGTTCATGAAGTTCTGTGACTCTACTCATACCAGCGGCCTCCATGTCAAGATTTAATTGTCTTAATTCCCCAAAAGCTCTTTGCTCTAGCTCCACCGGTAAGTGACACACCTTTTCGAACACCAATTTGTACAGTGACATACCAATCAGAGTTTTAAATGCAGTGCGGTAGGCCCATAGTACATCATCCAATTTTTTTGCCCAATCAGTCCGAGTAGCATTTACAGTTTTGGTCAAAACATTCTTGATTTCTCTGTTTGACACCTCAACTTGACCACTTGTTTGTGGGTGATACGGAGTGGCAACCTTATGGCGTACGCTATATTTTTCCAGCAACTTTGCGAAGGCTCGGTTGCAGAAGTGATTTCCTACATCACTAATGATCGCTCTTGGAGTTCCAAATCGGGTGAAGATATTTTTTCTTAGAAAGCCAATAACTCCCTTTGCATCATTTTGTCACGACCCGAAATTTCCACCTTCGAGACTGTGATGGCGCCTAACATTTCACTTGCTAGGCAAGCCAACGTTAGAATAATACTAACCATTTTAAAATAATTTTTAATTAATTAATAACAAAGAAACAAATACGGAAGTAAGTTTGAAATATAGTGAATAATCCATAATAATAACGATGTCTAAATTCCATCCCAGAATTTGGTGTCACAAGTGCACGCGCTTCTAGAATAATACAAATAAAGGTCTGAATAAAATAAAGCTGTCTGAAAACAAACACACAACTAAAGTAAAGTAGACGGGGACTTCAGAACTGCGTACGCTGTCCTCTGAATAGCTGAAACCTGAGAAAGTCTATGGTACGTCACTGGGACCAACTCCGAAATCTGCACAAGAAGTGCAGAGTGTAGTATTAGTACAACCGACCCCATGTACTGGTAAGTGCCGAGCCTAACCTCGACGAAGTAGTGGCGAGGATAAGGCAGGTCACTTACATTAACCTGTACGCAATAATAGTAATAACAACAATAATATAAATAAATCAGGTAACTCATTTTAACAGTTGAAGCCAATTCAGCAGTCATAACCAATTATTATTTCTATCAATTTCCGTTGTAGCGTGCAACACGCTTCCACAATATATTCATATTCAGTTCTCCAATATATTCATTTTAGTCAAGTCTATATAGACTTTTGAAAAAGTCTGTTGCAACGTGCAACCCGATTTCCCAATATGGACTTTTAAACAAGTCTGTTGTGGCGTGCAACCCGATCTCCCAATATGGACTTTTAATAAGTTTGTTGCGTTGTGCAACCCGATCCCCCAATATATTCATTTACCAATTCTTATTAAAAAAATTACCCCAATAAATACAACAATTAATATGAAATTATAAGACAATAAGCATACAATAATTATGATTTATTTATGAAACAGACAATGACAAGTAGCAATTTATTTTGGAAATCAGGGAGAAAATAGGCAGTTTAATATTTAATATGCTAAATGTCAAGTAATAATTAAGACACATAAATCAAATAAGCATGTAACAATTATTGCAGGAATTCAACAATTAATATTTGACAAAGAATAGGAGAAACAATTATTATAATAATTAATCCGTGTCTTAGAATAATTTATGATTTTCAAATAATTATGCAAACAATTAATTTGACGATGTATAGACACTCGTCACCTCGCCTATACGTCGTTCGCATGCATTTCACATAACAAATAATTTAAGGGTTCTATTCCCTCAATTCAAGGTTAACCACGACACTTACCTCCCTTTGCAATTTTAATCAATTACTCGACCACAACTTTTCCTTTTGAATTTGTCCCCAAAAGCGTTAAATCTATTCATAAACAATTTGAGATACTCAATACGAATCATAGGAATTAATTCCATATGAATTTACTAATTTTTCGGATAAAATCCGAAATTCACTTTAAAAATTGACAGTGGGGCCCACGTCTCAAATCTTGGAAAAAATTACGAAATCCAAACACCCATTTCGAGACGAGTCCAACCATATAAAAATTATCAAATTCCGATGTCAAATGAACCTTCAAATCTTAAATTTTTGTTTTTGGAAGATTTTATAAAAATCTGATTTTTCTCCCAAAATTTTACAGATTCATGATATAAATGAGAATGGAATCATGAAATATAATCAATATAGGATAAGGAATATTTATCCCAATATTTTCCCGTAAAAATCGCCCAAGAATCGCCTTACCCGAGCTCAAAAATGAAAAATGGTTGAACATGGGACGAAAGCCTATTTCTAGAACTTAAGTTCTGTTCGTCCAGATTTTTACTCATCGCGATCGCGGAAATTCGTTCGTGATTGCGTAGAACAACTTTTGCCCAGGTTCGTTTAACTCTACGCGATTGCGTAAATGGCCATGCGATCGCAGAGAACATTTTCTCAACATTACGCGATCGCGTACAGGCTTATGCGATCGCGTAGCACAAATTCAGTGCTTCAGCTTCTGCCTCATTCCTTCTACGCGATCACAACTTGGTCCCCGCGTTCGCAGTGCACTGGAAGCTAACCTTCCGCGTTCGCGTGTCTATCTTCGCGAACGTGAAGGGTAAAACTCACGGCTCACAATTTCCTCTTCGCGATCGCGAAGCACAATACACCAGATGACAGTAGAAGCTCAAAAACCAGATTTTCTAAGTTCAAAATCATCCCGTAGCCTACCCGAAACTCACCCGAGCCCTCGGGACTTCAAACCAAACATACACACAAGTCCTAAAACATAATACGAACTTGTTCGCGCGATCAAATCGCCAAAATAACATCTAGAACTACGAATTAAATACCAAATCGAATGAAATTTTTAAGAAAACTTTAAAACTTATATTTTCACAACCGGACGTCTGAATCATGTCAAATCAACTCCGTTTCTCAACAAATTTGGCAGACAAGTCATAAATATTATAGTGGACCCATACTGGGCTCCAAAACCAAAATACAGACCCGGTGTCAATAAATCCAACATCAGTAAATTCTTAAAAATCATTAAGCTTTCAAACTTTTAATTTTTCATCAAAAGTTCATATCTCGGGCTAAGACCTCGGAATTTGATTCCGGGCATACGCCCAAGTTCCAAATCACAATACAGACCTACCGAAACTGTCAAAATACTGATCCGAGTCCGTTTGCTCAAAATGTTGACCAAAGTCAACTCAGTTGAGTTTTAAAGCTCTATTTCACATTTTAATCCATTTTTCACACAAAAACTTTCCGAAAAATTATACGGACTGCGCATGCAAGTCGAGGAATGATAAATAGTGCTTTTTGAGGTCCTAGAACATATAATTAATTATTAAATTTAAAGATGACCCTTTGGATCATCACACATTTTTTGGGAGTGCTACAGCTTCTACCCATTTCAAGACATAGTCCACTGCTACTAGTATATATTTGTTGTTGTATGAGCTAACAAATGGTCCCATAATGTCCCCATACATCAAATACTTCCACTTCTTGGATTGGGTTCATGGGCATCTCATGTCGACGGGAAATATTTCCTGTCCTTTGACACTCATCACAGCTCTTTACCCAAAAGTGTGCATCTTTAAACAACATCGGCCAATAGAAGCCTGACTCTAAAACTTTAGCAGTTGTCCTTACTCCTCTGAAATGACCTCCATAAGGCAAAGCATGGCATGCCTACAAAACAGAAGCTTGTTCTATCTCGGGAATATATCTCCGGATCATGTTATCAATACAAATCTGAAACAAATATGGTTCATCCCAGAAATACATGCGACAATCACGAAAGAACTTTTTTTTCTGCACAGAAGACAATTCATAGGGAACAATATCGCTTGCCAGGTAGTTTGCAATGTCGGCATACTATGGCTCTTCCACAAGTCTCGTGGCTAACAGTTGTTCATCGGGGAAAGTCTCCATGATATCTTCCATCTCAACCTTCATTTTAGCTCCTTCAAGTTGGACAAGTGATCGGCAACTTGGTTTTCCGTTCCTTTTCGGTCACGAATTTCCAAGTCAAACTCTTGCAGCAGTAGAACCCATCGAATTAGGTGCGACTTTGCTTCATTTTTATCATATAGTTACCTGAGAGCAGCATGGTCAGTATAAACAATTACCTTCGAGCATATCAAGTAGGACCAGAATTTGTCAAATGCGAACACCAATGTTAGCATCTATTTTCTGTCACTGTGTAATTCAGTTGGGCGCCATTCAATGTTCTACTTGTATAGTAGATTGGATGCATGATTTTATCTTTTCTTTGTCCAAGTACTGCTCCCACAACATGGTCACTTGCATCACACATCAGCTCAAATGGTTGCTCCTAATCGGGTGCAACTATGATAGGTGCAGACACTAGCCTCTTCTTCAATCCTTCGAAAGGTACCCTGTAGTCATCAGAAAACACAAAAAGGTGATTGTTTTCAAGAAATTTACACAAAGGGTTAGCAATTTTGGAAAAATCTTTTATAAACCGCCTATAAAAACCGGCATGACCAAGGAAACTTCTTATTGCCTCGACGGAAGTGGGTGGTGGCAGCTTCTCTATTACATCAATCTTGGCACGGTCCACCTCAATGCCCTTACTTGACACTAGGTGTCCCAAGACTATACCTTCATGTACCATAAAATGGCATTTTTCCCAGTTCAACACCAGATTAGTCTTCATACATCTCCGCAACACTCTTTTTAGATTTTAAAGCAATAATCAAAAGAATTTCCCACCATTGAGAAATCATCCATGAAAACCTCCATTATATCCTCTGCCATATCTGTGAAGTTGGCCATCATGCACCTTTGGAATGTGGCGGGTGCATTGCATAGGCCAAACGACATTCTCCGAAAAGCATAAATTTCATATGGATAGGTGAATGACGTTTTTTCTTTATCCTCTAAGGCAATAGATATCTGGTTGTACCCCGAGTATCCATCCAAGAAGCAAAAATGGGACCTCCACGCCAGTCTATCTAGCATCTGATCAATGAACGACAAGGGGAAATGATCTTTTCGGGTGGCCTTGTTCAATCTTCTGTAGTCCATGCAAATTCGCCATCCCATGACTATTCTTGTTGATATTAATTCATTGTTCTCATTTTGCAGAACAGTCATCCCACCTTTCTTAGGCACACACTGAACTAGGCTAACCCAGTTGCTATCTGAGACGGGAAAAATAATTCCCGCATCTAACCACTTGATAACTTCCTTCTTTACAACTTCCTTCATGTTAGGGTTCAACTTTCTTTGATGTTCTTTGGAATGTTTGTGCCCATCTTCCAGTATAATTTTATGCATTTAGAAGGCCGGGCTGATATCCTTAATGTCTGTAATGGTCCAACCAATTGCATTCTTGCACTCTTTCAACACCTGTAAAAGTTGTTCTACCTGCACATCTAATAAACCGGATGAGATAATAACATGTAAAGTCGAATTAGGTCCCAAGAAAGCATACCTGAGGTGAGCTGGTAGCGGTTTTAGCTCCAATTGTGGTGGTGCTTCGATCGATGGATTGGCTAGAGAGTTCTTTCTTTCTTTCGAGTGTAAAGGCTCGAATTTGAGCTCTCTTTTCCAGTACCCTTGCCCTTGAAGAGCCAACACCCATTCCACCAAGTCCTCACCATTTACATTTTCTAAGTTCATAAGGCAGGCTGTTAGAGGGTCTTTTGCATTAAGTGCCTCATCATCTTCCTCCATGATTACATCCACCGTGTCTAACAAAGAGCAATTTGCAAACTCACTAGGTTGCCGTATACACTTTTGCACATTAAATGTTATTTCTTCATTATTGAGCCTCATTTTCAGCTCCCTCATTTCACAATCAATCAGAGCTCTCCATGTGGATAAGAACGGCTTTCCCAAAATTAAGGGAATCTCATTATCAACCTTGCAGTCCAAAATGACAAAATCTGCTGAAAATATGAATTTTCCAACTTGCACAAGTACATCGTCAAGTATACCTGATGGCCTTTTCACCGTTCGGTCAACTAGTTGCAGTAACATGGATGTGGGCCTTGCTCTTCCAATGCCTAACTTTTTATAGATAGACAATGGCATCAGATTTATACTTGCTCCCAAATCACACAATGCTTTGGCAAATGCATAGCTACCTATGGTGCATGAAATTGTGAAGCTTCCAGGGTCGGATAACTTCTCAGCTATAAGTCTTGACACAACATCACTACAAGTCTGTGTCAATGTTACATTTGCCAAGTCTTGGAAGTCAAACTTGCGAGACATCAAGTCCTTCATCATTTTTGTATAACCAGGCATCTCCCTCAAAGAATCAATTAGAGAAATGTTTACCTGAATTTGCTTCAGCATTTTATCATGACCCAAAAACCTAATCTATCGTGATGACGCCTATCGTGGAACTAGGCAAGCTGACTCATTTCCAAACAAACCGATATTTCCTTTCAAAGATAATTTCAATACTATTTAACATAAAATCTTCATTTAAGGAGTTCAAATCAAAGAAAAAAAAATAGAAGTGCGGAAAAAAAAAGCCTGACATCGGGGTGTCACTAGTCATGGGCATCTACTACAAACTGTCTAACAATATCAAGGCTAACTCAGCCTGGAAAGTAAGTGAATACAACTAGAGGAAGATAAGAGGGAGAAGGGCAGGGGCTGCGATCGCCAAACAACTACCTTGTTGTCTCCAAGAAAATCTGCAACCAGAACACTCAATAACCTCTACCGTGTCCAACTACACCTGAATCTGCACACAAGGTGCAGGGAGTAACGTGAGTTCGCCAACTCAGTAAGTAACAACAATAAATAAAGACTGAGCAGTAGTGACGAGCAATAAAGCATATAACGTCCATATCGTGAAATCTCAGTAAAGTACAACATGCTTTAAAAATCAGTGTTTGAATCAAATCATCTCGTTTAAACCTGGTTCCAGTAAAAAAATCATTTAAAGATATTTTTCCAACAGTTTTTCAAACAAAGGCTTAATGCAAAGGTGAGCAAAAATGATGAAATCGTAAACAGCCCCTCGGGCAAAACATCACTCATATACAGCCCCTCGGGCAAACCTCACAGTCACTCGTGCCACTCGGGCATACCTCACAATCACTCTAGCCACTTGGGCATACCTCACAATCACTCATGCCTCCCAGTTACTCAGCACTCAGCACTCGCACTAAGTAGGTACCTGCGCTTACTGGGGGTGTGTACATACTCCAGAGGGGCTCCTTTAGCCCAAGCGCTATAATCTGCACGGACAACTCACGTGCTGCACGGACAACTCATGTGCCGCACGGACAACTCACGTGCCATAATAATAAAGTATGCTGCAGGCGGGCAGCCCCGATCCACACCCATCCTCACAAATCAGGCCTTCGTCCTCACTCAGTCATAAATCTCACGCCACTCGGGCATTTCAGTAAAATAGGGCATTCGGCCCAAAACATTTATATGCATCAAAATAGAGTCACAAAACTGAGTTATGTGGTGAACAAGTATAAACATGACTGAGTATAGATTTTCAATCGAAAACAATGAGAGGATGGTAAGAAACAGTGCCTAAGGGTCCAAACAGCAATGGCGCAAGGCCCAAACATGGCATTCAGCCCAATTTACAGAAATTCTTTCTAAAACATATAAGTATCATATGGTTTCAACAAGGTATACAACTTTACAGTTGCTACGGGATGGACCAAGTGACAAATCCCCAACAGTGCACGCCCACACGGCCGTCACCTAGCATGTGCGTCACTAAAAATAATAGAATGATACAAAATCCGGGGTTTCATACCCTCAGGACTAGATTTACAATCGTTACTTACCTCAAGCCGAAAAATTCTTACTCTGCAATGTCCTTTCCTCGTGAATTGGTCTCCAAATGCTTCGAATCTGGTCATAAATAATTCGTTTCAGTCAATAAAATTCATTGGAATTAATCCCATAAGAAAATAATGATTTTCCATAAAAATCCGAAAATTAGCTCAAAAATCGCTTGTGGGGCCCATGCCTCGGAACTCGACAAAAGTTATAAAATCCGGAAGCCCATTCAACCACGAGTCTAACCATACAATTTTACCAAAATCCGACCCCAACTCGACCCTCAAATCTTCAATTTAAACCAAGAGGGTTTTCAAATTTTCCCAACTCAATTCACCAATTAAATGATAAAAACAACCACGGTTTCGGATAATTTAACCAATATTGAGTTAAGAACACTTACCCCATTGTTTCCTCTGAAAATCACCCAAAATCGCCTCAAATCCGAGCTCCAAATCATCAAAAACTGTCCCATTTTCAGAACTTAAACTCACTTCCCAGACTTTTCTTCTTCGCGAACGCGGTCAGTGTCTCGCGTTCGCGAAGCACAAAATAACTCCCGTCCAAATTCCTCTTTCGCGAACGCGACATCACCCTCGCGTTCACGAAGCACAAAATGCCTCTGCCTCAATGCCTTCTATGCAAACGCATTCAACCCATTGCGAACGCGATGCTTCGTTCCCTCTCACTATGCGAACGTGACACCCCTCTTCGCGAATGCGTAGACCAATTGCCTGGGGTCTTCGGCTGCTTCCTCTCTTCTTCACGAACGCGTAACACCTCTCGCGTTCGCGATGCACACCCAGCCCACCCTTCGCGAACGCGTGCTTCTCTTCGCGAACGCGAAGAGCAAATATTGCCAGCCTCTCAGTTCCTCTTCGCGAACGCGAGGCTCCACTCGCGAACGCGATGAAGGAAACCAGATGGTGTATCAGAAAAATTCCAGCAGAGTTGCAAGTCCAAAATCCAACCTGTTGACCATCCGAAACTCACCCGAGCCCCTCGGGACCTCAACCAAATATACCAACAAGTCCTAAAATATCATACAGACTTAGTCGAACCCTCAAATCACCTCAAACAACGCTAAAACCATGAATTACACCGCAATTCAAGCCTAATGAACTTTGAAATTTCTAATTTCTACAAAAGACTCCGGAACCTATCAAATCACGTCCGATTGACCTCAAATTTTGCACACAAGTCATAAATGACATAACAGAGGTATTCCAATTTTCTGAATCGGATTCCGATCCCGATATCAAAAAGTCAACCCCCGGTCAAACTTCTCAAAAATTAAACTTTCGGCATTTCAAGCCTAATTCCTCTACGGACCTCCAAATAATATTTCGGACACGCTCCTAAGTCCAAAATCACCACACGGAGCTATTGAAATTATCAGAATTTGAATCCGAGATCGTTTACACATAGGTCCATATCCGGTCCACTTTTCTAATTCAATTTTTCAATTATGAGACTAAGTATCTCATTTCACTCCGAGTTTCTCCCGGACACGAACCAACTAACCCGATATAACATAATATAGCTGAATAACACAAAAAAAATTAGAAATGGGGAAAACAGGGCTATAACTCTCGAAACGACCGGCCGGGTCGTTACACATTTCCATGAATTTTTTGTACTGTTCATACTTCTGATATTTGGCCAACCTCTACGGGAAGGGTGTAGGAGGTCGCTTATTTTCTGTGGCTTGAGTTAGATCCTGCTTAGGCACCTTTTCTAAAACCTTCTCTTGCATTTTCTCAGTCTCCTCCGCAACCACTTTTTCCTTGTTTATTTCCTTGTGGGCTAGTTGCACTCTTACTTCTGTTAGCCCGGTTGACTCATCTAACTCAATTGGCACTGACACAAGTGTTTTAGTTGACCGTCTCTCACGAGCAATTTCTTGCTCTAAATCAAGATCTCTACCATTTCTCAAGCTCACCACCATAAGCGGCTTCGAACCCTACGCTTTTGGATTGACATGTTTGTCCGCAGGTAACGTCCCTTGAGGACGATTGTTAAGGTACATGGATAATTGCCCTAGTTGAATCTCAATGCCCTTGATAGCCAAATCGTGTGGTACTACATTTTCTTGCATTTGGTGGACCTTTTCTTCCATTTTCCCGTTGGCCCCAATGAGTTGTTGCAGCATTCCTTTAATTTCAGATAACACATCATCATGCCTCACTATCTGCTGTTGTTGAGATTGTTGATAAGTTAGCTGTTAATTTTGCTGGTTGTATCCTTGTTGCCTTTGGTAAGGTGCTACTTGACCCTGTGGTCGCATAGCTCCAGGATTGTTGGTATTATTATACTGTTGTTGTGTTGGTCTATACTGCTGATTTTTCTGCCCCCAATTCTGACCACCTTGTCTTTGTCCTCCATAGTTTCCCACATAGTTCATATTCTCTTGATAGTTCTGGTTATCACTTTCACCACTCCACGAACACACGTATGGTTGGTTAATGCATGGTGTACATAATCCCCCATTAGTCGTGTCAACTATGTGTACCTGCTTCTGGCCTGATTCATCAATCTTCTTGGTGAGGATACTCATTTGCGTCATCAGAGTGGCCATATTTTTGGCTATGGAATTGTTCGGGTCCAATGCTACTGAGTGAAATATAGGGGTGATTGTGGAATCTCTTGTTATCCATCTCGAGTTTTGAGCCATTTTATCTAGCAGGACCTTACACTCTCTAAATGACTTGCTTAAAAATGCTCCACCTGCTGAAGCATCAACATTGGCCTTCAAGCTGTTCGCCAATCCCATGTAAAGCTATTGTCCCAACATCTGATCTGGAATGCCATGATGTGGACACTTAACCAGTATACCTTTGAATTTCTTCCACATTTCTTGTAATGTTTCACCTGGTCTCTGCCTGAAGCACAATATCTCATCAACCTGCTTGGCAGTCTTATTGTGCGGGTAAAACTTATTCAAAAATTGCTTGACTAATTCCTCCCAAGTTGTAATGGAATTTATGGGAAGCGAATTAAGCCAAGTTTGAGCTTCTACTGTCACTGAGAATGGAAACAACAATAGTCTTATTGCTTCCGGTGTCACATTTGGTTGCCTTTGCGTGACATAAATTGATAGAAAATTTTTCAGATGCTGTTGTGGATCTTCAATGTAAGACTCGGAGAACAGTCCCTTATTTTGCAGCAGATGTAGCATGTTGTTTGTGATTTGAAATGATTCCGCTTGTATCTTAGGGACTGCAATTGCAGTTGCCAAATTTTCAGCAGTGGGTTGTGCCCCATCATACAAAGATGCTTCTGGAACAAGAGGTGCCACACCCTGATTATTCAGGCCATTCACATTATTTCGATTGTTTTGATTATCCAAAGCGTCACCCATGTTTGGTTCAATTTGTTCTCTTGGGTGATGATGTTGTTTGTCTTTCTTGTTTGCACGATTTAATGCCTTGAAAGTTTTCTCAGGATCTGGTAATGCTTCAAACAATTCACCAGTTCTTGAAGAGTTTCTAGGCATACACCTATAATACACTAAACCACAAAGGCTAGAATTTCAATGTAATGAATAAAAATTGAGAAAATTGACTAAACTAAGAATCCTACAAATTCTTATAGCTGTAATTAGTAACATTGTTGCTTTCCCCGGCAATGACGCCAAAATTTGATCATGCCCACTTATGCATTCTAAGAGGTCTAGCGGTCGTTGCAAGTATTATAACCTTTAAGAGGTTGTGAGTATGTCACGACCCATTTTCTGAATAAGCCATGACCGACACCCGGTTGCTAAATTTGACCGAGCGAACCATTTGTGCTTATCAAAACTATTATAACCGCAAATTTTATATGCAACAAGATAATATTTTAACCAAATACTTTTAATTAATTTGAATATATAAAATAAACCAACTCCAAAACTTTATTCGTAGTAACTACTAAAATACTACAAAGTTATTATCAAAAATACTTGAATCTTAACCCACCGACTGTGTCTATGAAGCCTCTACTGATAAACTGACGCACTGCTCAAGACATGAAATTTCCTGGCAAGTTCTCCGAGTAAACAAAGAAATAGCTAAATAATGACGACTCCAAAGAATATTACACGAACAAAAGCGAAACTCACCAATAGCACTAGAAGTGAGGGAAGTCCTAACCTGTAGCCTGCTTGACTGCAAAATCGGTTCCTACATTGTACTGCAGACCAACGTAGGTTTTCAAAAGAGAACGTCAGTACCATCCATTGTACTCAGTGAGTCTCAACGATAGGGGACGAAGCTCTAATAAAATATATATTACGAGCAAAGATTCCAGATGCATGGAAAACAGAAAGCTTCCAAGAACAATTCTAAAATAATTGCATAATAACAGTTTATGAATATTCAAAAAGAAATTCTTTCTTTTTATTTCTTATAAAAAAAATACTTTACTTTATACTTCGGGAGTTTTAACTATCCTGATTTATTCATGTCTTAGTCACCGTGTGATCGGCACATGTTCGATCCCAACCTGATCGAATAAGCCAAATCCAAGAGGTGTTACTCGCTTCATGGTTCTCAGCGCTCATGTATCATACCTTAGCCTGGCTAAGTAAATTCTCAGCAACGAGACCCTCAGCTCGTGTGCTCTCTACTTTGGCACAAGTAGTTTCAGGAAGTCAACACCTTGGTCAGGACCCTCGGCCTCGATGATGACCCCTTCTTAGAATAGAGGATACTCCCAAAAAAAATTTCTATCTAAAACTTCGTTTTGTGACTTTTCAAGTCTAAATCGTTTTTGGAACATCTTATACATACTCATATTGATATCCTTAAATGTAAAGCATGGCATAAGAATTAAATAAACATTCAAAAGTATTTCTAAAGATCTTGCTTCTTCATGAATTTTTAACATAAAAATGGCATATAAGAATAATACAAAAGTCTGAAGATTTATGCATATATATCATAATAAATCGTCTAAACTTTAGCTAGAATGATTTTAAGTTAATAGGTATTCACTCGCTCCAATTAAGTATATATTAGCTCTTTTAAGCAATTCATCAAACACCTTGTATGCGTGCTTTTGTGAGCTAAACCACTTTACTTATGTCAACTCACCTCAAAACTCCTCGAGCCAATACGTAGGCTCCGGTCCAATTTATACCCGTCAACCAATCGATTCTACAACAGTCAGGGCATCTTAATTAATTTTAAAGTTTCACACCTAAACATTGAACTTACTGTTGATACAGAGGAAGAAGGGAATTAACTATCCAATTCTTATACTGTAGGATAATTGAGAATAGGAGATTGTATATACTTGAGTTCAAGAACTAGTGGTTTGTAAAGAAACCTAGAATATTCCGTTGCTTGCGTGAATATTTCACTGGGACGTGCTTTTGTTTCATATCCGCAGAAGTCTGTTGCGTTGGTTTCTTTGGAATTCCCCCCCCCCCCCCCCGGTCCAAGGCTTAATGCTTTAAGCCTTTCGCTTTTCAAGGGCTTTAGGCTTGTTCCCCACCTTTTTTGTTATTTTGTCTTTTTGTTCTTTCTTTCTTTTTAACTTAACTAATAATTAATGGTACCCACTTTTAATAATTAATAATATTAAAATTATTAATATTCCCCTAATGGTATACTCACTTATTTATAAATAGAGAAGTAACTTGATCACGCCAAACTATGCCTCCTAAGAGGTCTAGCGGTCGTTGCAAATATAATCAAATTTACAAGTCTGGAATCGAATCCCACAGGGAAATAACGTGTTAATTACAACTAATACTTTTGCACGAATTCAAGTAATGAACATTCAGAAATATTATAAAATAATTTGAGAGTTTACTAACTAAGATTAAAGTAATTAAAAATGTAATAATTTATAACTAACAAGGCAAATATTGTAGACAAGATTTGGAAAAGTCTAAGGTTATGATTTCCCCTATTGTCGGAATCTTCCCCGCTATATCTCCTATAAATTCGCCTAAATATTTTCTACCGATCGTGAGTACTTTAAGTGTTGTAGCTCTCTCTCGAGTAACTACTATAATTTATTAGACGTATTCTCTCGAACTACGCTAGCTGACACTAATTTATCGCTCACGACGATCGCACCAAGGCTTCGTTATCTCTACTCCCGCCTTTAAACCCTCTGTATCGATCTCTCAACTACGTTAGGAGTGGTGTTGTTCAACAACTACCTAAATATGCACTCTCTCTCGAGCAATATACACACTAAATAGGCGCAGTTAATTGAGAGCTCTTCAATTAACAACAATGAAAATATAGTTGAACAAGTAGAAAAAAATCACAGGCAAATCTATATTAAACGCAGTAGAAAATCATCCTCCAATAGGTTCTATCAAACCTTAGATTAAAGAGTTTAGCTACTCATAAATACAACAACCATCAATATAATATTTAAAGACATAAAATTACAAAGTAAAGAGATAAATAAAGGAAAAAATCGTTTGATTCTTGCTCCACAGTGCTTGGCAGCCTATTTCTTCTCCAAAATCATGTCCAACCCTAGAATAACTCATTTGAGATTTGAGGATTATTTATGTCAATCCCTCAGTCCAATTTCGGGTTTGGGTCTTTTAACCCCCGACTTTTAATTACCGTGCTATAGACCTCGCGAAGCCTGGTCTATAGCGCGGTCGACCTGGCTATAGATCTCGCAAAGCCTAGTCTGTAGCACGGTTTGGATACTTGATGCTTTTGTGCTCTTTTCTTGTATTTTTGTCCTCTTTTTGTGTAATTTTCATTTGATGATTCCTTCCGATGTTCCTACACATAAAAAAATACAATTTAACTCAAATGTCGCACAATAACTCATTAGACCAACAAAATATAGGACGAGTAATGTGCTAAAAGTAAAGCATTTTGGCATCACATCACCACTTCAAAGTCAATCACAAGGATTTAAATCCGTAATAGAAGTATAATTTTTTTATGCACTTAAGGTAAGATTAAAAAAAAAATTCTATATTTAGCGTGTTTTGAAACTTTTATAGATTTGAGAAGTGTTACAGAGTATGTGATGACTATGCATGTGAAAGATAAAGCAATATCAGCAAAATAAATTGCTTAGAAGGGGAATTAAATCATTGTGGATTTGCTAATAACACAATAAAAAAATAAAGAGATTAAGAAAGAGGAGAACTGACAATTACAAAGTTAATTGGTTAATTAACTTTTTGAAACTCGATAAATATTTTACGTAATAGTTGAATTGCTCCTAAATATTAATAAAAATTTTAAGCGAAAAGCTTACATAAGTAGGAAAAACTGATGGATAACATCACACACTAGCTGATGGGAGGATTTGATTCATTTTTCCTTTTTTTTTCTTCACACAAATGACAAATACAGTGTACAAATACGGAAACTTTCGATCGTATGCATTCATAGTGTTAGCTTGTATTTTATAACATGTTCTCTCACATAGATAATTGTATATTATATTTTCAAAAGCAATATCAATGTTTACAATAAGAATTCCGTTCATGACTTGTATTTGTATAATGTATTTTCTCACGCTGATAATTATATATTATATTTTCAAAAGCGTTATAAATGCCTACAACAAGAAATTTGATCATGACAAATTAATTGAAACGTCATGATAGAACATACAAAAGAACATCCTTTATAATCATACCAATGATAAAGTCAAAGTTAATTTTATTTACAATATACATACCTAAGTGAATGTGCAAGTTGAACAACTAATCATTATATATTCAATTATCAAAAAAGTCTGTTTTCGGATCAATTCAAAACCCAAAATGGTTTTTAGAAGGTTAAATTCAATTTTTTGATGCAATCGCCCGGGAATTGAGAGAATTTTAGCTAACCAACTTCTAGGAGAGACATAACTTAGGGCATTTGTCTCGGTAGCTACACCACCCATGGAATTTAAAGAACCTAAAGGAGCATGAGTCATATATTCTGCGGAACGCCGTTCCTGTTTTGGGTTGCTTATCAATGTTGATAATTGATGATACACAATTCGAACAATTTCGAATTTATCTCAAATGACCCGATCTGGCCCATTCCTCGAACAAAGTTTTTACGGGATCTGTATCTACCAAAATTTTAACTTTTGGTTCCGGAGAGAGCTCATATCGAGGGGAAGATTTGTCACCTCAATGTCGGCTCTTTACCACCTGGGACTGTAGTATGTTCCACGGGTTGAGTTGTTCGCCCATTAAAGCGATACATGAGTTGTGTTCACAACGTCGTGAGACAATTCGGTTCGCATGGATAAGCCCATACTAATCCGTCAATTTGGGATCCAAATACGAGATTTTCCTTGGGAGGTATCGGGAAGGATTTGGAATGTGTGTGTAGAACAAATAGTATATTGCTAAAGAAAGTTTTTTCCGAAGTCCAATTAGCGATTAGGTTAAAACAAATAAAGGATTTCTAACCATCTTATTATCCTATAAACTATAACATAGACCAATTAAATAAAATGTTAGTCGAATACGCTCATATATAATTCATCGTTTTGAGCTTGACAATGGATTTTGAACTCATTGACATGGGATAAGAATTGCATACTTATCTATTAAGATACATGTGCAACGTACGTGTCCAGAAACTAGTGATAAAGATAAAAAGCTACTGACTTTAGCTTTAAATTTACAGTGTGTAGTTGAGACATATTTGCCATTAACTTTATTAGACCAATATATATGTGAATCATATCAAATTAATCCAACAAACAAAAACTACTCTACCGGATGCTTATATACTCCAACAATAACAACGATAATTAAGCTTCAATCCAAAACAACTTGAAATCGTTTGTATGAATGATCAGTATAAACTTATCTCATGCCTATATATATTATACAACATAAAAATAAAGTACAAAGTACAATAAATACTTTATATTTTCTTCTGACGTGCAAATCTCTTATAATTCCTATAAAAGTAAAGTGCTTATACTCACCAATAGAGCATGCGTTTAATTGGCCGAATCCATGTTCTATAGTCAACAATGATATTTCCATAACATGACTTAGTGAATAAGGGAACCTGAAGTGACTTGAAAATGCATGGAAGAATCAAAGGCATTGAAGTGATCATCAGTAATCAGCACATTGAACAGCCCACTCATGATGGCAACGAATGAAATCCTCCAATCCTCAAAATTACTGCCAAAATTAGACGAAACCCGAGAAATGTAAGAGTTGTTTCCCATCTTATCATTGACACTGATGTTGGGATTGAAAATGTGCTTGAATTTGCTAGGATCAAAATTTCCAATAACTTTTACAACAATTGTTGCCACAGCCCCAACCACAAATGTATCATTGTCAAAAGGGTAGACTGAAAAAGACTTCTCTTAGATGTGTTTTGGTGTCATGATTGGCAAGGGAAATTGTATTTCTTAAACTCATTTGCACTTGGCTGAAGCTGGATCAGCGACATTATTTCTTTGTATGTGGAAAATCCTGGACTAAGATTTGAGTCCAGTTCTGCACAGTGTACATGCTACACCTGCCTCTTCTTAATAAACAGAATTTCTGTCTCCTGCAAACACTTTAAACTTGTAGCACTTATGTGTTGTATCATTGCATAATTGATAGCTTCTTTAATGTACTATTCTGTTTTTCATTTTGAAATTTATTTAGGCTTTTGTTTGTGAACACTAAACAAAAAGAAACCAAGCCTGCCATTTGCATTATTTAAGTCCAAACACTACGAGGCTCAAATCTAGCTAGAGCTTCTGTTCCGGATCCACAAGTCATGATCTTTACGTGTGTAATTCCAATTCCCAACCTGCACATTTCTAGATTGGAGGAAAGGGAAAAAGTTAATTTTTGAGTTGATTTGTTTAATCTAAAATTCACATATGCTAATGTTAACCCCAAAATTTAGGCTCCAAAATGGGTCGAATCGAATGAGTGATTGGGTTTTGTTGCACATGATAATCAGTTGTGCTTTTAGAATTCTGAGTGTCCAAGACATAATTAAGTGATGAATAAAAGTGTACTCACACTGCAAAACGACATTTCACTCTTTGATTGATTCGATGAGCTGATCTTTGATTCCTGTGATGAAAAGGCGACGGTGATGAGTGCAGTTTTTGGGGTATGTGAAAACGAAAAGGAAATGGATTTAGGTTAATTTGATAATCAACTTGATTATTTTCAAACCATTGATTTAGGTGTATTTTGAATTTAAGTTTCTTGTATCAGTGAGCTTTTTCTTCTTCTTCCTTTTATGAAAAAGAGTTTTCAGGAAGGATTAAGGCCTTTAGTTGAATGCTAATTAATGACTTTGGCAAAGCCTAGATACAAAAATTTTACTACTTCATTCGCTTGTTTTTAGGTTCCAGTTGCTCATATCATTTTAAGGAGTAATAGCTCCACTTTTTACCAGTTGGAGCGTCTTAAAGAATGTTCAAAAGGAAAAGGTATAAAAGAAATTGGGCAATTTTGAATTTGTATTGGTAAACATGAACAAGTCATGATAAAATTGGATAAGAGTATGACACTTATTTTATCCAATCCATCTTTAGTCATTACTCTTTATTATATAAAATATATGAAGTATGATTCAACTCCTCCTGTCCATTTTTATTCTTCTGTGAAGAACGAGGAGCTTAATTTAAAGCATTATTTATTTAAAGGATGATTAGCTGTAATGAGCAAAAGGAATCTTTTACCGTTTGAATTATTGTCTTAATGCTCCACAAACAACTACTCCAGCAAAAGAAGACTTGGCAAGAACTTTGGGAAGACTTTCGTGAAGAGGAAGAAGACTTTGTGAAGGAGCAAAGCAAAAATGGCCGACCCTGTAATTGGTGCTACTGTTAAAGTTTTGCTTGAGAAGCTGCTTTCTCTCACTATTGAGGAAGTCAAAAGTTTAAGGAACTGCAAGAAAGATCTCATAATGCTGAACAAAACTGTAACCATGATCAAAGCTTTCATTCATGATGCAGAAAGACGACAAGTTGAGGATCAAACTGTGGAAGAATGGCTCAAGATGCTTGAGAAAGTTGCTGAAGATGCTGAAAATGTGTTTGACAAATTCAGATATGAATCTGTCAAAGCAGAAGTGATGAAGATCCGAAACAACCCAATGAGAAAGGTCAGTGGTTTCTTTTCTCATGCAGCTTTTAAGAGCAAAATGTCTCGAAAAATCAAAAACATCAACGAAGAGTTGAGTGCTATCAATCAGTTAGCCAATACCCTTAGTCTCCAACCTTTAAAAGGTCCTTCTCGGCAAATACTACCAATTCGAGAAACAGATTCTGTGGTAATTGCTTCTGATGTTGTTGGTAGAGACAAGGATGTTGCTGGCATAAAGGAGAAGATATTGAACATGAGAGAGGATGTTGTTCTGTGCACCATTCCCATAGTGGGTCTTGGAGGTTCAGGGAAAACAGCTGTGGCTAAGATAATTTTCAACGATGAACAGATCAAGCAACATTTTGAAAAGAGAGTTTGGTTGTGTCTACCTGAAATGTTAGAAACTAAGAGCTTTCTTGAATTGATGCTCGAATAATTGACAGAAAGGAAACATGTGGTCCAAAGCAGGGATATAATAGTCAAGAAGATCCGAGATGAATTGGGTGGAAAAAGGTTTTTGGTTGTCCTGGATGATTTGTGGCGCGTTGAAACTACATTGTGGCACGATTTCTTGGACACCTTGAAAGGAATAAACACATCCAGAGGAAACTGCATTCTTGTGACTACTCGTTCGGAGCGAGTGGCATCCTCAGTAGCAGTAGATCTTCATACGTTGGGAAAATTAGCAGCAGATCATTGTTGGTCCATTTTCAAACAAAGAGCATTTGTTGATGGGGAGGTCACAGAGGAATTAGTGAGCATGGGCAACAAGATTGTTGAAATGTGTCAGGGTCTACCATTGGCAGCAAGTGTGTTGGGAGGCCTATTACGCAATAAGGAGAAACGTGAATGGCAGACAATTCTTAATGGCAACCCCCTTGTTGCAGGTGAAGATGATACTGGGGAAAATAGGATAAAGAAAATCCTAAAAGTCAGCTATGATTATCTACCATTTCCGCATCTGAAAAAATGTTTTGCTTACTTTGCAATGTTTCCAAAAGATTTTGCGTTTGAAAAGGACCAACTAATCCAACTCTGGATGGCAGAAGGATATCTTCACCCATGTCAAGAGACCTCTGTGATGGAAGATATCGGGAACAGGTTTTTTCAACTTTTGTTGCAAAATTCCCTGCTGCAAGATGTTAAGCTAGATGAGCACAACGATATAACACGCTGTAAGATGCATGATCTTGTGCATGATTTGGCTGGAGATATTTTGAAATCTAAACTATTTGATTCGAAGAGGATTGGAAGAGAAAATCTTTCTCAAGTTCGATATTTTGGATGGGGGTCACCAAGTGATCAAATAGATAAGATCAATGAGCCTGGACGTTTATGCACATTGTTCTGGAAAAGCAGGGATATGGCTGAAGATATGCTATTGAGATTTCAGTTCTTGAGAGTTTTAAATTTATCCCAGTCAGGCATCAAGGAGTTGTCAGCCTCAATCGGCAAGCTAATCTGCTTGAGATATCTCGATCTCTCCCACACTAAGATCAAAGCCTTGCCCAACTCCATTTGCAAGCTCTACAATTTGCAAACGCTTAGAGTCAATGACTGCTCTTTACTCGAGGATCTTCCAGATGAGATGGGAAATATGATAAGTTTGAGACACCTATATTACAAATCATATTCTTGGACTCCACCGAATTTGTGGGAAATATGGTCTAATAGTAAGGTGCACTTTCAGATGCCACTTAATATGGGGCAATTGACTTGTCTCCAAACGCTACAGTATTTCAACGTGGGTTTAGAGAAAGGTCGCCGAATAGAAGAATTAGGTCATTTGAAAAACCTTAGAGATAAATTGACGATCAATTGTCTGCAATTGGTCCGTAATAGAGAAGAAGCTGGAAGAGCATACCTACAGGAGAAACCAAATATCTACGAGCTGGCATATTTATGGTCTCATCGTGAACCAGAAGGATGTGAAAACAATGATGAGTATGTTTTGGATGGTCTTCAACCGCATCCTAACTTGAAAACCTTTGAAGTGGACAGCTATTTGGGGAGTAGATTTCCTTCATGGTTCGATGAAGAATTTCTGCCAAATTTGGTCAAGTTGACATTAAGTGTGCCAATGTCAATTTCTGCCAAATTTCCTTCATGCTATTTGGGGATGTGCTACAAGAACTGATGGCGCTAACTGTAGATTGTTTCAATGGATGCAGCCAGGAGGTTACTGTGGTACAAAGACAAATTGTGTGTGCACTATTTGCTGCACTTTTCTCTCATGCCGGCCAAGCTAAAATTTGTGTTGAAGTATGCTTAAGAACAATTTCATTTGATGTTTTTTTTTTAAAATTTCAACTCCTTTTCTCATGAAAATTTAATCTTTCCTCCTGCCGCGGGTCTACTGAAAACAACTTCTCTACATTAGTTGTAAGGGTAATGTATATGTACTCACTACCTTCCACAGACCTACATGTGAAATTATACTGAGTTTGTTGTTGTTGTCCCTTCTGATTCAAGCAGTATTTCCTTTCTCCAAATTTTGTCTATTGTCGTCAACAGTTTTTCTTTTTTAACTTTCAAGTGACAGATTGAAACATTATGCACAGCGGTTCCAACTCCTTGATTTTACCCTCAACTATATTATGCAATGCACATGTTTCTAGTTAATTACTTGCTAGGAACCGGTAAAGTGTTGGACTAAAGTGGATTAAATCTTGTCCGTTGAGGATTAAGTTGAAACATTTGACGTTAAGGACCAAACCAAATAACTGACCTGTGTAAATTTTATAACTGCCTTCCTTTTCCAATCGGAGAGTTGACTAGGAAAAGGCGAATCCTTCTTACAATCCAGAAAAGGATATCTCTAAGTATCTCAAGCATCATTTTACTATGAAAAAGTGATTATTAGGAAATACGTATACAACACTGTAGTTACAACTAACTTTTAAAATGCAAATATGTAACAGTTCTGCCGAAGTTGACATGGTAGTATTTTGTAAAAATGTATATTTTCCTCTTGTCCCTCTACGATTTATCTAAGTCTGTTGATTCTTAAAAGCCCAATTCATGACCTCCACTCGACCCAGAACTAGTTGGTTCTCTACGAGCACTATTTCAGTGCAGGATACGCGAGCGCTGTCAAATTGAGACAAACTCTGAATACTAGATATGACCTCAAAATAATTGTGGTAAGGTCGGTTAGTGAGACGATAGGGGAAGTCTTTCACAAGCTTTCCATAGCTTTAGTCATTCCCAATACTAGTCAATATGAAGAATAAACTTGTAGTGATCTTCATATAGTGCATCCTGGTAGCCTTGCAAATATAGAAGCTTCATATACAACACATTTCTTGACCCAAAGTCCCACACCCCAAGCTGTGCTCCTGTCACTGTGTACACACCAGAGCGGTCATCACCTATAAAAGTTTCAGGACACTCACCAGTCACAGGCTTATGCCCCACCGACACCTTTACTACAACATTCAAACAGCACCTCTAATTGCGAGGGAAACATTAACAGTTAAAAATGGATGACTTTCATTAAGCCCCTGATCCTTGAATTCAAAAATATTCTAAGCTTTTATCGGATAGCCATCAAACCGGTTGTAAAACTGGAACTAATTTGATTTACGATTGATAGCTTATTTGGAGGTAAGTTTGAGTCTGACAAACTTTCAGGAAGAAACGAATAATTTCCTCAATCAATATAAATAAATTAGCATTCACAAAAAGCACTATTTTCAAATTCGGAAATCAGCATACTTGTTATTGGCTAACATAGAGCTTTTGCCCCATCATGCTGGACTGCAGATGTGGGCAAACAGGTTCCTTACGTTGTTAGCCTGGAAGTCTGGACTGTACAGGAGGCCATACCCTTGGGACCTCAAATTCGAAAACATTGCATGTGACGCCCTATTTTTGCGCCCCTTTTTAACTTATACCCGTTTTGTTTTTCCGTTTGCATCCGCACTAATTTTTTTTGTTAAAAGCGTTTTAAATTGCCCTTCTTTAATAAAAGACTATTGATAAAACTGTAGACCGCACGACAAAACTTTAGCATGTGTTGTATGAAATTTTAGCAAATAAACTAAATAACTTCAGTATGCATTAGAAAAAACTCATTAGAAAATTACATACTGCAAGACAAAAACTTAAGCGTGTTTAGACCGAAGTTTTAACAAATGAACTAAATAACTTCAGCTTGTTTAGACTTAAGTTTCGGATAAAACTCATGACAAAACTGTAGACTGCAGGACAAAACTTCAGCATGTTTTGGTATGAAATTTTAGCAAATGAACTAAATAACTTCAGCATGCATTAGCAAAAGCTCATTAGAAAATTATATACTGCAAAACAAACTTAAGCATGTTTAGTCTGAAGTTTTAGCAAATGAACTAAAAAATTTAAGCATATTTAGTCCGAAATTTTAGCAAATGAACTAAAACACTTAAGCATGTATAGTCTGAAATTTTAGCAAATGAACTAAATAATTTAGTCTGAAATTTTAGCAAATGAACTAAAAAAACTTAAGCATATTTAGTCTGAAGTTTTGGCAAATGAATTGACCTCCAGACAGTTCAAATCTAACCAAATTAATTGTATAACTTCATTAAAATTCATCGAAAATAATTTCGGATAATAAAATGTCAACTTAAAATTTCACATTAAAAAGTCAACGCGGGGCCTGCCTCTCTGAACTCGACAGATTTTTCACGAAATCCGAACACTCATTCCGATACGAATTCAACCATACCAAATTTACCAAATTCCGATAACGAATCGACCTCCAAATCTTAAATTTTTGTTTTATAAAATTTCTACAATTTTTCCCAAATTTTCATCTCAAAGTACTAATTAAATGATGAAAACAATGATATATTCATGTATATTAACCAAATTCGAGTTAGAATCACTTACCTCGGTGATTTTCTTGAAACTCCCACGAAAAATCACCATAAACTGAGCTCTCAAAGTCCAAAAATGATATATAGTACAAAATCTGATCCCCATTGTGCTGACCGCACATTTTCTTGTGCGGTCGCACTCCAAATTGTGCGGCCGCACTTCAGCAGCTCTGCACTACTTTATTTCAGTAAATTGATAATAACTTTCTCTACAAATGTCCAATTGGTTAAAGGTATACCTCTATGGAAACTAGATTCAAAGGGCTACAACTTTCGTTTTTGAATCATCTCCAAATTCTTTGTACAGTAAAAGATATAAGCTTCCGAAATTGGACCATTAAATCTCCGAAATCACCTTTTTGTGGCCGCGAGAAGAATTATGCGGACCGTACAATTTCAAGTGCGGTCCGTACAATTCCTACTGCTACAGCACTTTAGGAGTTTGCGGCCGCACTTCTGCACTCTAAAATGTTCCCTTTACACTTCAACTGTCCCGTAACATCGTCAAAGTGCCGAAATGCCCAGACTCGCTCAAAACTCACCCTGGAACTCATTCGAGCCACTCGGGACCCCGTCCGAATATACCAACAAGTCCTACAACACGATACGAACTTAGTCGGGCCCTCAAATCACATCAAACAACATCAAAAATACGAATCGCACTCCAATTCAAGCCTATTAAAACTAAGGAAAATCCAACTTCTACGATCGATGCCGAAACCTATTGACCTCAATATTTGCACACAAGTGATAAATGACATAACATACCAATTTCAATTTCCAGAATCACATTCTGACTCCGATATCACCAAACTCAAGTCCCGGTCAAACTTCCAAACCTTCCAATTTCAACTTTCGCCATTTCAAGGGAAATCAACTACGGACTTCCAAATAAATATCCGGACACACTCCTAAGTCCAAAATCACCATACGGAGTTATTGGAACCATCGACATTCTATTTCAGAGTCGTTTGCTCAAAAGTCAACTCTCTGGTCAACTCTTTTCTTTTAAGCTTCTTAAATAAGAATTGTTAAATTGTCCGAAAACCAAACTCGACCATACGCGCAAGTCATAATACACATCACAAAGTTGCTTGGGACCTTAAGTCGCTGAACGAGATGCTAATTATTAGAGCGACAAGTCGGGTCATTAGATTATCTTATCCATTCAAACAAACAACCCCTTAAAATATAGGATTGTAATATTGGCAAATTACTATTTACGATACATATTTCTCCAAATCGTACATTGTAACTTCCTTAATTCACTAGCGACTAGGTATTGTCCATAGATGTAAATAGTTATATAGTATTGTCCATAACCAAAATCTAAGATATATACATTGAATGAAAATGTGAAGTTCTTCCCATTAATGCCTTAATATATTACTCCCTTCGTCCCAATTTATGTGGCGGAGTTTGAATTTCGAGAGTCAAACAAGTTTATATTTGACTGTAATTTTTTTCATATCTTTTAGATATTTTGAATTGTTAATTATTGTGACTTATAATACTTTTAACTAGTTTTCAAATGTATATATTTTATTTTCAAAAACTTAAAGATTTTATGTCTCAATTCACAGTCAAAATTAAGAAATCGACTCTTGAAATTCAAGCTCCGCCACATAAAGGGACATAGGAAGTATTTTTCAGGTAAAAATCAATATGTGACGCATGAGGTATAAGATAAAAGTTTTAAGCTTGTTTCTTGGTGGTTACCTGTTTAAAATGAAATTGGAGAATTTCAAAATTTTCTTGGAAACGTTTATTGTTGTTGGGGGTGGTAATTTGAGCACAAACTCATTTGACCCGTCCAACCTGTCCAACCCGTAATGGGTTGGGCAAGAACTATTTTATTGATGGGCTAAGATGGGCAATGCCCAAGTTGACCCACCATTAAGCCACTAGCCTAAGTTGACCCGCGAAACAGCCGAAACATAACTCGTGACTACAACATCGAGCAAATTCACAATTTCTGCAACTTTTCCTTTGTAAATTGTATCACCTTTTCTTTAAATGTAATAATTGTTGAAAGAAGCAATCCAAGTATTCTAAAAGACAACAGTAATATGAAATAGTAAAGCGTAAAAGAACAAAACTTTGAGTAAAGGTCTAACAACTCGTCTATAACTTTTTCTTTTAGTTTTGGTCAGGTTTGTTTCCCAATTCATCTTTCTTTTTCTTTTTCTCGATTTGCATTTCATCCTTTTCCTTTTGTCTTTTTTTATTTTATTTTTTTATTTTTTGAGTACGTGGTTTTAGTTATAAATATTTTATTCTGGAACGGATGAGTAAAGTGTTACTCCTTCCGTTCACTTTTAAGTTGTCCACTTT
Source organism: Nicotiana tabacum (assembly GCF_000715075.1). NCBI lineage: Eukaryota > Viridiplantae > Streptophyta > Magnoliopsida > Solanales > Solanaceae > Nicotiana > Nicotiana tabacum. The sequence continues at coordinate 87,536,380 of NC_134103.1, forward strand.
TGACTTTACACTTCTTTTAAAAAAAATGTATTTTACAATTTTATCTATAATAATGATAGTATTTTCAAAAGTCCTGAAAAATAATTTGGGGATGAGTAGTTAATGATAAGGATAAAACAGAAAAAATTGTCTTTATCTTGATTTAGTATAATGGACAAGTAAAAGTGAAAATATAATTTTAATATAGTGGACAAGTAAAAATGAACGGAGTGAGTATGATTTTTCAAACAACTATTAAGTAGTATCAGTAAACTTTTGTTTTTCTTTCCTTTTACTAATAGCCATTAAAAATAAAATTTATACATTCGAAAAATTGAACAAAATTTTGAACATAAAATGACAAAGAAAACTAGAGTTGTTATATATTCCCTCAGTTTCAAATTAGATGAACTGCTTTTCTTTTTAGTCTATTCCAAAATATATATAAGTATTACACTTTGAAGACTTATTTGGAAAAAAATTGATTGAGAATGTCTTAAGAAATAAGAAAAGAAAGTTGGGTCAAGTTAGACGGGTTGGATTATGACCCATAGTTTAACCATCTTGACTCAATCTATCTTAACCCAAATAAATTTTGGACTGGGTTGGGTAATGATCCATTTATTAAGTTAGTCCATTTTGACCCACCTAAACTCGACCCAAATGGTCCATTTGTCACTCCTAAATTTGGCATCACTACCATTTATAAAAGGAAAAAGGGTCGAATATTCCCCTCTACTTTGGCATATTGTTTACAACTATCCTCCATTTATACTATCGGGACATATACCATTAGACAAACTTTTTAAAAACACCCTTAACCTAACAGAAAGCCACCAAATTAAAAAATATTTTTTTTTAAAACCCATTAATAACCTGTTAAACCCCTTTCATTTACTGCACTTCTTCCTCATATATTAGTCATCTGCTTCGTAAAAATACTGACAACCATATATTCATTTATATATTGAGTTTCGATTCTTTTAATATACTTATTGTATTTTTCTAGCTTCTCTCTTTATTTTTTCCACCATGTCCAAATGTACCAAATATTCATCATGATTTTCTTTCCAACATGACTTGAATGTTTATAATATCTTATTAGGTTAACAACTCTGAAGTCTTAAGGCAACAACTGAAGTATTTCTTCCTCCGATAGTGAGCCTTTGTTGATGAGTATTCACGCACCATGATTTTCTTATTCTACTTTAAACATTTGGGCAACAAGTAATTATCACAAAATTACGCCTTAAGAACCAAAGTTAAATTCCAAGCTATGGGATGTGATACTCATAATTCTTAGTAGCAACTGAACTTATAATATGAACAAAAATTAGAAAAATAATTAGAGGAGATTTAATTTAATATCAAGCTACAGTCTACGAAATTCATCAAGAAAAAAAAAAGTTATCACGACCCAAAATCTGCTAGTCGTAATGGCACCTAACCCAACCCGCTAGGTAAACCAACTGGTAACTATCCAATTCCAATGATATTAACAAGACAATTAAACGAAAGTAATTTACTGAATCGTATACATTTCCTAAGAACTAGTAGTACAAATCATGAGCTTCTAAGAATAGAATTCACAAAACTAAAATGAAATAAATACATCGTCTGTTTGAAAAGTACATAAATAGAGTTTTATAGATCTAAGGCTACCACGAACAAGAGGCAGCTACAACCGGGACACAGGTACATCTTCAAATCCAGCTCCCATCGAACACAGCAACATCAGCAGCCAACATATGCACGCAAGGTGCAGAAGTGTAGTATGAGTATAACCGACCCCATGTACTCAATAAGTAACAAACCTAACCTTAGGTTGAAAGTGGTGACGAGCTAATACAAAGGTCAGGTCCAACATCAATATTCTACAACAGTTCATAACAGCCTAGTACAAGTAACAAAAGAGATATCTCAGAAGTAAAATGCTCAGTTCGCTCACAGTTCCATAAAAAAAAATAGGCATTTCTTTTCAAGTATCTCAGTGAAAATCCAAATCTTTTACCGAAAATACCAAAATACGAGTAAGTTTGAAAACTGTGATTTTTCCCAAAACCTATTTCAACAAGTAGTAAGATGTTGGTGACGAGCTAATACAAAGGTCAGGTCCAACACCAATATTCTACAACAGTTCATAACAACATAGTACAAGTAACAAAAGAGATATCTCAGAAATAAAATGCTCAGTTCGCTCACAGTTCCATAAAAAAAATAGGCATTTCTTTTCAAGTATCTCAGTGAAAATCCAAATCTTTTACCGAAAATACCAAAATACGAGTAAGTTTGAAAACTGTGATTTTTCCCAAAACCTCTTTCAACGAGTAGTAAGATGTTTCAATTTGAGATAGCACGAGGAAAGTACTTTTCTATGTCTACATATCAAGATACAGGTAAAACCATAAATGCCTCCAAACTGGGTAGCAGAAGAAAATGCACCTCTATTCATGTATCACAAGTACGCATGTCAAATGCAATGCATCTCGATGATGAACTCATGTACTCACACTCTGAGAGTACTCAATCTCACTGTCTCGCATTCTCTCTCACTATGCTCAGTACACTCACCCCTATCTTACAAGGATAGAGAGGTTGTTTCCGATACACCCTAGACTTCTTTCAATCAAACAATGTCACATAAAATGGAACGAAAAGAAACTAGCAGAAAGCATTAATTGATTGACATAACAAAACAGTAAAACCAACAATTATCTAACTTAATACATTCAAACACTAAAAACAGCCATTTGGTGAGCAGACATACCTCATTATAATTGCAAACACTAGAACCATCTCGACCACCAGGCTCCTGAAAATTCTTAATATCCCTAGAAATATTAGGCAGCACTACGTTATCATATAAACAAAGATCTCTCACCTACCCCCTTACAATATAGCAATCTTGTATCATAATTCACATCAAATCCCCTTCCTAATGCTTGCACTGCATTTATAGCTGTATGAATTACTGCTGAGTTATTTTCTTCCATTACATCCCCAAAAATATAAAGTCAACCCAAATCCGACCCCCCCAAAAAAAAAATCTGAACCAAAACTAGTACTTAATGAGTCAACACAAGTATATGACCGAGATAGATTTAGCCAGATATGGGGGAATAGTCCAGTTTCACTGTATATGTACTCTAGATCTTTGAATCTATCAAAGGAGATTTCTTTTCAGATTTTGTGATTGCTGCTGTATCTAATTGGGTCTATTTTCTTTCCCCGGTATCTAAACATGTGTGTAACGACTTTGGATAAATTAATTTTTTTTAAGCTTTATTTACTGTGTAGTGTACATTGTATGTAATTTTTTCCTTTCGGTATCTGACCATTGTTGGAGTCCGGAATCAAAATGTCATTCTTTTAGACTCAAAGAATCATAATATGTAGAAAAAATAACTGGTAACCATAATATATATATAACGCCCTTTTAAAATGCGCTATACTTTAACGATTGTTTGTTCAGTTAAATATAGCACCCTTTTAAAAGGCGCTATATTTGAACATGAAAAGAGCGGGAAGGTATAACGCTTTTTATTAAGACGCTACAGTATAACGTCTTAATAAAACGCGTTATATCCACATAAAAATCCGTCCAGTCTCCTTCCCCACCAAACCAGAAGCTCCCTCTCCCCATTAAAACCAAAAAAAAAATAGCCCCCCCTCCCCCCCCTCGGTTATTATCGAAAAAAGCTCGAGTGGAGCCCATTGGTCCCACAAAAGTATAGATTCTCGGTCTCACATCCTAGTTAAGGCGTTATCTCGTAGTGGGTTGCTCGTTTCGGCTCCAAATCACTAAATCTTCAACTTTCCAAAACTTTAAGGACTCGTTTGGCCATAGATTTTGCCAAAATAAACTTGAGTTTTATTTGGCAAACACATGTTTGGCCATAAATTTTACCTATATTTTGGCAAAATCCAAAATCTCAAATCCCAAAACCAGCTCAATAGCTGATTTTGGGACAAATCCCTAATAATACACATGTTTTTCGAAAATAAATTTGGGAAATATGTTTTGAAAACGTATGTCCAAACACATTTTCATCTTCAAGCTAAACTTCACCCAAAACAAATTTTTCAAAACAAATTTGGGAATCTATGGCCAAACGCTAGCTAAATCGAGGTATTCCAACTTAGATTTTGTTAAAACTCGTATAAAAATGCATATTAGTTCTTTTTAATGTGCTATATGTTATTTTGTGATTGTTTTGTGATTTAACTAACTTGTTATTTTTTATCCGGACTATAGTATTATTGTGCTAAAAAAATTAGTAAAATAGAGAAATTGTTATTAGTTGTTAAAAAAATTGTTAATTAGTTACTTTTTACTGTGGTGTACTATGTATTTTCGTGATTATTTTTTATTAAATTAATTTGTTTCTTTTATCCGGTTTAGATTATTTATTTGCTAAAAGACTAGTAAAATAGATAAATTGTTACTTTAGTTCCCTGTAATGGTATCTTGTAATGTAGTGCCCTTTTAGCGTTGTAAAATGAAGTGTCATTTAACGTAGTATCCTTATAGTTATTAAAATTAATCATTTAAGTATCTCTTAAACCCAAAGATACGTAAAAAAAGATGATAGTTCAAACACAAACTCTCTCCAATTTTAGTCAACAAACGTAATAAAATAACATGAGAAAGCAATAATATTTGTCAAACTAAGTATTATTTAATGAATATTTAATCATTAAATCTTGTATAGTTATGAAAATTAATTAGTTAATTTTATTATAATTAAAAATAAGTGAGTAACTAACAAACAAATAAACTAATAAAACTAACATATAAAATAATAAACTGACATATAAAATAATAAACTAACATATAAAATAACAGCCCTGATGAGTGTTAAATCGGAGAAATTTTCTCATCATGAACACAAGAATTCGGATACCTTGGTATTATCGGGCCTCAAATATCGAGTCCGGAACCAAAATGTGAATATTTAATAATTAAATCTTGTATAGTTATGAAAATTAATTATTTAATTTTATTATAGTAAAAAATAGGTGAGTAACAAACAAACATATAAAATAATAAAACTAACATATAAAATAAGAAACAAACATATTAAATAATAAACAAACATATAAAATAGTAAACTAACATGTAAAATATTAAAGTAACATATAAAATATAAAATTATAATATTAAAAATGTATCAACCTAATTAACAATATAGTAAAAATATCGAATAGATTTTAATATTAAAGGTATTGCAATATATTTAAGCAATGAAAAAGAAAAATACTTTAATTAATATTGTTCAATTTACAGTAGTCGTCATGGAGGTTCTGCCTTTGCATCTCGGACCTGCCTCGCTAGAGCTACTGTTGCTACATGCCGAGCATAGGTCTTCCTACATATAGGAGGGGCAGTTGTTGGCCCGGACGTTCCGTGCTAGAAGAGTAGACGATATATGAAACTTTCGTAGGGCCCACCATCTCCATTCCCGTATAGTCAGACGGCTTCAGGATACGAGTTTCTATAGGATTGTTGAGATCGACCGGCTGCAGCTGGATTTGTCGTTGATCACGGCTTTGATAGAGCGGTGGCGACCGGAGACACGCACATTCCATTTACCCATTGGCGAGGCCACTATCACGCTTCAGGACGTGGAGGTTCTATATGGGCTGCCGGTTGATGGACATCATGTTGCTTTACCGCATGCCATCAGAGAGTATACGGGTTTGCAGTACTTAGAGATATTGCAGCGGCTCACCAATTTCCAGTTAGCGGATGAGGGTGCATTAGTTGGGGCTAGTCGTCTGCAGTTGACACCCGTCCGGCTGCATCTGGAGGCGATGCATACTGACATTACGGATGATACACCAGATCTTCATATTAACTGGTACACGAGGTTGCTGTTGTTGCTTATGTTTGGAGGGGTATTGTTCCCGAACACTTCGGGAAACCTAGTCAGCTTGAGATTTCTTCATCATCTTGAGCGGCTAAATTATTTACATGATTACAGCTGGGGTGCTGCTGTTCTTGGTTACTTATACAGGCAGATGTGTCGGGCGAGCATGGTCACCCAGCGAGACGTTGCCGGATTTTTGCCGCTGTTGCAGGTGAAAACATAGTCAAATACTCTCTTCATTATAACATACATAGTAAACATATATCTTAAATTTTACGTCCACATTGTATATTAGGTTTGGGCCTAGGAGCGGTTCCTGCAGTTGCAGCTACCTCTACCACCCTTCGCTTCGGATGCACCACCTCCGTTTCTCCTTTTAGCTAGGAAGTGGGTTGATAGGCGAGGATATGGACGTGAGTACGAGGCTCGACATAATCTACCCTATTGCAGGGATTTGTTGGATTTGTTGGAGGGCGCGCAGGTAAATGTTTACTTAAGTTTACTTGGCTTGGCTTATATGTGTTGTGTATTCTCACGGTTCCTGTCTTTACTTAATAGTTCATTTGGAGGCCATATAATGACGAGCTAATAGCTGGTTTGCCCGATTATTGCTCGACCGGCCGAATTATGTGGAGCTCTTCCGCCCCATTGATGTGTCTCGATATTGTCGAGCATCATGCCACCGAGCAAGTCCTTCGCCAGTTTGGTCGACCATAACTTGTACCTCCACCGCCCGCTTGGATCAGGGCACATTACCATCGTGATCATCGTTCCAGGGTTGACCAGACATATGTGGCATGGCTAGAGGCTCAGATCGAGATTTGGGGCCAACGGTATGACTTGATTCCTCCACCCCCTCCACCTGAGCGTATGGATGGTGAGCATGAGTATATGGGCTGGTACCGCAGCGTTACCTGACTTTTCATTAGGAATCCCGTTCATCGCGCTGGCGGTTGATACGTTCCATACATCGGGAGGCATAAGGCACTGGTATGTTATTTGGTATACTAGCTTATAATGTTAACCTAGAATTCCATAATTAATACTTTACATATTGTGCAGGCTATTGGCCCACATCTGTTCTACCAGTTGGGACTACAGATGCAGCAACATACCGGTGAGGGAGCAGCCGCTTTGCACGAGTATGGCCGACAGGTTATAGATATGGCTTCCTGGACATTGAGGCGAGCTCGAGATGATGAGCGCTTAGGATACAAGGCTGATTATGTGGCTCCATAGCAGTACCATCGTGGTCCAGTAGTGGAGCCGGAACGTGGTCGACGTGGCAGGCGTGCCTAGAGAGGTAGGGGTGTCCCACGAGGTCGTGGGGGTCGGTGAGGATGTGGTCCCCAGCAAGGGGGCGTTGAGGCATCTGTTGAGGATGTTGGAGTTTATCAGCCGTGTGACCACCCTGAGCCAGACCATTGTCCTAGTGATATTCCATCATTCAGCCTGCAACTTACTCCAAGGACTTCGCAGGTGACCCCGTCAGATCCATTATTGATCACGGGCACGACCATTACACAGCAGGAGTGGGATCAGTATTTTTCTGATCGACCAGGGCCATCGACGGTTGCTGAGGATCGTCCGATACGAGAGGTGCATAGTGGGCGACGACTGAGTTATGTCTCATCATCGAGGGATGCTGAGGATCTTTCACGGGATTTGGTTAGTTTGTATTACTATTATTTATATTTGTTTTTATCTCATTGATTAGTCATAAATATCTAAAGTATTTTTTTAAGGCATCATCCTCGCCCGTCACAGAGGCACTTTGTGCGATACTGACATGCCTGAGACAGATGATTATATTCAGGAGCCCGCCGAGACCATGGTAAATAATAGTAGCATTATTTATGGTTTACATTATATCTGCATTATGTTTTTATTTCTCGGGTTCTTTGTTATTTTAATACTACAACACAAAAACAAACATAACAACTTAACATAATTTAAATTTGGTACAACTAATGAAAATACATGATACGGAAAACATAAACATAAAATACTAGACTCAAAACATACTTGTGTTTGTTTAGTCACAATCACCCATTATTCTCTACTTCAACCACTTAAATTTCTCTTCCAACCTAGTTTTTCTTCTTCCGCCTCTTTTAGATTCTCCTTAACTGCCACAAGTTGTTGTTGTAGTTTAAATATCTGGAGTTCGTATTCACCGGTCATATTCCAAATATAGCGCAAATAATGTTTGTAGTATTCCTGATTAATGGGTTCATCGTACCATTATTCAAATGTACATTGATTTTTATCCTACAAATGGGGACTGTAACACAACACTATCAATAAACATGTTATATAAAAATATTAACAAACAATTTTTCCAAAACAATAACTTACAAGTTGTTGACATATCCAGCGTGTGCGCCCCACATTACCATTTGACCAATATGGCTTCAAAATCGCACGTTTGCCACAATAACAACTTGGTATATTATTGCGTCCAGACATTTCTTAACGCAAGACAAATGAAAAATTAATGGAAAGTTTTCTACTTGTTTCGTTAAGTGAAAATAATAACTAAAATGCACTAAGTTTTTATAGACAGATATTACACATAACGCATATTGGCGCGCACTATGTTTCGTGTGATAATGATTCTTTAGGGTACAAGACAGCTTTTTCAGAATGACAGATTTTTCAGGTCGACAAAACAATACACATAACGCATATTGGTGTCGCGCTATGTTGCCGTGATAAGGATTCTCAAGGATACAAGACAGCTTTTCCAGAACTACAGCTTTTACAGAACTCTAGCTTTTCTAGATCGACAAGATATTAAATATAACGCATTTTGGTAGCGCCCTATGATTCTTTAGGGTATAAGACAACTTCTTAAACTGAAACAAGAGATATGCATTCAAAGACAATTTGAAGAAACATTACAACATCGATTTAAAAAATGACACTAACATTTAATAAATGGTTCACGAAGAGGCAAAAGGGTGAAGGTTCTTCAACAGATCCCATGGAACACGTCTTAACACTATCGATCCCTACCTTAAAAAAAATATGCTAGGTTGCTATACTGATTTAGTTGATGACAAGTGGTATGGTGTTCTGCGACCCTTGGAAAATAAGCCTATCAATATACACACTGATCTCAAAGTTGCATGGCACATTATTGAGGGCGAAGCGCATTCTCAAAAGTCTGAAGGTATGCGAATTTGGGGCGAAAAACTACAATGGGTTCCCCTTTATACAAAATGATCTAATTATGAAGTACTATGTCGCTGGCATGGGCTTGTTGTGCCACAAGCACTGTCTGCAACCTTCCAAACAAACACACACAAAGATGAACCAGAAGTGATTCGGCATTTGATGAAGGAGATTCTAGAGATGGAAAAGGCACTAGATGTTCATCATGCAATGGATAATCTTAACTTCCAGGGAAGAACAGATAATCAGTACTGGGATTTACTAGAAAATAAAAAATTGCATAAAGACAACGATTATCCTGTTTTTCCAACAGTTGTCGAGTAGGAGGGACTACCTAAATTTCTACCGCATACGTTGAACGTCGGAGTCCCATATTGCTGTAGAAATCTAGCAAGTGGTCTTATTGATGATAGCGATAAAATACAAGAAATGTGTGCCAACTGGGACCTAGATTACGATTCCCTCGGTCCCGAAGGATATGTACACGATGTTGACGAAGAAGATGAAGACAATGACAATGAAATAGTGCAATACAACGACGATAATGGCGAATGACAATTGTTCTTTTCTTGGGGTGTATGTTAAATTGTTGTACTGAAGTATTAATGCTAAATATCATTAAGACTTAACACCAATGGAAACATAATTTTATTTCATACGTTCTGCAAGATGAATATATACATACACTTATTACAACAAATTATTGAAATACAACACTACAGAAATCCTTGATAATTGGTCACATTGCATGAACTTCCACCGGGAGTTGAATTACTACCGCTACCCAAACCAACTGAAGGACATTTACGACGGCTGTGTCTTGTAGCATATGCCACATTTACGCACATAAACGGTATCACTAACATCCATTTGGTTTCGTATATACGTTCTTTTTTGCACTTGTCGTGGACGTAAATAGTCTTTGTTACACACCATTTTAAAAGATTCTGGCGGCCAATAATGCTCGGCACCCACTAGCTACAACTGCCCACTATAGGTGTTTAAGTATGCAACAATACTATATTCTTTATCAACATAGTTGGTTGCCGCGAAACCTGTATGTTGAAAGCACTTCATGGCATCTGAGCACGACATGTGGTAGATGGACCATTTCCCACAAGAGCATAACCTTCTGGCTTCATTTAAGATGTGTGTATTGTTCCTCCGGTTTTGATGGATAGCGGTGCAAATTCCAAAAATATTTCGCTTGTTGCAATACTGTAAATATGAATGCCAATGTGCTCGCCTCCTGTATTTCTCAAATCTTTTCATTGGTATTGGCATAAATTCAACACTCCTTTCCATCAATGACGATAAACCTCTAGCCCTTTCAACAAACCTCTCCGCCATCTTCTTGAATGACATTCGCACCATGGCAGTGACATGCAATCCACGTACAGACTTCAATAACCCGTTGAAAGAGACACATTTATGTCATAATTCCCCATCTTCTTCCACCATCCGCATGCAAAGTCCACTTGTCAAGCTCATGTCGCATTAACCAACAATAGGCTCCTGGGTATTCCTGCCTGATCGATTTCATGCGCCTCCTGAATTTACATTCTTGGTGATCAGTTGCAGCCATCCATATTAAATCATGCAAATCCTTGTCGGGATATGCCTTCTAGAAATTGGCCTTCAGGTGCCTCACACAGTAACGGTGGTAAGCATACGGTCCTTCCATGCAGGCAAATTCTGTATAGAACTTAAAATACCGCCATACCGATCAGATATTAGACAAATACCTGAATGTTGTCTGACAACGTGCTCCTTCAAGTGGTTCAAAAATAGTGTCCACGTATCTTGGATTTCATTGGCACAAATAACAAAATCTAGGGGAAATATACCTCCATTAGCATCTACTGCAATGGCGATCAACAACTTAATATCATACTTTCCATAGACATGAGTGTCGTCTATGGATATTACCGGCCGACAATGCACAAAACTATCAATTGCTAGTTTAAATGCCCAGAACACATAACTGAATATATGTTCTAGTATTCCCGGACTCCGCTCAAACTTCCATTCAACAACAGTCCCGGGGTTAAAGTGTTGCAATGCGGCCATGTACCTGGGTAGAGATGCAAAGGATTTATCCCAGTTACCATAAAAAATTTCAAACGCACGTTTGCGCCCGAGAAATGCCTTTCTTTTGGTAATGGTACACTCATATTCCTGGTGGACAAATGTTATACACTATTTGATCTTGTATCTTATGGACGCTTCAATGTGTGAAATCAAGACAATAGAAATCAAGTCAACATTCAAGTTAAAATGATTCCCACTGAATGTGTCCATTTCACAATTGTGGGTGCCAATGTATTTACCCACAACCCATATATTTGTTTTCTTCTTCCTCGCACGCAGCATCCAATTACAACCCGTAACCATCTACAGCAAATAACCTTGTATACATCCGGAGATGATTCTGCTACCATCATCTCACGACACTCTTTTACGTTGTACATTCGCACCGCCCTGCTTAGGAGAGCTTTATCAGGAAAAAGCATGCCCTTTGACAGCACAATTGCTTTAGATTCATCCTATATTGCTGTCTGAATTTCGTCAATATCCCTTTTGAAGGAATCCACATCCGGCATACTTGTTAAATTATCAAGGTAGGGAATCTCCCTTGAATGAAACGGCACGTGGGACTCATACACTCTTGGTCTAACGGGAGGTGGAGCATGCTCCCTCGTCAAATAAGGTTCAGCATTCTCTCCCTCCTCATCATTAACCTCATCAGGGAAGGGTGTGTCATCTCCAGACTCGTCGGCATTGTTGTCATAATCACTATTCTATTTCTGACTCTGCGCATCTTCCAGATCCCGATTAAATATGTCATCTTCAGCCAATTGAGTAAGGACATGACCTTCAAGTTGCTCATTTTCACTGCACAACCAACAAAATAATGAGTTACTCAAATTAATCCAAACTTTACATATAGCTTTATCACTTCACTTACAAATCACAATGTGTTGACATCCCATGATGGACATTATCCTGTTGGTGATGACTTCCGGATGGACCACCATGATCCAACATACCAAAATTAGGCATATTCCAACTGGGCGTTGGTTCATAACTTATAAAATTCATATCTGGCTGGTACCCCATTTGGAATATATGAGTGTTAATACAAATTTAATACATCAAAAATAAACATCGTAACACAAAGGAAAATTGAAGTTTACCACTCGGCTTGTGGATTATATAAACTAGGGAAGAAATTATTTTCTCGCTCCTCATTCGCCCGTGGAGATAAGTTTTGATCAGGCCAAACTCTTTCAGCCGGAACTTGTTCGGTTAAAACTGCTCCAAACTAACCACCCGATGACTGAGGAATATCCCTAATTTGCGCAATCTCATTATTGCGAACGTCTTCAGCCTTGACGTATATTTCCAACATTTTTATCATAAGAAATTCCCGGTATTCATTCGGAGTCCTCAAAAAATCTCTCAGAGTTTCATCGTCTTCGATGTTAAACTCAGCATAACAAGCAACCCCGTGCGGAGTGACAGAATTCGGATATCTTCCGGTTACATTAATATTCACTGAACGTTTGCTCATATTTATTTTTTTACATAACAACGATACCAGTGTATCATACTCCATTGTAAGTGGTAACTTAACATGACACTATAGAGATAAACTATAGCTTACTGAGTTATTCGCCACCACAACCTCACCCCCCAATATAATGAAACCCTAATTATTCGCTCTTCAGATATTATGACAAAATACAAAACAACTTAACGAAGAAATATTTTAGAAGACTTGAGAATATTTATGAATGGATTTTTACAAAATCCTTAACCTCTTTAAATAAGGCAAAAACCAATCCCGGGGGTAGAATTATTTGAGGTATAGCGCCTTAAATATGGGCGCTATACCCAATTAAATTATTATTATATCAGTTAAGCCTAGAAGAATTATTGGTGGGCCCACATAATATATATAGCGCGGTAAGGAAGTGCTTTATATATATAACGTCGTTTAAAAGGGCGCTATATTTAACTGGGCAAACAACCGTTAAGGTATAACGCCCTTTAAAAGGGCATTTTATATATTATGGTCACCAGTTATTTTTTCTACACATTATGGTTCTTTGGGTTATACCTGTTAATCGGGTCGGGCTGACCCGTTTACAACCCGGTTCAACCCAATTCAGCCTGGTACTGTAGCGTTTGGGGGCGGGTTGGGACGGGTTGGGCGGGGAGCGGGTTTTAGACGAATAATTTTTTGATACAGGTGCACCGGAACCCGCTAAGCCCGGTAACCCATTAACGGATTTTTAATGGGCTACTACCCGGTTCAGCCCGGTATCCATTACAATTATTTTTTTTAATTTTATTTTCTGGACCGTTGCCAATGGTCAAATTCAAAAATGACCGTTGGCCAACAACCCTTTTTTGCAGAAATGGCTATTTTGGCCTACCCCCTTAAGAAAATAGACCCACCACTCCTAATATTTGATAAATTATAATTTTAACCTTTTAAAAACTATAAATAGCCCCCTTCTTCTTCTTCTTCTTCTTCTTCTTCTTCATTTTTCCTCACAATTCACTCTCTTACTACTCTAATTGTCTCTCAATTCTCTCTTGATATTGTTGATTATTGTTCTTAAATTCTCAATTACTTAATTGGTACTATTTTAAACCCTTTTATCAAAATGGCCATTTGTCGCCAATTAATCAGTGCTTTATATTCTTATATGGATATTGAACCAACTGAAACTCCTCATATTGACACATGTATTTCTGATCTAAACAAACATTTACAAACTTTATATAATTATTATGCTAACATTGTTGATGCTTCTTCTGCTGTAGATGCAAATATTCCTTCAAGTTCAGTTTCAACATCTGGGACCGGTGCTTTGGATGATAATGATGATGTTGAAGATTATTTGATTTGGTCTACACTAGAAGAGCATCAACAAACCGGTAGAAGGAATATTGATGAACTCCAATTCTACTTATAAAAGTCAGCAAAGCGCCGCACAAAGTAATTTCTACCGCTGGGTTGGTGGAGGAGCAACTCAAATCAATTTTCTGTTCTTTCGACCATGGCTCGAGACGTGCTAAATGTGCTGATTTCAATAGTCGCATCAGAGAGCGCATTTAGTCAAGCAAGGCAGCAACTAGGAGATATCCGTCATTCATTGGGCAACAACGCTTTGGAAATTCTAGTGTGCTTCAGATATTGGATAAGATCAGAACGGCGAAATCAAGGGCGTGACAAGGTAGATTAAGCGGAGGACCAAGAAATTGAAGATATAATGGTTTATGATTCCGATTCAACCAATGCCGAAAATCACGAACCTCATGTTGACATGAATGAACTTACAAAAATGATGCAAAGCATGTGATGTACTATTTCTTATTTTTTATAATTATTGTAAACTTTTAATTTGCAAGTTCAAAAATTAAAAAAATCAAAAAAGAACTTGCAAATTAATTTGAAGTATTATATATTATTCAATAAAAATATCAAATGAAAGCCTTCGGAGCTTGATCCTTATATATTGCCTATTAGTCTTATTAAATAATTTTTTGTAGCCACTTACTTTCAAATTTTAATTTTAAAATTTTAAAATTCAAATTTGAAATTTAAAACTTTAAAGTTTAATTCTAAGCCTTAAAAATTTGCAAACACTTAAGTATCAATAACATTGAATAAGAAAAATAAAATTTAATTAAAAAAAAAGTAGCCCGTTAAGCCTGAACCCGGACGGGCCCAAAAAATCCAAAAATGTACAACCCGCTAACAGCCCGTTATCTTAGCCCGCTAACCATCCCGGAACGTTAAACAGACTTGCTGGTTATTTTTGTATACAGCCCGTCCCAACCCGCCCGTTAATCATCCATACTTTGAGTCCAAAAGTATCACATTTTGGTTCGAGACTCACCATTGTTGTCCAACTTGAACTTGCATTGACTCTTCTGACATTTTTTTACTGTATTTTTTGTTTGGTTATTGGGGAAATGTACGCGTGGTATACTGATTTATACTTTTGGATAGATTTGGTTAAAGATAAATTATGCAAGAATTAGTATTGTATTAAAAATTAATAATACAAAAGCTATAAAGGATTATAGTGCATGGATTATTTCTTATAGAATGTTTAGTTTGACATATTATAAATTTGTATATAATGTATAGAGTAATATAGATATGTTTAAAGTTTGTTACAATCACGAGGGTTATCTTTGGTTCTCGCATAATTTATACATGTTATCTACGAAAAACATAAAAGTAACAACCAAATATTGTATAAATGAATACTGAATTTTAGTTTCAAGGGTTATTTGGTTTGAAGATCTAAGGTCTCACAAACGTGCACTTCCCTTATGCATCCAATCGCTTCACTAATGTGAATAGGTTATACAGAAGGGTAGGTTGGTTATATACTCTTATGCGCCTTCCTTCTTCGAACCTTTTGGTATGTATTGCCCCCTAACTATAGATCATATCCACCAGACAAGAAACTCAATTCCGCACTGCTGCTGAGTCAGCAGGCATCGGTCCATAGAACCTATAAACAGGAGATGGTTGTAGCGCGAAGTATTCTTGTGCACCTATGTCATAAGTTATGTAGGCATTACTGCACGGACTACTAATATAGGATATTAATAATATATTGACAAGTAATGCAAGAATTATTTTTTGATAGGTATTTGGTATTGTACTAAAATAAGATATATACAAATATCATTTAAATATTTATTTATTTTTTAAACTAAAAAAATAATGAGTTTACAATTATACCTTTGAATACTTGACCAAGACAAGGGTAGTTTTGTCCTTTTTGATGTTTTTTTCCATAAATAAGCTATACATGCATTATTATTCCATACAATATTAAAATTGGTGTGTAACTTTATACAAGTATTAGCTATACATGAATAGAAAACAAATACTATTAGACTCTCTATAACAATATTATTACTTTAATAGTCATCGTTCACTATAAAAGCTAAATTTCTCTAAGAACCGATTTTTTAAATGTTATATTTTATCTCTCTATAACACCTTTTTATCTATAAAAGTAACATCTATTTTTATAGCAGTACGCTTTATATAAAATTACCCCTCTATAACATCGATATAGAATCTCTAAGATCACCAATAATAAGTTTAAAGATTTTGTTTGTCACAACCCAAACTTCCTCTGTATAATGTCGTGATGGCACCTAGTCTCTACGACTAGGTAAGCCTAACAAATCGCAAAAAATAACAAAACGAAAGTAAAACTTGATAATTAACAGCAGTGGATAACTGAATAACCAGTAACAATGCCGCTCGGCATGTACAACAACTAATACTCAATAAATAAATAGTCTTCCCAAAATCCGAAACATCATGTGTCACAAGCTACAGAAGGAAACTAGTATCTCTATACACCAGAGTCTAATAAAAGAAGTACGGAAAGTAAATGACATAAGAGAGAATAGAGGGAGACTCCGAGGTCTGCGGACGCGACAGATGTACCTTGAAGTTTTCGTACAACAGCAAGCACTCTCAGCTAATAGCAGGGCTGATAAGAAGTACCTGGATCTGCACACAAAACATGTATAGAAAAGTAGCATAAGTACACCACAACGGTACCCAGTAAGTGCCAAACGTAACCTCGGTCGAGTAGTGACGAGGCTAGGTCCGGCCCACTAGTAATTGATAAATAAGGCAAGAAAATATACAGTATAATAAGAGACTAGAATTTAACAAAAGGAAACACAACAAAATAACAGTACAACACAGGGGTAAACAGCAGGGGATCTCCCGAGATACTGTCTCGTAGTCTCAAAATAAATATGCAAGGAGAACACCCGAGGTAGCACCTCGTAGTCTCAAAAGTAAATATACAGGGAGAACTACCGAGGTACTGCCTCGTAGTCTCGAAAGTAAATGTGCAGGGAGAACTCCCGAGGAACCGCCTCGTAGTATCAAAGGTAAATATACAGGGAGAACTCCCGAGGTACCGCCTCGTAGTCTCAAAAGTAAATGTGCAGGGAGAACTCCCGAGGAACCGCCTCATAGTCTCAAGAGTAAATGTATAGGGAGAACTCCCGAGGAACCGCCTCGTAGTCTCAAAAGTAAATGTGCAAGGATAACTCCTGAGGAACTGCCTCGTAGTCTCAAGAGTAAATGTATAGGGAGAACTCCCGAGGAACCGCCTCGTAGTCTCAAAAGTAAACACACAACTCAAATCAATAAATACAACAGTTAACAACAAGAATTCTACAATTAAAACTAATAAAGAATAAGGAAAAACAAGAAAATAACTTGGCATGCTGCACAGAGTTCAAATAAGCAGTTAAAGCACGTACAACTGCGATATTAGACTAAACAGGATAACTATACCTATTGGAATAGCTCAATTAAGAATGAAAAATAGATTATTACTCACTAAAATAGTATAAATCAAATTAAAAGGAAAACAGGTTGCTGCTTAGTAAAATCGGTTTTTACAACAAATAGCCTGTGTACGTACTCGTCACCTCACGTACATAGCGCTCACATATCACAATAGTTCCAAATCCTAAGAAGATTTCTCCCATATAAGGTTAGGCAAGCCATTTACCTCGAATCGAGCTCAATCAATCCGTAAGAATGCCCTTTCCTCGATTATCCGACTCCGAATGGCCCAAATCTATCCAAACAAAATTGCATATCATAAATACAACTATAATAGACTCATCTAATTAATGAAATCAATACTTAAACAAAAATTCTGAAATTCGCGCTACAAAGTCGACCCGGGCCCACGTCTCAAAATCAGGTAAAAGTCACAAAATATGAACACTCATTCACTCACGAGTCTAGCCATATCAAATTCACAAAAATCCAACACCAAATGGTCCTTCTAATCCTCGAATCAAACTCTCCAAATCCCTAGTCTCAAACTCCCAAATTTCACCTTAAATATACACTAACTAGTGGAAATATAAATGGGGAAGCAAGATTATTGATCAAAAATAAGCATAGGAGACTTACCTCTAGAAATCCCTCGAAAATACTCTCAAGAAATCACCAAACCCGAGCTCAAAATGTTAAAAATGAGCAAATATTGCGAACCCTTGCATTTAAGTGTTTTGTCCAGAAATCTCACACCTGCGGACCCATTGTCGCACCTGCAACGCCGCACCTGCGGAAATTTCCATCGTAGGTCCGGACTTGACTTACATACCTGGGTCCGCTTCTGCGATCAAAAGGTCGCACCTGCGAACAAATGTTCGCTTTTGCGGACTCCCCTTCTAGCTCACTCTCCGCATCTGCAGAACTTCAAGCGCATCTGCGGGTTCGCATATGCGACAACCCACTTGCACCAGAGACCTCTGGCCACTTTCCTCAATCCTGCTTCTGTGCTTGGCCTCTCGCACGTGCGTGTCCGCACTTGCTGTCTCCCCCTTCGCAGGTGCGAAACACCAGAAACCAGAAAACTTCAGCCATTTTCCTAAGTTCAAATTCAATCCGCTAAGCATCCAAAACACACCCGAAGCCCCCGGGACCTTGACCAAACATATCAACAAGTCTTAAAACACCATACAAACTTAGTCGAGCCCTCAAGTCACATCAAACAATGCTAAAAATATGAATCACCCTCCAATTAAAACTCAATGAACTTTGAAATTTTAAACTCCTACAACCGATGTCGAAACCTATCAAACCATGTCCGATTGACCTCATGTTTTGCACACAAGTCATATTCAACATTAAGGACCTACTCCAACTTCCGGAATTCCGATATCAAAAAGTCCACCACCGGTCAAACTTCCCAAAAATTCAACTTTCACCATTTCAAGCCTAATTTAGCTACAGATCTCCAAAACACAATTCGAGCACGCTCCTAAGTCCAAAATCACCCAATGGAACTAACGAAACTGACGAAACTCCATTCTGGAGTCGTCTTCACACAGTACCAACTACGGGAAAAACTCTTAAGACTTAAGCTTCTGTTTTAGGGACTAAGTGTCCCACAACACTCCGAAACCAAAAATAAAACCTCCCGACAAGTCACATAAGCAGAAAACGATACGGGGGAAATAATAAATAGGGCATCAGGGCTATTACTCTCAAAACGACCGGCCGTGTCATTACATACCCACTCTAAACAATCGTTCATCCTCGAACGAGTATAGAGACATAACTGAAGTGGTGTAAAGATGAGGATAGCGGTTGCACATATCATGCTCGGTCTCACAAGTCGCCTCCTCGACCGGCTGACCCCTCCACTGAATCAATGTTCTTTGACCTAAGATTTCGAACCTGCTTGTCCAAAATAGCCACTGGCTCCTCAACATAGGATAAATCCTTGTCCAACTGGACTGAGCTGAAATCCAACACATGAGATGGATCGTCGTGATACTTCCGGAGCATAGAAACATGGATTACTAGATGAACTGCAGAGAGACTAGGTGGTAGTGCAAGTCTGTAACCCACCGCTCCAACCCTCTCAATAATCTCGAAAGGCCCGATATACTTAGGGCTCAATTTGCCCTTCTTCCCGAACCTCATAATGCCCTTAATGGGTGAAACCCAAAGCAAGACCCGTTCCCCAACCATGAATGCAATATCTCGAACCCTCCGATCCGCATAACTCTTCTGTCTAGGCTAGGCTGTGCGAAGTCGATCCTTAATCACCTTCACAAGTCTGTACCCAATAATCTAGCCTCCCCCGGCTCGAACCAACCCACTGGGGACCGACACCGCCTCCCATATAAGGCCTCATACGGTGCCATCTGAATGCTCGACTGATAACTGTTGTTGTAAGCAAACTCCGCAAGTGGCAAGAACTGGTCCCAAGCACCTCAAAAATCTATCACACAAGCACAAAGCATATCTTCTAGTATTTGAATAGTGCGCTCAGACTTTCTGTCCGTCTGAAGGTGAAATGTTGTGCTCAACTCAACCCTAGTACCCAACTCCCATTGTACAACCCTCCAGAACCGTGATGTAAACTGCGTACCTCGGTCAGAGATGATAGATACCGGTACGCCATGAAGCCTGACAATCTCGCGGATATAAATTCGAGCCAACTGCTCGGAAGAATAGGTAGTCATCATAGGAATGAAATGAGCTGACTTGGTCAGCCTATCCACAATCACCCAAACTGCATCAAACTTCTGTTGAGTCCGTGGAAGCCCAACAACGAAATCCATCTTGATCTGCTCCCATTTCCACTCCGGAATCTCTAACTTCTAAAGCAATCCATCTGGCCGCTGATGCTCATACTTTATCTGCTGGCAATTCAGACACCGAGCTGCATATTTCACTATGTCTTTCTTCATTCTTCTCCACCAGTAATGTTGTCTCAAGTCCTGATACATCTTTGCGGCATCCGGATGAATAGAGTAGTGCAAACTGTGAGTCTCCTAGAGAATCAAGTCACGCAAACCATCTACATTGGGCACACATATCATGCCGTGCATCCTCAATGCACCATCATATCCAATAGTGACCTCCTTAGCATCACCGTGTTGGACCGTGTCCATAAGGACAAGCAGATGGGGGTCATCATACTGACGCTCCCTGATACGATCATAAAGAGAAGACCGAGAGACCACACAAGCCAATACTTGACTCAGCTCAGAAATATCCAATCTCACAAACTAGCTTGCTAAGGCCTGAACATCCAATGCCATGGGCCTCCCTGCTGCTAGTAGATATGCTAAGCTCCCCAAACTCTCCGCCCGGCGACTCAAAGCATCGGCCACCACATTGGCTTTCCCGGGATGGTACAAAATGGAGATATCATAATCCTTAAGCAGCTCCAACCACCTTTGCTGACGCAAGTTAAGATCCTTTTTCTTGAACAGATGTTGCAAACTCCGATGATCGGTGTAAATCTCACAAGGGACATCGTACAAATAGTGTTGCCAAATCTTCAAGGCATGAACAATTGCTGCTAACTCAAGATCGTGGATAGGATAGTTCTTTTCATGCACCTTCAACTGTCTGGACGAGTAGTCAATCACCCTACCGTCCTGCATCAACACCGTGCCGAGACCAATCCGCAACGCATCACAATATACAGTATAAGACCCCGAACCTATAGGCAATACCAATATTGGGGTTGTAGTCAAAGATGTATTGAGCTTCTGAAAGCTCTCCTCACACTCCTCTGTCCACCTGAATGGAGCACCCTTCTGGGTCAGCCTGGTCATAGGTGTTGCAATAGATGAGAAACCTTCTACAAATCGACGGTAATACCCTACCAAACCAAGAAAACTCCGGATCTTCGTAGCTGAGGATGGTCTGGGCCAACTCTGCACTGCTTCAATATTCTTCGGGCCCACATGGATCCCATCACTCAATACTATATGACCCAAGAATGCTACTGAGTCTAGCCAAAACTCACACTTTTGAAAATTTTGCATATTACTTCTTTTCTCTCAAGGTCTGAAGCGCAATCCTCAGGTGCTGCTCATGATCCTCCCGAGTCTGGGAGTACACCAAAATGTCGTCAATAAACACAATTACGAATGAAAACACTGTACATCAAGTGCATAAATGCTATTAGAGCTTTGGTCAACCCAAAATACATCACCAGGAACTCGTAGTGACCATACTGAGTCCTGAAGGCAGTCTTTGGGATATCTGGCTCCCGAATCTTCAACTGATGATAGCCTGAATGTAAGTCAATCTTGGAAAACACTAGCACCCTGTAACTGATCAAATAAGTCATCAATACAAGGCAATGGATACATATTCTTTACTGTAACTTTGTTCAACTGGCGATAATCAATGCACATACTCATAGAACTATCCTTTTTCTTCACAAACAAGATAGGAGCACCTCAAGGTGACACACTGGGCCGAATGAATCCCTTATCAAGCAACTCTTGTAACTGCTCCTTCAACTCCTTCAACTCCGGAGGAGCCATACAATATGGAGGAATAGAGATGGGCTGAGTGCCCGACAACAAATCAATGCCAAAATCAATATCTCTTTTGGACGGCATGCTTGAAAGATCAGCTGGAAATTCATCTAGAAAATCCCTCACTACTAGGACTGACTCAAATGTAGGGGTATCAATACTGACATCTCTCACATAAGCTAGATACGCGTCACACCCCTTCTCAACCATTCATTAAGCTTTAAGAAATGAAATAACTATGTTGGGAGTATACTCTAAGGTACCTCTCCACTCTAATCGCAAAAATCCTGGCATAGCCAGCGTCACGGTCTTAGCGTGACAATCAAGAATAGCATAATGGGGCGACAACCAGTTCATGCCCAAAATAATATCAAAGTCTACCATGCTGAGAAATAATAAATTGGATCTGGTCTCAAAACCACTAAGAATAACCAAAAACGACCGATACACACGGTCCACAACAAGAGAATCTCCCACAGGTATAGACACATAAATAGGAGAACTCAAGGAATCACGAGATACGCCCAAATACATGGCAAAATAAGAGGACACATAGGAATAAGTGGAGCCTGGATCAAATAAAACCGACGCATCTCTATGACAGACCAGAACAATACCTGTAATGACAGAGTCAGAAGCAACTGCCTCTATACGAGCTGGAAGAGCATAATATCTGAACTGGCCTCCCCCTCTAAGATGACCTCGACCTCCCCGGCCTTCACCTCGAGCTAGCTGAGCAAGTGGAGCGGTAGCTGGTGCTGTAATCATAGCCTGAGGACCTTGTGGAGCACGCTGTGCCTGAGAAGTCTGTAGAGGTGCACCCCTCCTAAGTCTGGGGTAATCCCTTACCATATGGCGAGTGTCGCCATACTCAAAGCAAGCTCTCGGAGGGCGTGGCTGCTATGACTGACTCGGGCCAGGTCTGCTGGACTGGCCGCTAAAAGCACCCCGTGCAGGAGGTACACTAGATACTGGCGGTGCATAATAAGGCTCCTAGGGTCTAGAAGGGGTTGCAATACCACTGGCGGCCGGAAGAGCTGAATGAACGGGGCGACTCACATAACCCCTACCTTGGCAAACTGCAGCTGGGGCACGAGTACCACTGTAAGTGCCCGATTCTCGATACCTCTTGGACTCCCTCTCCTCTCTATCCCGAGCAAGCATGACCTCCAATCTCCTAGCAATACTCACGACCTGCTGATAAGAAATATCCATTTCCAACTCCCTGGCCATACTAATCGGGATACTGGGGCGGATTCCCTCAATAAACCGATAAACCCTCTCTCGAACTGTAGCAACCAAGGTCGGTGCATGTCGGTCCAAATCACTGAAGCAGAACTACATACTCTAGCACAGTCATAGCACCCTGGCACAACTTCTCAAACTCCGGGCGCTATGCGTCCCTAAGGCTCTGAGGAACATACTCCCTCAAAAATATGTCTGAGAACCAAGTCCATGTAAGTGAAGCTACCTCAGCCGGACTACTTAACTCATAAGCACGCCACCACTAATGGGTTGCTCCTCTAAACTGGAATGTAGTAAAAGAAACCACACTCGACTCTGCTATGCCCATAGTACGGAGAATACGATGGCACTCCTCCAGAAAACCATGGGCATCATCTGTCGCCAATCCACTGAAGGTAGGAGGGTGGTACTTCTTGTACCTCTCAAGTCTGAGCTGCTCCGCCTCAGAAGCTGTTATCCTAACCCCGGGTTGAGCTGGAGCTACCGGTTGTATTGGTACAATCTCTAGAACCTGGTCGACCTGAACCCGCTGCTCTGGAGTACAGGCGACAGGAGTCTGTGCTCCTTCCCTGGCCTGAGATATGGCAGGAGCAAGTGGAATCAATCCAGCCTGAGCTAAGGTGTTGAACATGCTCAAAATCTGGGCTAGAGTATCCTGGAGGGTTGGTGCAGCAACAGGTACCTCAAGTGTCTGCCCTCCAGCTGGAGCTACTGGGGGCTCCTCTATAGCAGCTCGTGCGGGTACTCTAGCAGGGGGCGCGAGTGCCTGGTCATCAGATCCGCCTCCACGTGTCCTCACCATCTGTGAGAGAATAGAATACAAAAGTTTAGAATTTTTGAAGTCAACAATTTTCGCATGACAAGGAATCAAAGTAGTGAAAATTTCCTAACAGTTCCATAGCCTCCCGAAGATAAGTATAGACGTCTCCTTACCGATCTGTGAGACTCTAACAAACCGGCTTATGACTCGCGACACCTATGAACTTAGAGCTCTGGTACCAACTTGTCACGACCCAAACTCCCTTCGTATAATGTCGTGACGGCACCTAGTCTCTACGACTAGGTAAACCTAACAAATCGCAAAAAATAACAAAACGAAAGTAAAACTTGGCAACTAACAGCAGTGGATAACTGAATAACTAGTAACAATACCGTTCGGCATGTACAACAACTAATACTCTATAAATACACAGTATTCCCAAAACCCGAAACATCATGAGTCACAAGCTATAGAAGGAAACTAGTATCTCTATATACCAGAGTCTAATAAAAGAAGTACGGAAAGTAAATAACATAGGAGAGAATAGAAGGGGACTCCGAGGTCTGCGAATGTAGAAGATGTACCTAGAAGTCTCTGTACAACAGCAAGCACTCTCATCTAATAGCGGGGCTGATAAGAAGTACCTAGATCTGTACACAAAATATGTGCAGAAGAGTAGCATAAGTACACCACAACGGTACTCAGTAAGTACCAAACCTAACCTCGGTCGAGTAGTGATGAGGTTAGGTCAGGCCCACTGGTAATTAATAAATAAGGTAGGAAAATATGCAGTATAATAAGAGACTAGAATTTAACAAAAGGAAACACAACAAAATAACAGTACAACACACAGGGGTAAACAACGGGGGATCTCCCGAGATACTGTCTCTTAGTCCCAAAATAAATATGCAGAGAGAACTCCTGAGGTACCACCTCGTAGTCTCAAAAGTAAATATACAGAGAGAACTCCCGAGGTACTGCCTCGTAGTCTCAAAAGTAAATGTGCAGGTAGAACTCCCGTGGAAGTGCCTCGTAGTCTCAAAGGTAAATATACAGGGAGAACTCCCGAGGTACCGCCTCATAGCCTCAAGAGTAAATGTACAGGGAGAATTCCCGAGAAACCGCCTCGTTGTCTCAAAAGTAAACACACAACTCAAATCTATAAATACAACAGTTAACAACAAGAATTTTACAATTAAAACTAATAAAGAACAAGGAAAAACAGGAAAACAACTTGGCATGCTGCACAGAGTTCAAATAAGCAGTTAAAGCACGTAGACCTGCGATATTAGACTAAACATGATACCTCTACCTATTGGAATAGCTCAATTAAGAATGAAAAACAGATTAATACTCATTAAAATGGTATAACTCAAATTAAAAGGAAAACATATTGCTGCTCAGTAAAATCGGATTTTACAACAAATAGCATGTGTACGTACTCGTCACCTCACGTAAATGGCGCTCACATATCACAATAGTTCCAAATCCTAAAGGGATTTCTTCCACACAAGGTTAGGCAAGCCACTTACCTCGAATCGAGCTCAATCAATCCGTAAGAATGCCCTTTCCTCGATTATCCGACTCTGAATGGCCCAAGTCTAGCCAAACAAAAATGCATATCATAAATACAACTATAATATACTCATCTAATTAATGAAATCAATACTTTAACAAAAATTCCGAAGTTCTCCCTAAAACGTCGACCCGGGCCCATGTCTCGGAATCGGATAAAAGTCACAAAATATGAATACTCATTCACTCACGAGTCTAACCATATCAAATTCACAAAAATCCGACACCAAATGGTCCTTCAAATCCTCGAATCAAACTCTCCAAATCCCTAATCTCAAACTCCCAAACTTCACCTTAAATACACACTAACTAGGTGAAAATATAAATAGGGATGCAAGATTATTTATCAAAAGTAAGCACAGGGGACTTACCTCAAGAAATCCCTTGAAAATATTCTCAAAAAATCGCCAAACCCGAGCTCAAAATGTTAAAAATGAGCAAAACTTGCGAACCCTTGCATTTAAGTGTTTTGTCCGGAAATCTCGCACCTGCGGACCCATAGTCGCACCTGCGACGCCGCACATGCGGAAATTTCCATCGCAGGTGTGGACTTGACTTACACACCTGGGTCCGCTTCTGCGATCAAAAGGCCACACCTGCGGACTCCCCTTCCAGCTCACTCTCTGCATCTGCGGAACTTCAAGCGCATCTGCGGGTTCGCAGATGCGACAACCCACTCGCAGTAGCAACCTCTGTCCATTTTTCTCAATCCCGTTTTTGCGCTTGGCCTCTTGCACATGCGTGTCCGCACCTGTGGTCTCCTCCTTCGCAGGTGCGAAACACCAGAAACCAGAAAACTTCAGCCATTTGCCTAAGTCCAAATTTAATCCGTTAAGCATCCAAAACACACCCGAGGCCCCCGAAACCTTGACCAAACATACCAACAAGTCTTAAAATACCATACGAACTTAGTCGAGCCCTCAAATCACATCAAACAACGCTAAAAACACGAATCACCCTCCAATTCAAACTCAATGAACTTTGAAACTTCAAACTCCTCCAACCGATGCTGAAACCTATCAAACCCGATTGACCTAAAATTTTGCACACAAGTCATATTCAACATTACAGACCTACTACAACTTTCGGAATTGGAATCTGACCCCGATATAAAAAATTCCACCCCAGATTAAACTTCCCAAAAATTCAACTTTCGACATTTCAAGCCTAATTTAGCTACAAACCTCCAAAACACAATCCGAGCATGCTCTGAAGTCCAAAATCACCCAACGGAGCTAACAGAACCGACGAAACTCTATTCCGGAGTCATCTTCATACTGTTCCAACTACGGTCAAAAATCCTAAGACTTAAACTTCCGTTTTAGGGAATAAGTGTCCCAAAACACTCCGTAACCAAAAATAAAATCTCCCGGCAAGTCACATAAGCAGAAAAAGATACGGAGGAAACAATAAATAGGGAATCAGGGCTATTACTCTCAAAATGACCAGCCAGGTCATTACATTGACCTCAACTAAGATAGAAGATTCAACTATTTAGCTCTTAAATTGCATACATGTCACGACCCGAAATGTTCACCTTCGGACCGTGATGGCGCCTAACATTTCACTTGCTAGGCAAGCCAATGTTAGAATAATATTAACCAATTTTTAAATAATTTTTCAATTATTAATAATCAAAGAAACAAATGCGGAAGCAAAGTTTGAAATATAGTGAATAATCCATAAAAAATAACGGTGTCCAAATACCATCCCAGAATTGGTGTCATAAGTGCACGAGCTTTTAGAATAAGGGTGGCAAGTGGGCCGGGCCCGGTCCTATACGGTCCGGTCCTAAACGGTCCCGGGCTTCGCGGGCTTATTGCTGGAACCGGCTCGGGACCGGGACCACGAACTAACGGTCCCGGGTTAAGTGGGCCGGTCCCGGGCCTAAACGGGCCCAAACAGGCCTAAACGGGCCCAACAGAAACTTTGTATTTTTAATTTTTTTTTATTTATAGAAGTTAGAGAAAAAAAAATAGTAATAAAGATATATAAGCTATATTCGATTTATATACTATATATACATCTTAAAATATATATATATACTATATTATATATACATAGTATACATCTTAAAATATACTATATATACATCTTAAGATATACTATATATATATATAGTATAGTATAGTAGATCTTAAGATATATATACATCTTAAGATATATAAGCTATATATATATATATATCTCTATATATATATATATATATAGTAAGATGTATATATAGTATATCTTAAGATGTATACTATCGAATATGACTTATAAACTATGTATATATATTATAGTATATATATATATATATATATATATATATATATATATATATATATATACACACACACACACACACACACACACACACACACACACATACTATACTATATATACATAGTATATTCGATATACTCGATATACATATATATATATATATATATATATATATATATATATAAGCTTATATATATATACTATACTATACTATATATACATCTTAAGATATATAAGCTATATTCGATTTATATACTATATATACATCTTAAGATATATATATATATACACACACTATACTATATATACATAGTATATAAGTCATATTCGATAGTATACATCTTAAGATATACTATATATACATCTTAAGATATATATATATATATATATATATACACACACACTATCTTACTATATATATATTATATATATCTTAAGATGTATACTATCGAATATGACTTATATACTATAATATATATACATCTTACTATATATAAGCTATATTCGATTTATATACTATATATACATCTTAAGATATACTATATATACATGTATATCTACTATATATATCTAGTATATCTAGTATACTATGTATATATAGTATATCTTAAGATGTATATATAGTATAGTATATATAGTATATCTTAAGATGTATATATAGTATATCGAATATAGTTTATATATCTTAAGTTGTATATATAGTATATATATACTATACTATAGTATATAAGCCGTATTCGATAGTATATATATAGGCTTATATATATATGTATATCGAATATAGCTTATATATCTTATGAGATGTATATATAGTATAGACTATAGTATAGTATAAATATAAGCTTATATATATATATATATATATATATATATATATATATATATATATATATATATATACTATACTATATTATACTATATGTATAGCTTAAGATATATAAAAAGACAAAAATATTGTAAAGAGATATTCAAATCAATGCGTTATATTTTTATTATAGCATTAAAAATCATGGCAATATCTTTCTTAGTCTTCCTCCCCCCTATGGAATGAGCACAACAAGGTGCTAATACCACCATTGAGAAGAAAAAGAAACTAATCAAGATGTACCAAAATACAAGTTACATATTAATTTACATGGTATCTCTTACAAATTTCATAAATCTTTCAAGGTCCAGAGGAATTTCCGTTGGTGGTGGCGAAAATGAAGCTTGGTCATCACCGCTTCCAGGCGAAGCATCATCCTCCGCAAGTTCAGCTAGCATTTCTTCGTAAGCTTCGTCTACCTCTGGTTGTGATTCAGCAAGTCCAAAATTTCTTCTTTCCGAACGGATCCAATCTCTGAAAAGTACTGATTTTTTCAAGCTCTCCCTCATAGACGCTCTATAATCACCGAGTTGAAGTCTTGCTTGACTGAAAGTGCTCTCTGATGCCACTGTTGAAGCTTGAATAGTTAAAATATCTCGGGCCATCCTTGAAAGAATCGAAAAGTGTTTTTCTTTGTCCTTCCACCATTCCAAAATATTAAATGAGCCGTCGGGATTCACTTCCTCAATTCCCTGTGATAAATAAATTTCAAGCTCATTTAGTTGTGAAAAATCACTAGTACTAGAACCTTGAGAACCCCTGAACCCTGCCCTTGTCCCCTCAGCCAAAGCTTTCATACGAAAATATCTAGCTTTATCTTGAGGGTGTAGCAATATGTGTCTAGTCAAACTTCCCGTCCCCCCGACTTCCAACATATTGAAAAACTAACTCTTTACCACAAGTTTTACACTTAGCCTTATTTTTTTCTCTTAGTTGAGTAAAAAATTGCCAAACAAGAGATGTTTCTGCCCAATTAGATGGTTGTCTAGAAAAAGTAGGGGCACTAATAGGAGGGTCAAACGGGGGATCATCTAGATTATTATTAGTTGGGTTAACTTCAGGAGCAGGACTAGTGGGTGTATCATCATCCGGTTGTGTTTCATCAAAATCTATTTCTTCATCATCGTTTTCATCAATAGTTGGATTACCATAAAGAGCATTCATATATTCATGGTTTAATTGTTCACCGGGTGCAATATTATGGCAAAATTGACTCTCGGTAAATTGTAATAAACTATTATCGCTATCAAGAATAGGAGGTGTAGGACGGGTAACATGTTTGGGTCAGGGAACCGGGGAAAGTGGAGGAGGAACATATTGGCCACTAGATTCACCACTCTTCGATTTTCCCTTATTTTTACTAAACATATTTTTTAAGGAATAAGCCATCTTAATTAATCAAGCAAAGTAAATAAAACAAATAAAATTATAATATTAAAACTTAAGAGTTGGAACGAGTTTACCGAATTGACGAACAACTTGTTGGAAATTGATTATCGTTGAAGACTTCAATTCACCAACTTCACAATTGTTTCACAAATTGTAATAATAAAGTAAGCAATAGTAGCAATTATAGAAGTAAATTAGAGAGAGATTGTGATAGATTTATGATTTTGTAAGAAAAAATAAAATAATGATGGGGTATTTATAGTTGAAAATAGGAAAAAAGTGTAATTATAAAAAGTTTGGGATTAAAACAAAGTTGGGGGGTTAAATGGCTATTTCATAAATAGCCAACGGCTATTTTTGACAGCCCAACGGCTATTTTTTTTTAAAAAAAAATAGCCGTTGGGCCCGCTAAGGGACCGGGCCGGTCCCGGGCCTGACGGGCTCAAATCATAGGACCGGCCCACGAGACCGGACCAAACGGTCCTGGCCCGTTTAGCCGTTTGGCCCGCGGTCCCGGACCGGTCCTGGGCCTGGACCAGCCCACTTGCCAGCCTTATTCTAGAATAATACAAATAAAGGTCTCAATAAAATGAAGATGTCTGGAAATAAACACACAGTTAAAGTAAAATAGACGGGGACTTCAGAACTGCGGACGCCATGCAGTTATACCTCAAGTCTCCTGCGAGTAGCTAAAATCCGAGCAAGTCTATGGCACGCCGCTGGGACCAACTCTGAAATCTGCACAAGAAGTGTAGAGTGTAGTATCAGTATAACCGACCCCATGTACTGGTAAGTGCTGAGCCTAACCTCGATGAAGTAGTGACGAGGCTAAGGCGGTTCACTTACATTAACCTGTACGCAATATTAGTAATAACAGCAATAATAGAAATAAATCAGGTAACTCATTTATAATGATTGAAGCCAACTCACCAGTTATACCCAATTATTATTTCCATCAATTCTGTTGCAGCGTGTAACCCGCTCTCACAATATTTTCACATTCAATTCTGTTGCAGCGTGCAACCCGCTCTCACAATATATTCACATTCGGTTCTATTGGCGTGCAACCCGCTCCTCCAATATATTCATTTTAATCAAGTCTGTTGCGGCGTACAACCCGATCCACCAATATATATATGTATGTCGACTTTTAAATAAGTCTGTTGCGGCGTGCAACCCGATTCTCCAATATGGACTTTTAATAAGTCTGTTGCGGCATGCAACCCGATCCTCCAATATGAACTTTTAATAAGTCTGTTACGGCGTACAACTCGATCCTCCAATATGGACTTTTAATAAGTCTGTTGCGGCGTGCAACCCGATCCTCCAATATATTCATTATAATTAATTCTGTTGCGGCGCGCAACCCAATCCTCCAATGTATTCATTATAATCAATCTTGTTGCGGTGTGCAACCCGCTCCTCCAACATATTTATTTACCAATTCTTATAGAAGAATTTTCCCAATAAATGCAATAATTAATATAAAATTATAAGACAACAAGCATACAATAATTATGATTTAATTACGAAATAAACAAAGGCAATTAACAAATTATTATAGAAATCAGAGAGAAAATATGCAGTTTAATATTTAATATGCTAAATATCAAATAACAATTAAGGCACATTATTCAAATAGCATGTAACAATTAATGCAGGAATTCAAGAATTAATATTTGACAAAGAATAGGAGGGAAACAATTATTATAATAATTAATTCATAATTTAAAATAATTTATGATTTTTCAAGTAAATACACAAACAATTAATTTGACGACGTATAGACACTCGTCACCTCGCCTATACGTCGTTCACATACATTTCACATAATAAATAATTTAAGGGTTCTATTCCCTCAAGTCAAGGTTAACCACGACACTTACCTCAGTTTGCAAATTCCAATCAATTACTCAACCACAGCTTTTCCTTTTAAATTTGTCTCTAAAAGTTTCAAATCTATTCACAAACAATTCGATATATTCAATACTAATCATAGGAATTAATTCCATATGGATTTACTAATTTTCCGGATAAAAATCTGAAATTTATTTAAATATTCGACAGTGGGACCCACATCTCAAATCCTGAAAAACTCGCAAAATTCGAACACTCGTTCCGATACGAGTTCAACCATATAAAAATTGTCCAATTCCGATATCAAATGGACCTTCAAATCTTAACGTTTCATTTTTGAAAGATTTTATAAAAATCTGATTTCTTCCATCTAAATCCGAAATAAATGATGAATATAGACATGGATTTGTGAATTATAATCACTTTTGGTTAAATAATACTTACCCAATTCAAAGTCGTGAAAATCTCCCTTGAAATCGCCCAAATCCGAGACTTGAAACTCAAAAATGAATAAAAATGACGACTTCCGAATTTATGGGCTCTGCCCAATTATTTTCGCATCTGCGGATAAAAGTTCCGCATTTGTGGACTCGCATTTGTGAGACAAAGCTCGCATTTGCGATGCCAGGCTGCCAGGTGAAGTTCCGCATCTGCGGACACTCCTGTCGCACTTGCGACATCTGCTTCTGCACAAAATGACTGCACCTGTGAAGACCCCAGGCCAGCCTAGTCCCGCATCTGCATGATTTGGTGCGCATCTGCGGACACGCTTCTGCGAGAAGATGTCCGCTTCTGCGATCGAAGCCTTGACATGCCTG
This sequence comes from Nicotiana tabacum, assembly GCF_000715075.1. Taxonomy (NCBI): domain Eukaryota; kingdom Viridiplantae; phylum Streptophyta; class Magnoliopsida; order Solanales; family Solanaceae; genus Nicotiana; species Nicotiana tabacum. Next base: position 87,569,068 of record NC_134103.1, read on the forward strand.
GGCGCATCTGTGATGGAAGGCTCGCATCTGTGAGCTCGCACCTGCGGGCAATAATCCGTAGGTGCGATTACAACAGAAGGAAAAAAATTCAGATTTTGTTTAAGTCCAATTCTTGATCCGATTTCAATCTGTATCACTCTCGGGGTACTCGGGACCCCATACGAATATACCAACAAGTCCAGTAACATAATACGGACTTACTCGAGGTCTCGTATCACGTCAAACAACGTTGAAATTACAATTTAGACCCTGATTCAAACTTTGAGTTTTAAACTTTTTAATTTGCAAACCTCGTGCCAAAACATATTAAATGAATCCGGAATGACTTCAAACTTAGCACACAAGTCATAAATGACATAACGGAGCTGTTCAAATTTCAAGAATCGGATTCCGGCTCCTATATCAAAAAATCAACCCCCGTGGTCAAACTTAGAATCTTTAGCCTTTAAATTGCTAGTTCCGTTAAATGGTCATAACTTGAGTTAGGGACCTCCAAATTAAATTTCGGGTATACGCCCAAGTCCCAAATTACGATATGGAGCTACCGGAACTGTCAAAATACTGATTCGGGTCCGTTTGCTAAAAATATTGACCAAAGTCAACTCAGTTGAGTTTTAAAGCTTTATTTCACATTTTAATCCATTTTTCACATGAAAACTTTTCGAAAAATTTTACGGACTGCGCATGCAAGTCGAGGAATGATAAATGGTGCTTTTCGAGGTCTTAAAATACAGAATTACTTATTAAATTTAAAGATGATATTTTGGGTCATCATAATACAAGGGAAAGTTATGAGATACCTTTTTACCGAAAGTTTGGAACAAAAATCTTTACCAATTCAAGCGTTATATTTCTAGTAAGAGACTATAATCTACAGAACAAGCTATAATTATAGAGTTCTTCCGTCAATCTTGAAATAATTCAATCTTTTGGTAGCTTTAAAATGTGTGTCTTATTTAAATCTTTATAAATTTAGTTATGAATTATTATTACCTTTCTTTAATACTTAATCAGAAAAATATGCATATATTTTGGGTATTTAATTTTGAATAAATTTTTTATTTGTGTATGTAACATTAAAAAGATTAATTTTTGGATAACTTTTATTTATAACAGCCAAAAATTATTTAAACGTCAAATGTTGTTACAGGTGTATAATAGTCATTCACTGTAAAAATCAAAAACCTTAGAACAAATGATGTTATTATAGAGAGATTTGATTGTACAAACAATATATAACTAATGCAATTTCCTTATGCCATGATTATTTCCTTCTACACCTCAAACCAGACGTCCTCTAACCTTCAATAATTAAGTTTTATAAACTAGAAATTTAAATTAACATATCCCAGTTGTCCATCCTCTTTCCATTTGTAGCCATATATGATTACTTCACCATTTTCATTTGGATATAATAAAGGGATTAGATGTAAACTAGTTATATGGTATAAATAATCTGAGGTACTTATACTCATGGGCTGATACGAGTAAGAGACGGTGTGGTACGTCACCCACAAGTTTTGGTCGAAACTATGCAATAATATGTATATATGCATGTATATATAGAAGGAATGCATACAAATATTTTAAGTGGCATCCTCAGTAACAAAAACGCTCAACGTGCCACTGGCAAGGCACTATAATTTTCACCTTAGTGCGATTCCTGCCTAGCTCACATATTTAAAAGCTTTTATTTTGTGCATTTAAGACAACTACAATTACATGAGGATCCTTTGTTTCTTCTTTCTCTTTCCTTAATTGCTCTTTTTTGTTTATTAGTAGTTCCCATTAACTTTTTGTTTGATTTTATTAGTTTATTCTGAAATTTCTTTTCTCCTTTTTTTAATTTAACAGAAAAAATTTAAAAAAATCTTTCACAAATCTATTCAAAAAAATCTTCATTGTTGCGCTTTCCTAACCCCTCTATGATTTATCAATAGATGATGAAAATATAATAGTTTCTCTAGGAGCACAACTCTAGTAATCTATTTGCACAAACCAAAAACAAAACTAGAAATCCTTGATAAGTTATTGTTCTAATCAATGATAGAAGTTTATTTTGTCGTCAGATTGCTCTAAAGTAGGACAATTGTATATAATATTGAATGAGTTAATTTTCATAAAAAATATAAATTAAAAAATGTCCGTAAACTTACTTATGTTTTAATGTTTAGAGTGCTTATTAGTATAAGTTTTTGCCTTGAGTATCTAAATATAAAGTGATAATGAGCCTTTTTTCTTGTACAAAATGCATAATCCAGTTGATTTATGCTTTTTTCCCAAGTTATTATCATTATTACGTAATCTTTTTGCTCGATCGATTTGTCTATATTATCTCAAAAAATGAATAATCCGAACTGAAACCCAAATGGACCAAATTGATTAAATTTATACCTTATTTAGACAATCTAAATTCTAATATGACTATGTTCAAAATTTGTGGCACCAGGTGCTTCTAAATTATGAATCTGCCTCTGCTTATACTATAGTAAAAGTAAACTTGAGATAAGATAATCCCACATTTTTTCTTGAAATTATATCGTATCCCTTCAAGCAAACAAACTCTTAAAAGATAGGATTGTAATAACTACAAATTAATTTTAATTATCCTCCATGTACTCTCCATATTTCTCTATATCGTACATTGTATATGTTATCTCACTGTATTCAAAACTAGAAAATCAGTAAACATTAGTTTAAGAAAACAATACAGAAAAATTCCAAGCCCACAAGTTTCTTGTGTGTCCTTAAGAAATTTAATCCCCTCACGGTTGCCCAAGGTTTCAGATTAATTCCTCCCAAGATAGAACGGAATAACTATTCTGTGATAGAGGCACTTCAAATTACAGAACTTCGGCGAACTCAAATGGCGGAGTAAATCACACAAAATGCTTACGTTTTTGCTTTTGAAAAATAATGCAGAATGCAGAAGATAGAGGGGAGAGATGTTCAGATTTCGGTGGTGAAAAATGAGGCTAAGCCTCTCTATTATAGCAACGAAGTTGAGTTCCAACAGGTGCAAAGGTGCCATGTCGTTGATAAGGTGTCTATTCAGCAGAAATTATTTAAATTTCTGTTGAATGGAATGTTTGGTCGCGAACTCGACCGATGGAAAATAATTCCACGATCTTCCAAATTCAAATTTTTCCGAGAAAAAATATTAGAAAAGAAAATATTAAATGATGGGAAAGGAAAATAAATTTGGTCCAAAAAATTATCAATCAATCATATCAATTGACCAAATCCGAATCCGAATCCGAAGTCGAAGTCGAAGCCGAAGTCGAAGCTGAGCCGAGCGAGCGACGACGACGACGGCATGAGGCTTGCTCTCTTCTTAACTCTTTAAGAGGTAGAAGAAGTGCTTCCATATATAAGCACAAGAATTTCCTCTTCCTATCCAATTAGGGACAAAGTTCCTTTGTAAAATGAACTAATTCAAAATTTTATTTCCCTCCATTTTCCATTCACACCTCTTTTATTTTTACTAACAAAACCCAACAATCCCCCACAATCCCCCACATGAATGGGGAATGGCTATCCGAAAAAAATATGCATGAAAAAACTGTGTGATTCGCAAGTAAGGATTAATCGCATTTAGATAAGTAGGTTTTCCTTTGAACATATGTCGGATATACTCGATCAATCGGTAGATTTTATATCTTTGAACCATCGAATTTTGGTGTATACCTAGACAACCATACGTTACATAATCAACCCTTAACCATTTTTTGTTCTCATTGTTATGTTCATTTCAGCCATGAATACCGCCTGGTTTCATAAGTGCGTAGAGAACTGGCCTTAAAACATTCTCCTTGAAGTGGCTTACACGTCACACTTACATAGGTGATTCCTAAACGTGTTATTCCGTAGATACACTATTTGATATACCCCGTATCAAACTTAGAAACCATTAAAAAGCCTTAATATTTTATCCTTGGTACTGAACATTGTCTTCATCATGAGAATGGACCAAAATTTTATTTGACAATGTTGAACCGTCACTAATGAATTTGTTTGATCTCCTTGAACCTAGATCTTGGGATCTCCAGTCTTCTAGGTAGAGTTACCGCAACAGTGACTTGTCCTTGGCCATAGTCCCATTCTCTTTGATGACTTCTCAACCGCCTCTCTAGGTAGGCCTTTTGTAAGCGGATCTGATACATTATCTTTTGACTTTACATAGTCAATTGTGATAATTCCACTAGAGAGTAATTTATCTAACGGTATTATGCCTTCGTCGATGTGACGAGATTTCCCGTTATACATAACGCTCACAGCCTTTCCTATTGCCGCTTGACGGTCGCAATGTATGTATACAGGTGCCAAAGGTTTGGTCCAAAATGGAATGTCTTCTAAGAAATTCCGGAGCCATTCAGCTTCTTCACTGGCCTTGTCTAAAGCTAAAAGCTCAGACTCTATTGTAGAGCGGGTGATGCATGTCTGTTTGGACGACTTCCAAGACACTGCTCGTCCACCAATGGTAAAAATGTATCCACTTGTGGATTTTGATTCCGTTGATCCAGTGATCCAATTTGCATCACTATATCCCTCAATAACTGCGGGATAATTATTGTAATGCAGTGTATAGTCTTGGGTATATTTCAAATATCCCAAAACTCGTTTTATTGCTATCCAATGAGCTTGGTCGGGATTACTTGTGTATCGACTAAGCTTACTTATCGCATAAGCTATATTAGGTCGTGTACAATTCATAATGTACATCAAACTTCCCAACACTCGAGCATATTCCAATTGAGACTTGCTTTGACCTTTATTCTTTACAAGAGTATGGTTTAAATCAATTGACGTTTTTGCTTCTTTAAAGTCCAAATATTTGAACTCTTCAAGTACCATTTTAATATAATGAGATTGAGACAAATCTAGACCTTGAGGAGTCTGAAGGATCTTAATTCCCAAAATTAAATAGGCAACTCTTAAGTCTTTCATATCAAACTTACTAGTAAGCATGCGATTAGTAGCATTTATGTTAGCAATGTCGTTACTCATTATCAACATATCATCCACATATAAACAAACAATGACTATTTAATTTGGAGTATTCTTAATGTAAACACTTTTATCACACTCATTGATCTTGAAACCATTTGACAACATTGTTTGGTCAAATTTCGTATGCTATTATTTTGGTACTTGTTTTAGTCCGTAAAGTGACTTAACAAGTCGACACACCTTCTGTTATTTTCCGGGAACTACAAACCCTTTAGGTTGATCCATATAAATTTCTTCCTCCAAATCTCCATTTAAGAAGGTTGTCGTCACATCTATCTGATGGATTTGAAGGTCATACACGGCGGCTAACGTTATTAACACCCGGATAGATATAATCCTTGTTACCGGCGAGTATGTGTCAAAGTAATCAAGACCTTCTCGTTATCGAAACCCTTTAACAACTAGTCTTTCCTTATATGTGTTAATAGTACCATTAGCTTTCATTTTCCTTTTGAAAATCCACTTAGAACCCAAAGGTTTATTTCCTGGAGGAAGATCAACCAATTCACAAGTATGATTACTTAATATGGATTCTATCTCACTATTGACTGCCTCTTTCCAATATTGTGCTTCCGAGGAAGACATTGCTTCTTTGAATGTTTGAGGCTCATTTTCCAATAAGAATGCCAGAAAATCTGGTCCAAAGGAAGTAGCTGTCCTTTGACGTTTACTACGTCTTGGATTTTCCTCATCAAAAATACTTTCCTTTGCTTCTTCCTGAGGCCGCTTAAATTTTTCACTAGAGGACTCACATTCCATTTTATACGGATAAATATTCTCAAAGAATTCAGCATTATCTGATTCAATTACCGTATTAATATGAATGTCGGTATTTCCTGATTTATGAATCAGAAAATGATATGCCTTACTATTTGTTGCATATCCTATGGAAACGCAATCAACGGTTTTGATCCAATCTTTACCCTTTTGGGTTTAGGGACTTTCACTTTAGCCAAACACCCCCACACTTTAAAATATTTTAAGTTGGATTTCCTTTCTTTTCATTATTCATATGAAATGGATTGCGTTTTGCTATGGGGAACTCGATTGAGTATTTGGTTAGCTGTAAGAATAGCTTCCCCCCACAAGTTCTGAGGTAAACCAGAATTTATTAACAAGGCATTCATCATCTCCTTTAACGTTCTATTCTTTCTTTCCGCAATTTTATTAGATTGCGGTGAGTAAGGGGCAGTTGTTTGGTGAATAATACCATATTCCAAATATATTTCTTCAAAAGGAGATTCATATTCGCCGCCTCTATCACTTCTTATCATTTTGATCTTTTTGTCTAGTTGCATTTCAACTTTATTTTTGTATTGCTTGAATGGATCCATTGCTTCATCTTTGCTATTAAGTAAGTAAATATAGCAATATCTAGTACTGTAGTCAATAAAAGTTATGGAATACTTTTTCCAATCGCGAGATGGTATTGACTTCATGTCGCATATATCTGTGTGAATTAAGTCTAAAGGATTGGAATTCCTTTCAACTGACTTATAAGGATGCTTAACATACTTTGATTTCACACATATTTAACATTTCGAGTTATTGCATTTGCATTCAAACTTAGGCAATACTTTCACATTAATCATTTTTCGCAAAGTTTTGAAGTTGACGTGGCCTAAATGTTCATGCCATAAATTATTCGACTCAAGAAAGTAAGAAGAAGCCTAAATTTTATTCATATCAATGGCAATTACATTGAGTTTGAAAAGGCCCTCACTAAGATAACCTTTTCCTACATACATTTTATTCTTACTAACTACAACCTTGTCGGAAACAAAAATACACTTAAAGCCGTTTTTGACTAGAAGTGATGTTGAGACTAATTCTTCTGCATTTCAGGAACATGAAGGATATCATTTAGAGTCACAATCTTGCCAGAAGTCATCTTCAAAACTATCTTGTACGTTCCTTCAATTTTTGCAGTAGCAGAATTTGCCATAAAAACTATCTCGTTGGGTCCAACGGGAGTATAAGTAGTAAACAACTAATTGTTAGCACAAACATGATGAGTAGCCCCCGGATCAATCCACCATTCTCTAGGATTTTCGATTAGGTTGCATTCCGAAAGCACGGCACATAAATCGTCTATTTCATAATTCTTCTCAATCATGTTGGCTTGGCTTTTCTTCTTGTCCTTTTTTGGTGCACGACATTCAGCAGCCTTGTGTCCAACCTTTCCACAGTTGTGGCAATTATCTTTGAACTTCTTTTTTCTTGGGTAATTCTTTGGTCCAGACGGCTTCTTTCTCCTTTTGCTCGTCGAAGCTTCCTCAACAATATTTGTACCCATTATTGTTAAATTTTCACGAGACTTCTTTTCTACAGCCTTGTTGTCCTCTTCAATCCTTAAGCGAACAATAAGGTCTTCCAACATCATCTCCTTGCGCTTATGTTTCAAGTAGTTTTTAAAGTCCTTCCACATTGGAGGTAACTTTTCAATAAATGTTGCAACTTGAAACGCTTCATTTATGACCATACATATAATCATAAATTTAGAATTAATAATATAATCAATATCTTTAATAAAAATATTTATTCAATTTATACCTTCGGCAAGGAGGTCATGAACGATGACTTGCGGTTCTTGAACTTGAGTTATGACAGACTTACTGTCAACCATTTTAAAGTCCATGAACTTTGCGGCAACAAACTTCTTAAGTCCAGCATCTTCCGTTTTGTACTTCTTTTCAAGAGCATTCCACAACTCTTTCAAAGTTTCCATGACATTGTAAACACTGTACAAGCCATCTTCCAAACAACTCAATATATAATTTTTGAATAAGAAGTCAGAATGCTTCCATGCCTCTGTGACCACAAATCGTTCATTAGCCGGAGTCTCTTCTCTCAAGACCGGAATGTCCTCGCTGATAAAGCGCTGCAGACTGAGTATGGTCAGGTAGAAGAATATTTTCTGCTGCCAACATTTGAAGTCCACGCCGGAAAATTTTTCGGGCTTTTCTGCCGGTACCATCGCCGGTGTAGGCATTGTGCCACTTGAAGACGTCGTAGCCATTGCAGCAGTAGTCATTCCAACAGAATCATTTTGTTGTTCCGTACTTGTTGTTATTTTTCTGTAAGAAATTGACACAAACAGAATTAGTATCTCGGTAAAAATTTTATATCTTCAAACCGAATACAAATAACCGAGTAGAAAATCACAAGGATTTTAATCTCGGATTGAGTAGAAAGTCACAAAGACTTTAATCTCAAACTGGAGTAGAAAATCCGAAAATTTTAATCTCCAAAACGGGAGTAAAAAATCACTACGATTTTAATCTCCCAAATCAGATAGTAAGATGAATACAGAAATAAATATTAAATTCTTTAAGCTTGTTATCTCATTGTATTCAAAACCCGAAAATCAGTAAACATTAGTTTAAGAAAACAATACAGAAAAATTCCAAGCCCACAAGTTTCTTGTGTATCCTTAAGGAATTTAATCCCCCAAAGTTGCCGAAGGTTTCGGATTAATTCCTCCCAGGATAGAATGGAATAACTATTCTGTGATCGCGGCACTTCAAATCACAGAACTTCGGCGAACTCAAATGGCGGAGCAAATCACACAAAATACTTGCGTTTTTCTTTTGAAAAACAATGCAGAATGCAGAAGATAGAGGGGAGAAATGTTCAGATTTCGGCGGTGAAAAATGAGGCTAAGCCTCTCTATTATAGCCAACGAAGTTGAGTTCCAACAGGTGCAAAGGTGCCATGTCGTTGATAAGGTGTCTATTCAGCAGAAATTATTTAAATTTCTGTTGAATGGAATGTTTGGTCGCGAACTCGAGTTGGAAAATTATTTAAATTTTTATTGAATGAAATATGTTAAGATCACAAGTTTTAAAAATATTTTTCTTTTTTCTTAAACTCTGTGACTAGTTAAACTAACTCATCTAAATTTAAATTTTGGAGTATCTTTATTTGAGTGGTTTACAAACAACTAGCAAAGCAGACTTCAGAAGAACTTTGAGAAGACTTTGGGGGTGTAGAGGCAGAAGACTTTGTGAAGGAAAAACGCAACAATGGCCGACCCTGTAATTGGTGCTACTGTTCAAGTTTTGCTTGAGAAGCTGCTTTCTCTCACTAGTGAGGAAGTCAAAAGTTTAAGGAACTGCAAGAAAGATCTCAAAATGCTGAAAAAAACTCTAACGATGATCCAAGCTTTCATTCATGATGCTGAAAGACGACAAGTTGAGGACCAGACTGTGGAAGAATGGCTCAAGATGCTTGAGAAAGTTGCCGAAGATGCTGAAAATGTGTTTGACGAATTCAGATATGAATCTCTCAAAGCAGAAGTTATGAAGATCCAAAACAAACCGATGAAAAAGGTCCGTAACTTTGTTTCTAATACAGTTTTAAAGTGGAAAATGTCTCGGAAAATCAACAACATCAGTGATGAGTTGAGTGCTATCAATAAGTTAGCCAAAGACCTCGGTCTCCAACCCCCAAGAGGTCCTTCTCGCCAAATATTACCAGTTCGAGAAACAGATTCTGTGGTAGTTGCTTCTGATGTTGTTGGTAGAGACAAAGATGTTTCTGAAATAAAGGAGAAGATGTTGAACATGAGAGAGGATGTTGTTCTGTGCACCATTCCCATAGTGGGTATGGGAGGCTCAGGGAAAACAACTGTCGCTAAGATAATTTTTAATGATGAACAGATCAAGCAACATTTTGAAAAGAGAGTTTGGTTGTGTCTACCTGAAATGTTAGAAACTAAGAGCTTTCTTGAATTGATGCTCGAATCATTGACAGAAAGGAAACTTGAGGTCCAAAGTAGGGATATTATAGTCAAGAAGCTGCAAGATGAATTGGGAGGAAAAAGGTATTTGCTTGTCCTGGATGATTTGTGGCGTGTTGACCCTACAATATTGTGGCACGATTTCTTGGACACCTTGAAAGGAATAAATACATTCAGAGGAAACTGCATTCTTGTGACTACTCGTAGGGATCAGGTGGCATCCTCTGTAGCAGCAGATCCTCATACGTTGAAAAAATTAACAGATGATCATTGTTGGTCCATTTTCAAACAAAGAGCATTTGTTGATGGGGAGGTTACAGAGGAATTAGTGAGCATGGGCAACAGGATTGTTGAAATGTGTAAAGGTCTACCATTGGCAGCAAGTGTGTTGGGAGGCCTCTTACGCAACAAAGAAAAACATGAATGGCAGACAATTCTTGAGGGCAATCCCCTTGTTGCAGGTGAAGATGATAGTGGGCAAAGTAGCTTGAAGAAAATACTAAAACTCAGCTATTTTTATCTACCATCTCCACATCTGAAAAAGTGTTTTGCCTACTTTGCAATGTTTCCAAAAGATTTTGAGTTTGAAAAGGACCAACTAATCCAACTCTGGATGGCAGAAGGCTTTCTTCGTCCATGTCAAAAGACCACTGTGATGGAAGACGTTGGTAACAAGTTTTTTGAACTTTTGTTGGAAAATTCCTTGCTGCAAGATGTTAAGCTAGATGAGCACAACAATATAACACACTGTAAGATGCATGATCTTGTGCATGATTTGGCTGAAGATATTTTAAAATCTAAACTATTTGATGGTGGAGATAATCTTTCTCAAGTTCGATACTTTGGATGGAACTCACCAAGAGATCAAATAGAGAAGATTAATGAGCCTGGACGTTTATGCACGTTGTTCTGGAAAAGCAGTGATATGTCTGAAGATATGCTATTGAGCTTTCAGTTCTTGAGAGTTTTAAATTTGTCCCAGTCAGGCATCAAGGAGTTGTCAGCCTCAATCGGCAAGCTAATATACTTGAGATATCTTGATCTCTCTAGGACTAGTATCGATGCCTTACCCAACTCCATTTGCAAGCTCTACAATTTGCAAACGCTTAGAGTCAATAACTGCAATATCCTCAATGGGTTTCCAGATGAGATGGAACACATGATAAGTTTGCGACACATATATTACAACTCTTATCGCTTTCAGATACTTAACATGGGTAAATTGACTTGTCTTCAAACGCTACAACATTTCAAGGTAGGTTTAGAGAAAGGTCGTGGGATAGAAGAATTAGGCCATCTGAAAAACCTTAGAGGTGAATTGACGATCAACGGTCTGCAATTGGTCCGTAATAGAGAAGAAGCTGGAAGAGCATACCTAAAGGAGAAACCAAATATCTACAAGCTGGCATATTTTTGGTCCAATCGTGGATGTGAAATCAATGATGAGTATGTTTTGGATGGTCTTCAACCGCATCCTAACTTGAAAACCTTAGAGGTAGTTGACTACTTGGGGACTCGATTTCCTTCATGGTTCAATGGAGAATTTCTACCAAATTTGGTCAAGTTGAAATTAATTGGTTGCAGAAAGTGCATAGAAATTCCATCACTTGGCCAACTAAAACTCCTTCGGCATCTTGAGCTGGTCGGGTTCGATAAGATGGAATGCATTGGACCTGCATTTTATGGTGTTGATGTTAACTATAATGGATCGAGCAGCAATAACGCCAATATCCAAGTGTTCCCGTTACTCAAAGAACTGGTATTGAAGCATATGCCTAGCCTCATTGAGTGGAAGGGAGTGGAATTGATGCCAACAAGAGATGGTGGTCGAGACAGAGTTGTAGTAAGAATGTTTCCTGCGCTTGAGAAGTTGAGCATTAGCAATTGTCGGCGGTTAAAAAGTACTCCAAATCAATTTGAAGTCCTACGTGAATTAAGCATTGAAGTAGTTGACAGTGAAATGCCATTGTTGACCTTGTGCAGCAACTTGACATCTCTCGTAGAGCTTACTGTCTATGATGTGAAAGAGCTCACTTGTCTTCCAGATGAGATGCTACGCAACAATATTTCTCTTCAGCATCTATCCGTCTTAAAATGCGGAGAGTTTCGTGAATTGCCACAAAGTATGTACAATCTCCAGTCTCTTAAGAGCTTAAAGATTAGATTCTGCAATATCAGTTCCGTTCCTGTTCCCAGTGGAGAGAATCATTTGACTTCCCTCCGAAGTCTTGATTTTTACAGTTGTGATAGATTGACCAGTTTACCAAGTGAAATGCTAGAGCATTGTCGGTCTCTGGAATTTTTGTCGGTCAGCTGCTGTAACAACTTAGTTTCCTTGCCTTTACATGAGTGGGAAATGCCTTCACTTTCATATTTAGATATATCAGAATGTCCCAAGATGAATAGTATACCCGCAGGGGGCCTTCACCGTCTCACTGGGTTAAGGGAATTGATCATAGGTCTTTTCTCAGAGTTGGTAGATTTCGAGGCATTCCAGTTGATGTTCAATGGCATTCAGCAGCTATCGTCCCTTCGTACATTCTGGGTGTACGGACGTGCGAACTGGGATTCTCTGCCCTATCAGTTTATGCAACTCTCTGCCCTAACAAGGATGGTAATATTTAATTTCGGAATCGAGTCCCTTCCTCAGAACCTTGACAACCTTATTTCTCTTGAAAGTTTAGAGCTATGGAGCTCCGAAAGGCTACAACGTGTGGACTTCTCAGGTGTCATGCCCAAATTACGGAGACTGGAGATCCATAATTGTCCATTGTTAGAAGCTCTGTCGGGTCGGGTCGTCAACCTTGTTTCTTTGGAAGCGTTATATTTATCAAACTGCAAAAAGCTACAGCATCTGCCATCCGGAGATGACATGCGACGCCTCACCAAGTTACGGTGCCTGAGAATTGAAGCTTGCCCACAGTTAGAAGAAAGTTGCACCAATCGGAGTGGCCCAAACTCCCAATGGTCCAATATTTCCCATATTCCAGAAATTTACATTAGGGGGAGAACCATTCCAATCTTACGTAAGTTTCTGTTTTTGTTTCTGTTTCTGAGTCAATTTTTTTCTTTTCTTTTTCAATTGTTCCTCTCACCATTCTCCTTCGCTCTTTTATTGTTTTCCAAACTATTCATTCCCAAAACCAATACATGTTATAACATTACTGAAGAATTCGATAAAAAAAAGTTTATATTAATTTGATCCTTTTCTTACAATTATTTGACATCAAGAAAATTGCAAAATTATCAGTGAATTGCATTTGTGCATTCCCTTCAGCATTCTTCCACTTTAAACTGTTGGACCGGTTAGAACCAATTGTTGTTCTTCAAATTCTTCATCAAACAAAGAATATCTATATTTCTTTAAAGTTGTGGTTTAATTATGAAAATTTATGTTCTTTCTCATAGGTGACTAGATCAAATATCATGCTACAAGGTTGCTCTAGCAGTCTCTCCTGAGCATGGAATCTGTGGTGGGTTGTCTAATTTGTGGTGCGCTTTGGTCTGAATTTTGCTGAGGACAGAATCTTTGCCTTGTAGAATCTCTCAAATGAAAGGAACAATCTCGTCTCTTTATGGCTCAAAGAGCTCCATGTATGCATACTTTGTCTCCCTCCTATTTTAAGTATTTCTGCTAAAGAATGCATCAAATGATGAATATGTTCTCATGTGATACTTCAAATGCTTGTTGCAAAATAAAAACCTCTTTTTGTTTTTGGCTAGTTGGTCTTCTTTTCTATCTTTTCTCTTTTCTTTTAGGCAACTGCTTTTATTCCTTGTAATAGGAAATTAGCTTGTTTTTTAAGTTATTTTATGCACAGATAATTCGTGTAGCATTTTATAGCTTATAAATGAGTATTGGCATTTTCAGTTTATCATTTGATGATTTCCAATAATATGACCTTCCCCGTTTATTAAGGATCTTTTCATTTTACTGTTTTGATAAACCTTGTCACATGCCTCAACAATATATGAAATTGTGTAAGTGTTAATATTTCAGTTTTGAAAGGGAATGCTTTTGTTAATTGCAAGGAGATTTAGGATGTAAGCTGTTAGGAAAAGCCTACATTAGTTTCTCTCTATTCGGTGCTTCACTCAATATAATTCTTCTTCTTTTTTTCCTTTGCTCGAGCTTCAGTCCATGCAATTACATTGACGATAGGAGTGTTTATTGCATTCTCACAATATTTAAACTTCACCTAGTTTCCTCATTTCTTTTGTTGGGACCCTCCTCTCTCTCAACCTGTACAAAAGAAGAATCTCAGTATTTAGTCCATCTAATCAGGTGCTATGGTGAAGATAATAAAGGATATGGATGGTCAGTGGCTACTCTGCTTATTGGACCAAGATTTCCATGAAGATAAAAAAGACTGTTATGTCATGAATCTTACAGCAAAGAGTGCTTTATCGGCTCTTAAAACGGCCTTAGCAGTATCTGTTCAGCTTAACATGTTTTGCTTTCTCCTAAAGCGTCTTTTTTTTTGGTTGTTACTTGTGATGATCTGCTTCTCCATTTTCCAAGAATGAAATGTTTGCCGAGACTGACTTTTTACCATTTCCTGTGTTTCAGATTCATGGTTGAAACAACATCATGGACTTTGTCAAAATGGTAGACTGGAAAAGACCTCTCTTAGATGTGATTCAGTGTCATGATTGGGAAGGGAAACTGCATTTCTTATAGGGTGCGGCCCTTCCTTGGATCCTGTGCGAACGCGAGATGCTTTGTGCACCGGGCTGTTTTTTTTTTTAATTTGCACTTGGCTGAAGCTGGATCAGAGACATTATTTCTTTGTATGAGGAAAATCCTGGACTAAGATTTAACATCAGAGGCCTTTCCCGCACAGTGTACATGCTACACCTGCCTCTTCTTATAAACAGAAATTTTTGTCTCCACCAAACAGTTTAAACTTTTAGCACTTATTTACTCACTTCAGAACGCCATTTCACTCTTTGATTGATTCGATGAGCTGATCTTTGATTCCTATGACGAAACGGCAAAGGTGATGATGTGCAGTTGTGTTAACTTTGGTGCTTTTTTGGGTATGTGAAAAGGAAAAGGAAGTGGATTTAGGTTAATTTGATAATCAACTTGATTATTTTCAAACCATTGATTTAAGTGTATTTTGATTTTAAGTTTCTTGTACCAGTGAGCTTTTTCGAGTTTATATTAGTAAACATGAACACGTGACGTGATAAAATTGGACTACTGAAGTGCAAACGGCTACAGCATCTGGACTTCTTAGATGACATGCCCAAATTACGGAATCTGGAGATAGATGATTGTCCATTGTTAGAAGCTCTACCAGATGGGCTCGTCAAACTTGTTTCTTTAGAAGAGTTAGTTTTATTGAACTGTGAAAAACTACAGCATCTGCCATCTGTAGATGCTATGCGACCCCTCACCAAATTAGTGTACCTGCTAATTGACGACTGCCCACAGTTAGAAGAAAGTTGTGTTGGGAATAAACCCCGTACAAAAATAATATTCACAGTAATAAAAGCAGAATAATCACGTAGCACCGAGATACGGTAATTAACAAGAATAAAAGAGTGACAACGACACCAAGATTTTTACGTGAAAAACCCTTTGAATAAGGGAAAAAACTACGGTTCCGAGACGAGCAACTGATATCACTATAGTAAGGAATTTTACACTTTGTAGGTCCGAGTAAAATAATCCAAAGACCACTACAACACTCAAAAGAAATAACCTTCTTTTGATATTCCCACCTCACTATAATATCGCTCACTCTCTATTTTTCTCACAGACTATTTTCTTATACTTTGTCTGTGAAACCTCACTCTTTCTTTCTCTCTCTGTTGGTGTATTTTATAATGAGAGCAAGACACCTATTTATAGTATTTAGGATTGCTTCATTGATGTCATCAATGATCTCATGAGTTTGACAAGAGTCAAATATTCAATGTGAAACCAAAGAAATATTTACCATAAAATCTTCCTTACTATTCTTTTAGTTGGTTTGACATTTCAAAGCCGAAAGGAAGATGTCTTCCTTACACATGGGATGGACCCATCAAATCTCCCCTTCCAGTCTCATGCACCTTAAGGAGGTAACTCCAGTTTTTCATATAGAGTTCATGCCGACAAGTTCTTTGCATAGCTCGAACTTGTCTCTTGGTACCACATTGGTCAGCATATCCAAAGGATTCTCACTTGTATAGATCTTCAAGACTTTTAGAGATTCATTCTCTACTATTTCTCGAATCCAGTGATATCTCACGCCGATGTGTTTGGTCCTTGCATGGTACATGGAGTTCTTGCTAAGGTCTATTGCACTTTGACTGTCACAATAGACGACATACTCCTTCTTATGCAATCCAAGCTCTTAAAGGAACCGTTTCAACCATATCATCTCCTTGCCAACTTCAGTAGCGGCAATATATTCTGCTTCAATTGTAGAGAGTACGACACACTTCTGCAACTTCGACTGCCATGATATAGCTCCTCCTGAAAATGTGAACAAATATCCAGTAGTGGATTTTCTGTTATCAATGTCACCTGCCATATCAGCATCTGTATAGCCCTTCAAGATTGGATCCACATACAACAACAATATAATAAAGTTAATTTTAGAAAATCTTTTAAAGTATACACATGGATCAGAATATGTCTTTGTGTAAGTTTGACTTTTCATGAATGAGTCAAACTTCTTGTACCACTACCTTGGTGCTTGCTTCAACCCATAAAGACTCTTATTCAGTTTGCACACCATGTGTTTCCTTTCAGCTACTTCAAATCCCTCTGGTTGCTCCATATAGATCTCCTCTTCCAAATCTCCATAAAGAAATGCAGTTTTCACATCCAACTGTTCCACTTCAAGATCTAGGCTAGCTGTTAAGCTCAAAATTGTTCGAATAGAAGTCATTTTGACAACAGGTGAGAAAATTTCATCAAAATCAATACCTTTCTTCTGTTCAAGGCCTTTTACCACCAATCGAGCTTTGTATCTAACAAGCTTGCCATTTCCATCCTTCTTGAGTTTAAAGACCCATTTGCATTTGAGTGGTCTTTTTCCCTTTGGAAGTTCAACCAACTTGTACGTGCCATTTTTCTGTAGAGATTCCATGTCCTCTTGCATGGATTTTATCCACTGATTCTTTTCTGGATGGGACATCACCTCCTTAAGACTTTCTGGCTCCCATTCATCACTGATGATGATATACTCTGTGGAAGGGTACTTGCATGACTCTACCCTTGGCCTCTCTGATCTCCTCAGAGGTTGAGGTTATTCTTCTTCCTGAGTGGGGTGCTCCACTTCCTCGACACCTTCATCAAGTTGCTCCCCCTGCTCAATAACCTCACTAGGTTGCTCCCCCTGCTAGGCAACCTTGTTGGTCGTACTTTATGCACTTGTGGGATTGTTAGAAGTAGAAGGAATAGTAAGAAGGTTAGGAATAATACCATTCTTGGCCTTCTCCGGCATATCATCAGCAGTTCCAACTTCACTTTCTCGGAAGACTACATCTCTGCTTCTGATGATTTTCTTCTTTACAGGATCCTACAATCTGTATCCGAACTCTTCATCTCCATATCCGATGAATATGCATGGAACAGATTTATCATCCAGCTTTGTTCTCTGCTCCTTTGGTACATGTCCAAAAGCCCTGCAACCGAACACCTTCATATGCGAGTAGGACACCTACTTGTTGGCCCAGACTCTCTCTGGGATGTCAAAGGCCAACGGAACTGATGGACTCGGTAACAGGCTGTCTGAACTGCTTCACCTCAGAATGACTTAGACAGTTTAGCCATTCTGAGCATGCTTCTCACCTTCTCCACAATGGTGCGGTTCATCCTTTCGGCTACGCCATTGTGTTGTCGGGTTCCAGGAACTGTCTTTTCATGTATGATCCCATGTCTAGAACAGTACTCTTCAAATTCCCTTGAAGTGTACTCACCTTCATTGTCACTTCGGAGACGTTTTAGTTTTTGGCATGTCTCTCTTTCCACCATAGCATGAAACTTCTGGAAAACTTAAAACACCTGATCTTTGGTTTTCAAAATATAAACCCATAATTTTCGTGAAGCATCATCAATAAAAGAAACAAAATATTTATTGCCGCCCATCGATTCAATTTCCATTGGACCACAAATATCAGAATATACCAAATCAAGTATATTCAATTTTCTTTCAGACGATGTCTGAAATGAGACTCTATGCTGCTTACCAAATAAACAGTAGTCACAAGGTTTTATCGTTGTACCTTTGGCATAAGAAATGCGTGATTTCCTAGAAAGAATCTGCAATCCCTTCTCGCTCATATGACCCATCCTTTTGTGCCACAAATCTGTAG
Organism: Nicotiana tabacum; assembly: GCF_000715075.1. Taxonomy (NCBI): domain Eukaryota; kingdom Viridiplantae; phylum Streptophyta; class Magnoliopsida; order Solanales; family Solanaceae; genus Nicotiana; species Nicotiana tabacum. Next base: position 87,587,135 of record NC_134103.1, read on the forward strand.
AAATCTCATCTTGTGCTGCGTTCAATTCATCTTGGCATATTTCTGTATTTGTCCTGTACAACGTGCCACGAGCAACTCCCTTTGTAATCACCAATGATTCCTAGGTGAGTCTCCACTTTTGATTTGTAAAATAGTTCTCGTATCCATCTCGATCTAAGGCAATTCCTGAGATCAAGTTCATCCGCAAATCAGGTACATGTTGCACGTCCTTTAGAACCAATGTGCATCCGACATTTGTCTTGATACAAATTTCACCGATCCCCGCAATCTTTGAGTAGCTTGTGTTACCCATTCTCACAAGGCCGAAATTACCTGCTACATATCTGCAAAAAAGATCTCTTACCGGTGTGGCATGGTAAGATGCTGATGTATCAACCACCCATTCCGACTCTGGACCTGATAAGTGCATGCATTCCTCTTCCTCGTTTATACAGAGGACAACATTATCATTGTTTTGCACCATGGCGGCTATATTGTCGTCATTCTTCTGGCCACTAGTTTCACCTTTGCCTTTCCTTGGATTTGGGCAATCTCTTTTGAAGTGACCTGGTTGATCACAATTGTAGCAATTTCTAGCTCTTGATTTGGATCGGTTCTTAGACTTCCCGCGAGCTCCGGATCAACCATAGTTGCTCGAACTCTTTTAATAACTCCTGCCTCTACCTTCTGTGATGAGAGCATGTCCTTGACTTTCAGGCTTCTTTCTCATCTTCTCATTGAGTAAAAGAGCCGATGTGACATCTTTCAACTCAATGGTAGCCTTACCGTGCAGGATGGTTGTTGCCAGATTATCGTACGAAGATGGCAACGAGTTCAACAACAAGATGACTTTATCTTCTTTCTCGATTTTTACTCAGAGATTGACGAGCTGTGTGATTAGTCCATTAAACATATTTAAATATTACAAAAAATTCATACCTTCACCCATGTGTAGGGCGTATAGCTGCTTCTTCAGGTACAATTTATTTGTTAGCGTTTTGGACATGTATAGGCTTCCAACCTTGCCCAAATGCCACGTGCGGTGTCTTCATCAATGATGTTATTTACCACATCATCTGATAAGTGTAACTTGATTGCACTAGCAACCCTTTCATCTAAGTCAGCCTAATCCTCAACTTTCATAGTATCAGGCATTTTGGCATCAACATCTAGTACCTTGTGTAATCCTTGTTGGATGAGCAGATCTCTAATCCTTCTTTGCCATGTTGAGAAACTGCTATCTCCGTTAAATTTTTCTATCCCATACTTTACTCCGAATATTTTTTTTTCATCGTGTATAGTACTACCGACAGTGAATAATATTTCTGTGAACGAGCAGAACCTGTGATCTGATACCAGTTGTTGAGAATAAACCCCTTATAAAAATAATATTTACAATAATAAAAGCGGAATAATCACGTAGCACCGAGATACGGTAATTAACAAGAATAAAAGAGTGACAACGACACCAAGAATTTTACGTGGAAAACTCTTTGAATAAGGGAAAAAACCATGGCCCCGAGACGAGCAACTGATATCACTATAGTGAGAAATTTTACACTTTGTAGGTCCGAGTAAAATACTCCAAAGACCACTACAACACTCAAAAGATATAACCCTCTTTTGATATTCTCACCTCAAATACAATATCGCTTACTCTCTATTTTTCTCACAGACTATTTTCTTATACATTGTCTGTGAAACTTCACTCTTTCTTTCTCTCTTTGTTGGTGTACTTTACAATGAGAGCAAAACACATATTTATAGTGTTTAGGAATGCTTCATTGATGTCATCAATGATCTCATGAGTTTGATAAGAGTCAAATATTCAATGTGAAACCAAAAAAATATTTACCATAAAATCTTCCTTACTATTTCTTTAGTTGGCTTGACATTTCAAAGCCAAAAGAAAGATGTCTCCCTTACACATGGGATGGACCCATCAAGTTGCACCAATCAGAGTGGCCCAAACTCCCGGTGGTCCAAGATTTCCCATATTCCAGAAATTTACATGGGGTAAAGAATTCAGAACTTAAGTAAGTCTCTATTTCATTTTCAGTTTCTGAGTCAATTTGTTTTCTTCTCTCCTCCATTCACCTTCTCTCCTTTAGTTTTTCCATACTTTTCAATCCCCAAACTAATACACGAAAAAAGTTATATATTAATTCAATCCTTTTTTCTTGCAATTATATGACATCAAGATATATGCAAAGTTATCAGTGAATTGCATCTATGCTTTCCTTTCAGCATTATGCTCTTTCACTTGAAAATAATTGTTGTTCTTCTAATTCTTCGTCAAACGGGGAATATGTACTTTCCTATAAAGATGTCATATTATCATGAAAATGCGTTCTTTCTCACAGGTAACTAGATCAAATGGTGTGCAGAAGGTTGCTAGTATATTAAGTCAAAATCTATTGGCAGTAATCACGTTGGCTATATTTTGTTTTATTATTTGGTAGAAGAATGGTATGACAAGTTTGTCAAGTTCTTTTTGGCATTCCTTTCCACAGAGGAACCACCGCGTTTGTTTTGTACACGAGCCAATGTGGCAGCCTTTCCTGAGCATAATTGGAATCTGTGATTGTTGAAGTGCACTCTGGCCTGCCTGAATTTTGTTGAAGGATATGATCTTCAACTGTAGACTCATTACTGGACTCTTTCAGTTCTAAGTTCTTAGTCTCTTCAATCAGTGCTCGATAATGACTCAAATGCATTGCAAAAGGTTGCTCTAGAGTTTAGAATTTCAATAAAGCTTGCTGGAAGTCCAAAAAGAGAATATTCCCATCCAGGCCTTGTTTAGTTACTGAGAAACTACACGTGTCTGTTCTCCATCTTTGGATGGCTGTGGTTGCATTTTTATTTCCAATGTAAGTATCCCAATTTCTTTTGATGTATTATTAAATTGACCCTCCCCTCCCCCTACCTGTACAAAAGTAGAAGAATCTCAGTACTTGTGATATCCATTCAGGTGCTATGGTGAAGATAATAAAGGTTATGGATTATCGGTGCCATTGAAATCTGTTCATGAGCTATTCATGAGTTGCAGCTCAAATAATTCTCACTGATGGCGCTAAATGTAGATAGTTTCAATGGATGCAGCTAGGAGGTTGCTGTGGTACAAAGACAAATTTTGCATTTGCTCTCATGTCAGCCAAGTCTTATACTTGTGTTGAAGTATGCTTAAGAACAATTTCGTCAATTTTTATTTTGTTTTTCAACTCCTATTCTCATGAAAATGCTATGCTACTTACCAGGGATGCTATTCTAGCAGCCTCCTTGGGAAAGACCTGGGACTTGAATGGATTAAACAGTTTGAGGGATATTCATCCATTTGGTTGAAGGATTCTCTACTCTTATTGGACCAAGATTTCCATGTAAGCTTCTTTCAAGTTGGTAATTGTAACGACCCGACTTGTCGTTTTAAGAAAATATACCCCGTCCAGTAACTTAAGGTCTCGAGAAGTTTCACAATATGTATTATGACCCGCGTATGTGGTCGAGCTTAGTTTTCGGAAGATTCGAAATTTAATTTAAAGAAATATTCTCATTTTGAAGCTTAAATTGAAAGAGTTGACTGGAGAATTGACTTTTGAGCAAACGACCTCGGAATAGAATTTTGATGATGTCAATAGCTTCGTATGGCGATTTCGGACTTCGGCATACGTCCGGATTCTGATTTGGAAGTCCGTAGGACGATTCGACGCATTTTGGCGAAAGTTGAAAAATAGAAGATTTTTGGAAAAATCTTACCGAAGGGTGAATTTTTGGATAACGAGGTCGCATTTCGATTCCGGAGATGGGAATAGCTCCATTATGTCATTTATGACTTGTGTGCAAAATTTGAAGTCATTCCGGATTGATTTGATACGTTTCGACGCAAATATAGAAGTTGGGAGATTTGAAAACTCAAAATTTGATTCGATGCGCGATTCGTAATTTCGGCGTTATTTGATGTGGTTTGAAGCCTCGACTAAGTTCGTATTGTATTTTGGGATGTGTTGGTATAATTGGTTGAGGTCCCGGGGGCCTCGGGTGAGTTTCGGATGGTTAAACGGACCAAAATTTAAAATTGAAGGAGCTGTTGGAACTCTGTCACTGGTGTCATCGCATCTGCGATGAAATGGAACGCAGATGCGCAATCGCAGATGCGAGGTTGAGATCGCAGATGCTAAAGTAGCAGGCCTGGGCAGTGGTCGCAGGTGCGAAAATTATCCCGCACCTGCGAGACCGCAGAAAACGGAACTTCTCCGCAGGTGCGAGAGGTCAGTGGGCATCGCAGAAGCAAGAAATTTCTCGCAAAAGCGAGCTCGCAGGTGCGTGAAATTAGTCCGCAGAAGCGGAATCTGGGCAAAACATTTAGGACAAAAAATGGTCATTTCATCATTTTCGATTTGAGATTTTGGAGCTCGGTTTCTGAGCGATTTTGGAGTAGTTCTTCACGACTTTGACTTGGGTAAATGTTCTATATCCTAAAGTGATTTTATTTCATGAATCTATGATTATATTCATCGTTTAATTCGGATTTAATAGAGGAAAATCAAGATTTTTGTAAAATCTTCCAAAAACGAAAATTTTAGATTTGGAAGTCGAGTTTTTATTGGAATTCGATAAAATTGGTATAGTTGAACTCGTATCGGAATGGGTATTCGGATTTCATGAAAATTATGTCGGGTTCCAAGAGGCGGGTCCCGCGTTGACTTTTTGGAATAAAATTTTTAGTCGACGTATTATTATCCAGAATTATTTTTGAAGAATTTTAATGAAGTTATACAATTAATTTGGATAGATTTGAGCTGTCCGGAGGTCAATTCAAGCAAGAAGACTATTTTGGAATATCGGCCTAACTTCAAAAGGTAAGTATCTTGCCTAACCTCAAGTGGGGGAATTATCCCCTTAGGCATTAAGTCTTATGTGCAATTTGTGTAATTGAAAACCATGTACGCGATGTGACGAGTACGTACTTGGGTTATATGGGCAAATTACATTGGTTAAAAATCTTTAGACGCCCTTATGTATTAAATGGGAAATTATTGGCACCTATTAAATTCTCTATTTGTCATGCCTAGATCCTTGTTTGTTGAAATTATTTTTACATGATGATTTGATGTAATTGCCACCTTGATTTTTATGTAAAATATTATTTTGCTGATTTGTTAATTTCCGGATATTTTGTTAAGATTTTTGTGCACATTATGGTCGAGCCATGGGCTCCTTATTGTGAAAAATAAGGTATGGTTGATTTTTGTGGCAAGTTGTGATATTTGAGCACTTGATGTGCAATCTGTGATAATTGTAATATTTGAGCATTTGGTGTGCAATTTATATGATGTTGTAATATTTGAGTACTTGAGGTGCAGTTTATGAGATGTGATATTGGCACAGTATATTGTGGGAGTTATGTTCGGGTGTTTGCACGAGGTTTCTGCCATGCTATTGTTACTATTGATATTTGCACATGCGGCGTGACAAGGCGGGATATATATATATATATATATATATATATATAATGTGGCGAGACAAGGTGGGAACATTATTGTGCACGTGTGGCGAGACAAGGCGGGAATTCATTTTACTATTGCACACGTGGCGAGACAAGGTGGGCTATGTCGGAAATTGATTTGTGATGGCTTGGGGGCATTGTTGATGTTGCATATTTACTTTTGGGACTACGAGGCGGTACCTCGGGAGTACTCTTTTTGTTGATATTTTCTATGGTTGCACTTGCCTTTGGTTATTTTATTTTTCCGTGATATGTAAATCCGTGTGTTCTTCCGCGATGTATTATTTGATTATATTGTGTGTTTGTATTCCTGGTTGTAATGTGTTGGCTTTGGCCCTTGTACGAGACTCTGAGGATTTGTGTTTCCAGCTTTTACTAACTTTTAAGGTTAAGTTGTTTTGAATAAAAGAAATTATTGTATACTTTAATTCTTATAAGTTTCACATCCAAATCATCAACTATCAGGTGTTTCATTTTATTGAAATGTTATTTTTCTCCACCAAATGATTTCTAAAATAAATTTATTCTTTTGTTGATTTCCTACTTGATTTAAATTATAAACTTACATTAATGGGAATAAATTGATCATGCGGATCTTATATACATTGATATTATTGGCACGTGAGTAGTCCATGCAGTTGTGATAGAAATATGGGCACGAGGTGCCGTGAAAATATAAAGGTGGGTTGAAACCCGTATTTGATAATTATGAAATGAGGTGTCACAGAGTGACTTTTAAATTGAAGAATTTTATTTTAAAAGATATTTATTTGAATGAGTTTTATATTCGAAGGATACATATTCGAAGGAAATATATATATGGAATGTATTTTATTTGAAGAGTTCTTATGTGAAAGACTTGTTTAATTGGTTGTAATTGTGTTCTTTCTTATTTGTCGGGGCAATAATTGTGGTGTTCTTGCTGCCTTACTGTTTATATCACTGCTATTTGTTCTCGATTATTTTAGTATGACACAGGTTATTTGACTAGTGAGTGTCTTGACTGTACCTCGTCACTACTCCACTGAGGTTAGTTTTTATACTTACTGGGCACCGCTGTGGTATGCTCATTCTACACTTCTGCACATTTTTTGTGCAGATCCAGGTATGTTTCGTTAGTAGCTGTGCGGGTCGTTGCTGTGGAGACTCAAGGTAAACTTGTTGGTGCGTTCGCAGGCTTCGAAGTCACTTTCAAGTTTTTATTTTGCACTGTTTATTCTTAGTTTTGGACAGTTGTATTTAGAAGCTTTCTAGAAAACACTCTATAGAGCTTATGACTTGTACTGCCGGGTTTTGGGAATTGTAAAACTTTAAGAGATTTCTATTTCAAATTGTTAGATGTTGTTTAAATAATGTTGTTGTTTCAATTAATGTTAGGCTTACTTAGTCCTTAAGACTAGGTGCCATCACAATACCCATACGGAGGGGATTTTGGGTCGTGACAGTAATCTCCTAGGTCCTTTGATTTAATCACTTACCTTACCTCTACTGAGTTAGTCCCTATGCATCAAATGATTCAAAAGTTTTGTTTGCTTTGTTCAATAAAAGAGACTTATATCTTAATCCTCATATATTGTTATACTCTTCATTACAGGGTATAGTGGAAGATACAAAATGGTTCGATTCTGGATTCTGGATAAAGACAACGGCTCATTCTCTTCAGGAAAGTGAAGTGTCTGATTGGCACAATTGGTCTAATCAGTTTCTTTTGCACAAGAGGGAGAAATGTAGAGCAGCAAAAACAGACTCTCTAACACGTGAATGTTCATATTCTAGTGCGCGAGGCGCCTTTATTATCAACTGCTGGTGTAATGGTAGAGGTAATAAAGCCATTTCGTCGGAAGCCACTGACATGGGATACTTAGATGCAAAGACAGATACCATTTTGGATCGAATTGTGACTCCTCTTGGTGGTAGAGGCTTCTCCAAATTTTGTGTACAATCTTCAACAGTATTTCCTATTTAATTTTCACATTGTGCACAGGGGAAGTCTTTCACAAGCTTTTCATAGCTTTAGTCATTCCCAATACTAGTCAATTAAGCTTTCTTTACTCTTTCTACCAGAACATTCCATTTATGCCAGAGGAGAAGCAGTGTCCTGTTCCCCATTATTTAAGATGCTCTCTTGAGTTGATGGTCTATGCCCCTTATAGCCTGTTTGGCCAAGCTTCTCACCATGCCAAAAGTATTTTTTTCAAAAAAGTATTTTTTTCCTCAAAGTGAGGTGTTTGGCCAAGCTTTTCTTGAGAAAAAAAGTGCTTTTGGCTAGAAGCAGAAGCAGTTTCGAAGAAGTAGAACAAAGTTAGTGGAATGCTTAGGGACAATGTCGATAGTTAATCATTGAATTAGTGGAGGTTACAAGGTCATCAAATGCATTTGGAGTATATCAAGTTTCTATGTCATAAGTGCTGAAATTTTGAGAATTCAATGATATGTAACCAACTTGAAGAGTTGGAATTTAATAAGAAAACAAAAATTTAAAATCCTAGACTTCGATTGGCAACTAGAAAGTATTTAGAAAACTAGAAAAGTTATTAGCTAACAAAGAGATAAAGGGGACAAGGATATAAGGAGGGGGGGGGGGAAATTAATTAAATAGCAAAGATAAGAGAATAATGGACGTAATTATGAAAGACAAAAAACAAGCATATTAAGTTGGGAAATGGAATGATTAAAGTTGAAGACCAAAATATTGCTCCAGCGATGGAATAAATTGGAACCCAGCGTGAGTCGTGAGACAGTGAAGTGCAGCGAAGGCGTGCAACTTAGTACCCGAAATTTAAAACCCACAGCTGAAGTTTTTATAGGCATTTCGTCGAGAAAGAAATTATATTACTTTGGACTTGGTCTTGGGGATTAGAGAGAAGGAGGAACTCTTTACCATTAATACATCTTCAAGGTAAGAATTAAATACCTTTCTTTGATAGATTTGGTTCATTTATTACATCTCTTAACCCTCCAACATCGTGGGATTCATAGATTTTTGAAGATAGTCTCAAGGACATTTTAAGAAACTCAAATCTTGAAACTTTTAGGGTTTGACAAAGAGATAATTTCTTCACTCTAATCTAATGTACTATACTCCATGGGCGTAGTAGAGTATATTTATGAAGTTAGATTTATATTTAAACATCTATTCATAAAACCCTAGAAGCTAGTCTTGAAATTGAAGAGTTGGTTGGAAAAGATGATGAATAGTGTTGGGTCTTGAAATAAGCAAAGATAAGGGAATAATGGAAGTAATTATGAAAGACAAAAGGCAAACATATTAAGTTGGGAAATGGAATGATTAAAGTTGAAGACCAAAATATTTCTTCAGTGATGGAAAAAATTGGAACCCAGCGTGAGAGAGTGAAGTGCAGCGAAGGCGTGCAACTCAGCACCTGAAATTTAAAACCCATAACTGAAGTTTTTATAGGCATTTCGTAGAGAGAGAAATTATATTATTTTGGACTTGGTCTTGGGGATTAGAGAGAAGGAGGAGCTCTTTATCATTAATACATCTTCAAGGAAAGAATTAAATGTCTTTCTTTGATAGATTTGGTTCATTTATTACATCTCTTAACCCTCCAACATCGTGGGATTCATAGATTTTTCAAGACAATCTCAAGGACATTTCAAGAAACTCAAATCTTGAAACTTTTAGGGTTTGACAAAGAGGTAATTTCGTCACTCCAATCTTATGTACTATACTCCATGGGCGTAGTAGAGTATATTTATGAAGTTAGATTTATATTTAAACATCTATTCATAAAACCCTAGAAGCTATTCTTGAAATAGTGTTGGGTCTTTTTTGAACGATGTTATTTTGAGTTTCTAGTGGAACGACTAGATCTCATAACAAGTTTAATGAATGAGTTGGAGTTAAAATTCAAGAATTGATCTTCAAATGATGAAATGAGGATTTTTGTTAAACTTATGAAATTGGACTCAAGTGTTAGAAACATAGTTGGTTTAGTTGGTATCCTTGTGATCTTCTCCGTATTGTAGCAACAAAAACTCATTGGAGTCCACCCGTCCCATAAAAAGTGTATCTTCTCCGTATTGTAACAAGCTAACACCGGGTCTAAGTGGTTATCGTGTAGCGGATTGCTCATGTCGGCCCCCAAATCATCAAATCTTCACCTTTCAAAAAACTTTAAATCGAGGTGTTTCGCCTTACTTTTTGGTAAAACTCATGTATAAAAAATACGTATTAGTTGTTTTTTACTTTGGTCTATATTTTTTCGTGATTGTTTCGTGATTTAATTAATTTGTTATTTTTTATCCGGATTAGATTATTTATATGCTAAAAAATAGATAAATTATTATTTTATAAATAATTAATATTATTAGTTGTTATAAAAAATGTTTATTAGTTATTTTTTACTGTGTTCTATATGTTTTTGTGATTGTTTTGTGGTTTAATTAATTTTTTTTAATCTGGATTAGATTATTTATGTGCTAAAAAATTAGTAAAATAGATAAATTGTTATTTTATGAATAATTAATGTTATTAGTTGTTATAAAAAATGTTTGTTAGTTATTTTTTTACTGTGATCTATGTTGTTTCGTGATTGTTTTTTGATTTAATTAATTTATTATTTTTTATTCGGATTAGATTATTTATGTGCTTAAAAATTAGTAAAATAGATAAATTATTATTTTATGAAAACACAAAAGGCACTAAACAACAATAAAGTCACATATTAATATACGTACAACAATAAAATCCAAATAACATTGTAATATAGTGCCATGTAGCATAGTAAAATTGATATTAAATTTTAGCTAATGGTAGTTGACTTTGTTCATGGCCTTTTTGAGTAGTGTTACTTTAGTGGGAAAATGTTAGAAACTAACATATGAAATATTAATATAGAAAATTTATCAACTTAAGTATCTTTGTAGTTATTGAAATCAATCATTTAATTATCTATTAACCCCAAAAATATCTGGAAAAAAAAAATGATAGTTCAAACACAAACTCTCTCGAATTTTAGCCAGCAAATGTAATAAAATAACATAAAAACAATAATATTTGTCAAACTAAGTATTTTTATATGAATACTTATTAATTATATCATGTATAACTATAAATATTAATTATTTAATCTATTATACCCAAAAATAGCTGAGTAAGAAACAAACATATAAAATAATAAACTAACATATAAAATAAGAAACAAACATATAAAATAAAAAATATAAAATAATAAACTAACATATAAAATAAGAAACAAACATATAATGTAATAAACTAACATATAAAATAATAATATAGAAAATGTATTAACCTAAGTGATAATATATTAAAAATACCGATTAGATATTAATATAAAAGATTAATTACGATGTATTTAAAGGTGTTAAGCAATAAAAAAAATACTTTAATTAATATTGTTCAATTTATAGACATCGTCATTGAGGTTCCCCCTCTGCATCCCGGACCTACATCTCGAGAGATACTGTTGCTACAGGGCAACCATAAGTCTTCATACATCTGGGATGGGCAGTGTCTAACCAAAACATTCCATTCCGCCTCAGACGTATAGACGATATGCGAGAGTTCATTAGGGACCACCCACTTTATCCCTGTATAGTTAGACGCCTTCAGGATACGGGTTTCTACATGATCATAGAGATCGGCCGGTTGCAGTTCGACCGACCGTTGATCACGACTATGATAGAGCGGTGACGACCGGAGACGCACATGTCTCATCTACCCACCGAGGAGGCTACCATCACGCTTGAGGATGTGGAGGTTCTTTTCGGGCTGCATGTCCATGGATTACCCGTAGGTTACTCGCTTGCTCTTAAAGACTATAGGGGAGTGCATTACCTGCATATGTTGCAGCGGCTCACCGGTTTCCAGCCAGCGGAGCTGACTGCATTGAGTAGGGCCAGTCGATTGCAGCTAACGCCCGTCCGGCATCATCTGGCGGCGATGGATGCGGAGATTACGGATGATTCAACACCAGAGGATATCGATCGACACACGAGATTGTTGTTGCTGCTTATGTTTGGTGGTGTACTGTTCCCGAGCACTTCGGGAAGCCTAGTCGGCTTGAGATTTCTACATCATCTGGAGCGGCTAGATGATTTACATGGTTACAACTGTTCTAGGTTACATGTATAGGCAGATGTGTCGGGCGTGCATGGGCACCCAGAGAGACAGTGCCGGATTTTTACCGCTGCTGCAGGTGAAAACATAGTCAATTCCTTTCATGATTATAACATACATAGTAAAAAATACCTTAAAATTTACGTCCACAATCGATATTAGATATGGGCCTGGGAGCGGTTCCTGCAATTCCAGCCACATCTACCACCGATCGCTCCGGATGCACCACCTCTACCGTTTCTCCCTTTAGCTTAGAGGTGGGTTGATAGACGAGGCTACGGATGCAAGGTCGAGGCTCGACATCATCTCCCCTATTACAGGGATTTGTTGGATTTGCTTGAAGGCGCGCATGTACATATATACTTATGTTTACTTGGCCTGGCTTTATATGTGTTGCGTTTACTTACGATTCTTATGTTTAATAAATAGTTCGTATGAAGGCCATACAACGGCGCACTCATAGCTGGTTTGACCGATTATTGCTCCCGCGACCGAGCTATGTGGAGCTCTTCTGTCCCACTGATATGTCTCGATATAGTCGAGCATCATGCTACGGAGTGAGTCCTTCGCCAATTTGGTCGACTGCACCTTGTACCTATTCTGCCCACTTGGGTTAGGACACATTACCAGCGGGATGATCGTTGCAGGGTTGACGAGACATACTTGGCCTGGCTAGAGGCCCAGATTGAGGTTTGAGACCAGAGGTATGACTTGATTCCGCCACCCACTCCACCTGAGCGTATGGATGGCGAGCATGAGTATATGGGTTGGTATCGCAACGTTACCCGACTTGTCGTCGGGAATCCCGTTCATCGCCCTGGTGGTCGGTACATTCCGTACGCCGAGAGGCATGAGGCACTGGTATGTTATTTGTTATACTTACTTATAATGTTACATTATCCTTCCGTAATTAATATTTTACATGTTAGGCAGGCTATTGGCTTACATCAGTTCTACCAGTTGGGACTGCGATGTTGCAACATACCGGCGAGGGAGCGACAACTTTGCACGTGTTTGGCCGTCAGGTTACTGATCTTGTTGTCGAGACATTGAGATGTGCCCTAGATGATTAGCGCTTAGGATACGAGACTGCTTATGTGCCACTGAATGAGTACCATCATGGGCCACCAGTGGAGCCTGAACGTGGTAAACGTGGCAAGCGTGGCTAGAGAGGAAGGGGTGTCCCACGAGGTCATGGTGGTCGGCGAGGACGGGGTCCCCAACAAGCGGGCGTTGAGGAACCCGTGGAGGATATTAGAGATGATCAGCCAGGTGACCACCCTGAGCCACACGATGCTCATCATGACATGCCATCATTCAGCCTTTAGTTGTCGCCAGGGACTTTGTAGGTGACCCCGTCAGCTCCATTGTTGATTGCGGGCACGACCATTACGCGACAGGAGTGGGATCTGTATTTTCCTGATCCCCCAGAGCCATCGACGGTTGGTGATGATCGTCCGACACGAGAGGTGCATAGTGGGTGACGACTGAGTTATGGCTTATCACCGAGGGATGTTGAGGATCTATCACATACTTCGTCTACTCCAGTGCACCTCGATGTTCCGACATAGTGTTGTGGCGCTACTGAGGCACAAGTTTGTTTGTATTGCTATTATTTCTTTTTGTTTTTATCTCATTGATTAGTTAGTAATATCCAAAACGTTTTTTTTCTTTTAAATACATCGTTGTCGCCCATGACGGAGGCCACATTGTGCGATACTGACATGTCGGAGACGGATGATCTTATTCAGGAGCCCATTGAGACCATGGTATGGCCATTAAATATTTTTTTGCTAACACGTACGTTACTAATTTATATTTCATATAGTAAAATATCTTATTATTTTGTAGGTTACTATTGGCCCGACAGTCGATTCTACCGAGTCTGTTAGCCTTACTGACGATCATGTTGCAATGCATCCTCCGATAAAGAGGCGACGTGATGAGGATGATCCTGATAGCGTAGCCGGGCGAGATGAGGTGTTCCTCAGGCCAGCCAATGCCTTAAAGCATACAGACTATGGGACACATTGACATTTATTATTATTTGTATATATGACATTAAATATATAATAGTAACATTATTTATGTTTTACATAATTTGCGCATGTGTTTATATTTCTCGGATTATTTATTAGTTTAACGCTTAGAACAAAAAAAAAATGACAGCTTAACATAAAATTTAAATTTATTACCAATTAAAGATAATATTGGTGGTCAGTTTAGTGCAGAAGAATTATTGGTGGGGCAAGACAATTTATATATAGCGTGGTTATTCACCGCGCTATAACTTGCCGTTAAGTCATAGCATGGTGAATAACCGCACTATATATATATATATATATAATGATACACAATATTATTTTACCTATTTGTGTCGTTTGATTCAAAAACAAAATAAAAAACTTTGGTTTCAGATTTCTGAAAATCGTCCATAGAGCTTCGGCGACTTTGACGACAGCTTTGGACAGTAAAAAATGGTGCCTAAGAAAGTACCTCCCTCCCTAAAATTTGGCTTTTTTGGACTGAAATGAATCTTTGGTTATGAAAATAGTGGATTTTGATATGATGGAATGAAGAAGTAGAAAATCAGATAGGTGGGTTTGTATGTCAAAATGGTATACTATTTGTTGTCCATTTCTGTTGTGCCAAAATGGCAAAATGCCATTGTTGTTTTGTTTGTATGTCCCAGACAAGTGACTGGAGAAGAGAACTGTTTTGTTTTGTTTTGTTTTCTTACTGCAGTACCATAAAAGATAAGCCTTTTTCTGTTAGTTTTAGGGTTTATTCTTGAGCTGGATATTAGTGTCCACACATTCCAAACACAAAAGATCTTTTATAGGTGTATACATAAACAACCAAACTACACCAAGCCCCACAGATAAGGGACTATTTTAATTTTCTTCTCTGGCTGTAAATTATTGTCTTTCTTTTAGACTTTAGTGGTCCACTAACAATAGCAAACGAAGACTTTACAAGTTCTTTGGGAAGACTTTGGTGTAGAGGAAGAAAACTTTGTGAAAGAGCAAAGCAACAATGGCCGATCCTGTAATTGGTGCTACTGTTCATGTTTTTCTTGAGAAGCTGCTTTCTCTCACTATTGAGGAAGTCAAATGTTTAAGGAACTGCAACAAAGATGTCGATATGCTAACACAAAATGTATCCATGATCCAAGCTTTCATTCACGATGCTGAAAGACGACAAGTTGAGGATCAAGCTGTGGAACAATGGCTCAAGAGGCTTGAGAGGGTTGCTGAAGATGCTGAAAATGTGTTTGACGAGTTCTTATATGAATCTCGCAGAAGAGAAGTGAAGATCCGAAACAACCCAATGAGAAAGGTCAGTGGTCTCTTTTCTCATACAGCTTTTAAGAGCAAAATGTCTCGAAAAATCAAAAACATCAACGAAGAGTTGAGTGCTATCAATCAGTTAGCCAATACCCTTAGTCTCCAACCTTTAAAAGGTCCTTCTCGGCAAATACTACCAATTCGAGAAACAGATTCTGTGGTAGTTGCTTCTGATGTTGTTGGTAGAGACAAGGATGTTGCTGAAATAAAGGAGAAGATGTTGAACATGAGAGTGGATGTTGTTATGTGCACCATTCCTATAGTGGGTCTTGGAGGTTCAGGGAAAACAACTGTCGCTAAGATAATTTTCAATGATGAAGAGATCAAGCAACATTTTGAAAAGAGAGTTTGGTTGTGTCTACCTGAAATGTTAGAAACTAAGAGCTTTCTTGAATTGATGCTCGAATCATTGACAGAAAGGAAACTTGAGGTCCAAAGTAGGGATATAATAGTCAAGAAGCTGCAAGATGAATTGGGAGGGAAGAAGTATTTGCTTGTCCTGGATGATTTGTGGCATGTTGACCCCCCTACATTGTGGCACGATTTCGTGGACACTTTGAGAGGAATAAATACATTCAGAGGAAACTGCATTCTTGTGACTACTCGTAGGGATCAGGTGGCATCCTCAGTAGCAGCAGATCCTCATAAGTTGAAAAAATTAACAGATGATCATTGTTGGTCCATTTTCAAACAAAGAGCATTTGTTGATGGGGAGGTTACAGAGGAATTAGTGAGCATGGGCAACAGGATTGTTGAAATGTGTAAAGGTCTACCATTGGCAGCAAGTGTGTTGGGAGGCCTCTTACGCAACAAAGAAAAACATGAATGGCAGACAATTCTTGGTGGCAACTCCCTTGTTGCAGGTGGAGGTGATAGTGGGGAGAATAATTTAAAGAAAATCCTAGAATTCAGCTATGTTTATCTACCATCTCCACATCTGAAAAAATGCTTTGCGTACTTTGCAATGTTTCCAAAAGATTTTGAATTTGAAAAGGACCAACTAATCCAACTCTGGATGGCAGAAGGATATCTTCGTCCTTGCCAAAAGACCACCTTGATGGAAGACGTCGGCAACAAGTTTTTTCAAATTTTGTTGCAAAATTCCTTGCTGCAAGATGTTAAGCTAGATGAGCACAACAATATAACACACTGTAAGATGCATGATCTTGTGCATGATTTGGCTGGAGATATTTTAAAATCTAAACTATTTGATGAGAAGAGCGACGGTGGAGAAAATCTTTCTCAAGTTCAATACTTTGGATGGAACTCACCAAGAGATAAAATAGATAAGATAAATAAGCCAGGACATCTGTGCACATTGTTCTTGAGAAGTAATCATATATCTGAAGATACGCTATTGAGCTTTCAGTTCTTGAGAGTTTTAAATTTGTCCAGGTCAGCCATCAAGGAGATATCAACCTCAATCGGCAAGCTTATACACTTGAGATATCTTGATCTCTCCAACACTATGATCAAAGCGCTGCCCAACTCCATTTGCAAGCTCTACAATATGCAAACATTTCGAGTCAATAACTGCTTTTCACTCAAGGTGCTTCCAGACGAGATGGGAAATATGATAAGTTTGAGACATATATATTACAAATCTAAATACAAACCAAATTATCATCATCCTACAGGTTGGGGAGAATGGTGTATTGATAATTATCTCTTTCATATGCCACTTAAGATGGGTCAATTAACTTGTCTTCAAACCCTACAGTTTTTCAAGGTAGGTTTAGAGAAAGGTCGTCGAATAGAAGAATTAGGTTTTTTAAAAAACCTTAGAGGTGAATTGACAATCAACGGTCTGCAATTGGTTCATAATAGAGAAGAAGCTGGAAGAGCATATCTACAGGAGAAACCAAATATCTACAAGCTGGCATTTCTATGGTCCCATGATGAACCAGAAGACTGTCAAATAAATGATGAGGATGTTTTGGATGGTCTTCAACCACATCCTAACTTGAAAACCTTAGCAGTAATGGACTATTTGGGGACTAGATTTCCTTCATGGTTCAGTGAAGAGTTGCTACCACATTTGGTCATGTTGAAATTAAGTGGCTGCGGAAATTGCAAAGAAATTCCATCGCTTGGCCAACTGAAAGTCCTTCGGCATCTTGAACTGGTGGGCTTCCACACGTTGGAATGCATTGGGCCTCCATTTTATGGCGTTGAAGTTAACAATAATGGAGCAAGCAGCAATAACGCTAATATTCAAGTGTTCCCGTTACTTAGAAAACTAGTATTGGAGGATATGCCTAGCCTCACTGAGTGGAAGGGAGTGGAATTGATGCCAACTGGAAGTGGTGGTAGAGGCGGAGTTGGAGTAAGAATGTTTCCCGAGCTTGAGATGTTGTGTATTAGTAAATGTCCATTGTTAAAAAGTACTCCAAATCAATTTGAAATCTTACGTGAATTAAGGATTGAAGGAGTTAACAATGAAATGCCATTGTTGAACTTGTGCAGCAACTTGACTTCTCTCATTGAGCTTTTTGTCAATAATGTGAAAGAGCTCACTTGTCTTCCACATGAAATGCTACACAACAATTTTTCTCTTCAACATCTATGGGTCTTAAATTGCGGAGAGTTTCGTGAATTTCCACAGAGTTTGTACAGTCTCCGTTCTCTTAAGAGCTTGATAATTAAGGACTGCACCAATTTCAGTTCCATTCCTGTTCCCAGTGGACAGAATCATTTGACTTCCCTCCAAAGTTTTCAGTTATACAATTGTGATGGATTGACTAGCTTACCAAGTGGTCTGCTAGAGCATTGTCCGTCTCTGGAGTCTTTGGCAGTCTACAACTGTAACAACTTAGTTTCCTTCCCTTTACATGTGTGGGAAATGCCTTCACTTTCAGCTATAGCTATATCAGAATGTCCCAAACTGAATAGTGTACCCACAGGGGGCCTTTGCTGTCTCACTGGTTTAAGGGCATTGTCAATAGGTCCTTTCTCAGAGTTGGTGGATTTTGGCGCATTCCAATTGATTTTTAATGGCATTCAGCAGCTATCGTCCCTTCGTACATTGTGGATGTATGGACGTGCGCACTGGGATTCTCTGCCCTATCAGCTTATGCAACTTTCTGCCCTAACAGAGCTTGGAATGGTTGAATTTGGAATCGAGGTTCTTCCTCATAGTCTTGGCAACCTTACTTCTCTTGGAAAATTGACGCTAGTGAGGTGCAAACTTCTAAAACATGTGGACTTCTTAGATGCCATGCCCAAATTACGGCATTTGGAGATCCGTGATTGTCCATTGTTAGAAGCTCTGTTGGATGGGCTCGTCAACCTTGTTTCTTTGGAAGAGTTAATTTTAAGGAACTGCGAAAAACTACAACATCTGCCATCTAGAGATTCCATTCAACGGCTCACCAAATTACGGCACCTGGAAATTCATAACTGCCCACAGTTAGAAGAAAGTTGCACCAATCTGACAAGCCAAATTACGGCTCCCATATTTCAGTTTTTCCGCAAGTCTCTGTTTCTCTTTCAGTTTCTGAGTCTATCTTTTTTCTTTTTCAAAATCTCCTCCATCCTCCTCTCCCTAAATTTCCAAAACTTCTCATTCCCCAAACCAATACATGTTACTGTAGTACTGAAGAATTCCAGGAAAAAAAAAAGTTCTATATTAATTCAATCCTTCAACTTGCAATTATATGACATCACGAAAAATGCAAAGTTATCAGTGAATTGAATGCTTTCCCTTTAGTATTTTGCACTTCCACTTGAAACTGTTGGATTTTCCATGTGGATTTTTCACTTGAAACCTCTTCTTTTTTTTCTTCTACTTGTTCTTCTTTTATTCCTTGTAATAGGAAAAATAGCTTGTTTTTGAAGTTATTTATACAGACTGGGCAGATAGGAATAACCGAACAAGTAATTGAAAACCAAAGACCTCTGAGAACGATTTGCTCAGAGTCAGCACTCTAAATAATTACTCTCTTCAGCTGGTGCTCTACAAGGATGCAAATGCATCACAAAAGGTTGCTCTAAAGTTTGGCATTTCCTTTTGCAGATTAAATTTCAATTGAACTGCGAAATTATATTATCCACATTCAGACCTTGTTTGGGTACGAAGCAACATTTTCAGGAAACTGAAGTCTACATATGAAATATCAATAAACCCAAAGCTTAAAGGGGTTTCAGTGAGAAGCTATACGGGTCTCTCCTTCGTCTTTGGATGGCCTTCTTTGCCTTTTTATTCCCCCTGTAAGTTTCTGCAATATTATTTGACCATAAAGTCTGATACCTGCTCTCATCGAAACTTGGTGTTTAACTTATTTTAATGCCGAGATGACTCCAGCAGCATTTTATAGCTTAAAAATGAGTTTCGGCATTTGGATCAAAGAAATTATTTAATTTATCGATCTCCTACAATATGACATTCCCTGTTTCCTAAGGATCTTTTTGTCTTGCTTCTTTTTTGGTTCGCCTTATTGCATCAGTCAACTATCTACGATATTGTTTAACTGTTAGAATGTAAGCTGCTAGGAAGAGCCTACATTAGTTTCTGTCAATTTGGTGCTTCTCTCCATATAAGTTTTCCTCTTTCGTTGGCCAGAGCTTCGCTTCATATAATCCAGTGTTTTACGTTGATGATAGGAGTGTCTATTACATTCTCACAATATTAAAATTCTACCAAGTTTCCCCATTTCCTTTGTTGTATTAATGTCTGACCCCTCCCTTCTTCCAACCTGTAAAAGAAGAAGAATCAGTATTTGTCATATCTGTTCAGGTACTATGTTGAAGATAATAAAGGGTGTACAGGGAGGTGCAATTGAATTATGTTCATGAGCTATCCCTGCGATGTAGCTGTGGAGGTTGCTATGACACAAAGACAAAATGGATGTGCAGTATTAGCTGCACCTTGCTTCCATGCCAGCCTAGACTTAAAAGTTGTGTAGAAGTATGCCTAAGAACAATTTCGTCGATTTTACTTTTCAGCTCCTTTTTCTCATGAAAATATTGTACTGTTTAACAGGGATGCTTTTCTAGCAGTCTCCCTTGGGGAAGAACTGAGACTTGAATGGATTGAACAGTTTGAGGGACATTCATCCAGTAGGTTGAAAGATTCTCTACTTTTATAGGACCAATATTTCCATTTAAGCATCTTCCAAGTTGTTAATCTCCTAGATCCCTTGGTTAGCACTGTTTTTATCGCTTTTCTTACCTCTTTTGATCCCCTAGTTGCATAGGGACTAACTTAACCGAGGTAAGTTAGTCCCTATGCAACACAATGATTCAAAAGTTATGTTTGTTTTGCATGATTATCGTTCAACAAAAGAGTCTATCTTTAGGAAAGTGATGTGATTTTGGGTAAAGAAAACTGCTCATATCTTTAGGAAAGTGAAGTATTTGATTGGCATAACATTGGTTTGTCATGATTGGTATAATCAGTTGCTCTTGCATAAGAGAAGGAGAAATGTAGAGAGGCAAAAAAAAAATGACCCTCTTCCCATGTTAATATTCATATTTTAAAAGCCACTGACAATGGACTCTTATTATGTTCACTGTCTTCAACAGTATTTTCTTTTTCCTATTTAATTTTCAGGGCACGGATTGGAACATTGTGCAGAGTGGTGCCTTTGGAGACCGTGATTGCACAAATCTGGGAAATTAGGTAAGTTAGCTTTTGTTCATAAAAGATTGCAAATGGTGCCTTTAGATCAATGCTTTTTTCTCTGCAATTGATTTTCTTTTCCCCCCTAAATGCTGTTTTTCCTATTTACCTTTTCAATGTAAATAGGATACCGGGAGAGCAGATATAGGAGGGGTGATAAGAGACTCTAATTGAGATCTCCTCATGGCTATTCTCAATACCTGTTCAATGTAAAAGCAACAATGAGGCAGAAGCTGTAGCAGTTAAACTTGGTGGAGAACGGTGTATACAGCTAGGCTACACCAGATTTCATCTAGAGCTTGATTCTCTGATTGTTGCCAACATGATTACAGAAGGATGTACCAACAATGCAAAGATGAAGCAGATCATCAGAGATGCCAAAAGAAGTATCAACCATGCAGAAGTTGTGGTCTCTCATTGCTATAGAGAAGCCAATCAGGTGGCTGACGCTTTAGCCGAAAGAGCTGCAATCACTGGCAGCAGTTCCTATTTCTACTATTTTTAGAATCTCCCTAAAGAAGCTAGAGGTCCTTTCCTACTAGATAAATGGAAATTGCCTAGTATACGAAGTAGGTATGATAAAGCTAACTTTTTTGTAAGCTAATTCATTTAGTTTTTCTCATGGAAGAGTAGTTGTATATTTCTCTATCTTCCATGGGTTTTTTGAAGACTGTCTTTGCAACGGTCTTGTGTATACGAAGTTCAGGTCTATGCCCCCCTTCTTTTGTCATCTTTACCTTCTATATACATGGTACGGGTCAAGCCAAACCCCCCAACACCACACGAACCTTTCCCTGGGTGATGGCTTAAAGGAAAAAAAAAACAGCATCCTATTTTCCTCCATCTCTTTTGTACTGTTCTTTTTAAATTGAAAACTCTCAAGGAACGATCCTAAGTCGCGATTGAAGGATTTCAACAAAGAAAGTTGCAAAAGACTGCTATATGATGAATCTTATACTAGCAAAGAGTGCCTCATTGGCTCTTAAAATGTCTTTAGCAATCTCTGTTCGTCTTAATAGGTCTGCTTTATCCTAAAGCATCTCTTTTTCCAGTGGCTACTTATGACCTGCTTCTCCATTCTCCAAGAAGGATATGTGTGCAAAAACTAACCTTTTACTATTTCCTGTGTTTCAGATTCATGGTTGAAACAAACGGCATGGACCTTGTCGAAATCGTAGGCTGTAAAAGACTTCTCTTATATGTGTTTCAGTGTCATGGTAGGCAAGGGAAATTGCATTTGGTAAACTCATTTGCATTTGGCTGAATCTGGATTAGAGATATTATTTCCTTGTATGTGGAAAATCCTGGACTAAGATTTGACATCAGAGGCCTTTCTTGCACAGTGCACATGCTACACCTGCCTCTTCTTATAAATAGAATTTGTCTCCAGCAAACACTTCAAACTTGTAGCACTTATCTGCTGTATCATTACCTAGTTGATAGTTTCTTTAATGTATTCTGTTTTTCCTTCTGAAATTTATCTTGCTTTATTTATGTCCAAACACTATGATGGCTCAAATCTAAAGTTTGCGTTCCGAATCCCCAAGTCATGCACTAGACGTGTGTAACTCCAATTCCCAACCTGCACATTTCTATATATTGTTTAAAAGGAAAAAAAGGTTAGTTTTTGAGTTGGTTTGTTTATTCTAAACTTCACTTATGATAATGTTAAAGCCAGCATGTCGGCTTCAAAATGGGTCGAGTGATTAAGTTTTGTTGCACATGATAATTAGTTGAGCTTTTGCTTATGCAGAAATCAAAGTCCAGTGGACCAGTCGGAACGCCAAGCCTACAGCTCCTAAAATCAGTTGACCGATAAAGTGAGAGTTTTTGACCATTTTCATCCCTATTGTTTCACCTCAACTTTCACTACATCCTTATAATATCATACTTAACTGAAAACATCCCTTAAGTTTTTCAAACTTAACCGAGAACATCCTTCCGTTAACTTTTCCATCACTTTCTAACGGAGCTTTCTTTTTCTCATGTGCATTGCTTCTTCTTCATTTTTTTTCCCGATAATTTCCGGCAAGCTCTTTAAAAAATAGAAATAATTGACTAGTTAGTCGTCCGACATCAAACCAACAACACACCTTCTCCAAAAATTTCTCCTCCTTTTTATGTTCAAAACCTCACAGATTCAACCCACATCACTAGATTCCTCATATAGGTTAGCCCATGTGAGAGAGAGTAAGTTTTTTTTTCTTTTTTGGGAGGAGGGGGAGGTAAGAAGAATCACAGGGAGTGAATGAAGGAGAGCATCAAGAACCGGCGAGAAAGATAATAAGTAAGATTTGATCTCTAGTTTCAATAATTTAAGTTAATATCTTTTCTGTTGTTTTATTAATGGGTTAGTTTCTTCAATAAGAATATAAATCTCTTAGTGGAGTAAATTAGTTTTGGGTGACTGTAAAATATAAAGCATTTCACGAACGATTAATTTGGCAATCTGCAGATGAAAATAAGAGTCGTTCTCTATAACCAGCCCAAACTTTTGACAAATTAAATATGTGATGCATTTGTGATGCAAGAATGCTTCAGATACATAATTTCAAAAAAGCTTTCTACGGTGGAAAACATGAAGTGCACGTGAGAAAAAGAAAGCTCCGTTAGAAAGAGATAGAAAAGATAACGGAAGGTTGTTCTTGGTTAAGTTTGGAAAACTTAAGGGATGTTTTCAGTTAAGTGGGATATTATAAGGATGTAGTGAAAGGTGAGGTGAAACAACAGGGATGAAAAAGGTCAAAAACTCGATAAAGTGAATTAGAACAAATTTTATCCCGAAATTATTATCCTTATGCCATGTACCAAATGATCCCTTAGAGTTTGTTATGGGACAATCCCTAACAAACCGGCGGTATTGAACACCTTTCAAAGTCAATCAGAGATAGAGCGAATAGTTGCAACCAAAGGTAGAGGGGTCACCAGCACCCGTAAAGTTCGGTGGCAAAAATTTCATGTACTATGTCTTTAGATAATAGTGATATATTAATAGTGGGCTCCCAATCAGGGGAGGCTCTAAAGGCTTGGGAAGTGAGGCCGTCACCTTAGGCCCCTAAAATTTGAAGGCCCCAAATTTATTTTAAAATTTTATTATTATTATTATTACTAATATTATATAAATTATATAAATAATTCGTATAACGAAAAGTATTACATTATATTGTTTTTGTTACTTGATTGAGGTTTATTTAATACAATAAATTTACAAATTTTGATAATTTTCTCCCCTCATTAATTAGTATATTTGCTTCACTCTTCAATTTTAATTTTATCCTTTTTATATAGGAATTAAGTTATATATATCGACAATATAATGAATTTTTTTTACAATGTTCTCTGAAACTGCATGAACATCTTTTAGTGTAATTCGATATATTATATTAGGTAATTTACAATTTGTTTTAGATAATCACCAATAATTATTACTTAATAGAATGAATTACAATATCGTTTAAATTGATCAGAAGGAGTAAATATTTTTGACATTGTCAATGTTCAAAACTTAAGTTATTACGTTATGTACGTTTATTTCTTTTTCGTGTTTGTGATGATAGCCAAATCAAAACTTTCACTTTGAGTTCTGGACCACAACACCGATAGTCCACCAATTTATTTTTGTGTCTTCTTCCTAATTTTTTTTTTTGAAATTTACTTTTTCTTAAATGCGTACTATAGACCTTGTGGTCCGGCCCTTCCCCGAACCTCACGCATAGCGGGAGCTTAGTACACCGGGCTGCCCTTTTTTTTACTTTTTTTCTTAAATGATTAATTTGTTATTTAAAAAAATAAATTTTGTTGTTGGTGTAAATATTTTATAGAATGCATTTAAGGGCCTCTCAATATAGTTTCGCCTTAGGACACGAGATTCGTTGAGTCGCCCCTTGCACCCTATATAAAAAGCATATTTTGGTGGAATTATAAAATACACCCGCGACCTTCAAATTCTAGATCCGCCTCTGGTTACAATTTAAGCGAGTCATTCTGATGGATCTCTCTGCACTTGGTATCTTCTCTTTAACAAAATTTGGAGTTCGGGGAGAAATTGAGGGATCCCCAATAGGATGAGGTGTAGGTATTTTCACCATGTAAAAGCTCAATAGGACTCTCAACCACAGGAATTCATTCGTTTGTTAAGAAGCAGCTTGGACTGTTAGCAATAGTCAGAATCCTTCGACAGTCCGTACCCATTAGTCTCTTGGTAGTAATAGTCAAAATGTTCAGTCAATTACTTTGTCTTTGATAGAATGAGAACCATTAGCATATTAGCCAAATTTGGAACTAATTATTAGTAATAGAAAATAGAATTGAAAAATAGTGAGAAAAACACAATCATAGAACAATGTGTATGAGTGAGAACCACAGAGCGGTGCTTGAACTTATTGAAAATTTTCTATTAAAACTTAATTAAGTAGCTTTCTATTTTAATATTGTAGCATCTAGTTTGATGTTTTAGTTTCCCTTTTTTAGGCCCCGGGGCTTGGGTTTGGATCCACGGGTACGGATAGATTATTCTGCTAAATTGATAAGTCTTATCTAAAATAGGAAAAGAAAAGATTATTTTGTTGGGAATAAACCCCCTACAAAAATAATATTCACAATAATAAAAGCGGAATAATAACGTAGCAACGAGATACGGTAATTAACAAGAATAAAAGAGTGACAACGACACCAAGATTTTTACGTGGAAAACCCTTTTGAATAAGGGAAAAACCACGGCCTTGAGAGGAGCAACTGATATCACTATAACAAAAAATTTTACACTTTGTAGGTCCGAGTAAAATACTCCAAAGACCACTACAACACTCAAAAGAAATAACCCACTTTTGATATTCTCACCTCACTACAATATCGCTCAGTCTCTACTTTTCTCACAGACTATTTTCTTATACCTTGTCTGTGAAACCTCACTCTTTCTTTCTCTCTTTGTTGGTGTGTATTACAATGAGAGCAAGACACCTATTTATAGTGTTTAGGATTGCTTCATTGATGTCATCAATGATATCATGAGTTTGGCAAGAGTCAAATATTCAATGTGAAACCAAAGAAATATTTGCCATAAAATCTTCCTTACTATTCCTTTAGTTGGCTTGACAATTCAAAGCCAAAGGAAGATGTCTTCCTTACACATAGGATGGACCCATCAAATCTCCCCCTCCAGTCCCATGCACTTGAAGGAGGTAACTCCAGTTTTTCATATAGAGTTCATGCCGACAAGTTCTTTGCACAATTCGAACTTGTCTCTTGATACCACCTTGGTCAGCATATCTGCGGGATTCTCACTTGTAGAAATTTTTAAGACTTTTAGAGATTCATTCTTTACCATTTCTCGAATCCAGTGATATCTCAAGTCGATGTGTTTAGTCCTTGCATGGTACATGGAGTTCTTGCTAAGGTCTATTGTACTTTGACTGTCACAATAGACGACATACTTCTTCTGATGCAAGCCAAGCTCTTGAAGGAACCGTTTCAACCATATCATTTCCTTGGCAGCTTCAGAAGTGACAATATACTCTGCTTCAGTTATAGAGAGTGCGACACACTTCTGCAACCTTGACTGCCATGATATAGCTCCCCCTGAAAATGTAAACAAATATCCAGTAGTGAATTTTCTATTATCAATGTCACCTGCCATATCAGCATCTGTATAGCCCTTCAAAGATTGGATCAGATCCTCCAAAGCACAAATAATCTCCCGTGGTACCTCTCAGGTACCTGAGTATCCACTTAACTGCTTCCCAATATTCCTTTCAAGGATTTTCAAGGAATCTGCTAACAACACCAACTGCATGAGCAATATCAGGTCTGTTGCATACCATTGCATACATCAAGCTTCCGACTGCTGAAGAATAAGGAACTCTATCCATGTTCCCTTTCTCCTCCACACTTGTAGGACACATCTTCTTGCTCAACTTTAGATGACAAAAAGAGGTGTGCTGACTAGCTTAGCATTCTTCATGTTGAAGCATTCTAGTATACGTTCAATGTACTTATCCTGAGACAGCCACAACTTTTTGCTTGTTCTCTCTCGAACTATCTTCATACCCAGAATTTATTGTGCTGGATCCAAGTCCTTCATATCAAATGACTTGGACAAATCTCCCTTCAACTTTGCGATCAGCTCCTTGTCTTTTCCTACAATTAACATGTCATCCACATACAACAACAATATAATAAAGTTATTTTCAGAAGATCTTTTGAAGTATACACATGGATCAGAATATGTCTTTGTGTAAGTTTGACTTTTCATGAATGAGTCAAACTTCTTGTACCACTGCCTTGGTGTCTGCTTCAACCCATAAAGACTCTTATTCAGTTTGCACACCATGTATTTCCTTTCAGCTACTTCAAATCCTTCTAGCTGCTCCATATAAATCTCCTCTTCCAAATCTCCGTGAAGAAATGCAGTTTTCACGTCCAACTGCTCCACTTCAAGATCTAGGCTAGCTGCTAAGCTCAAGATTGTTCGAATAAAAGTCATTTTGACAACAGGTGAGAAAATTTTATCAAAATCAATACCTTTCTTTGCTCGAAGCCTTTTACCACTAATCGAGCTTTGTATCTGACCAGCTTGTAATTTTCATCTTTCTTGAGTTTAAAGACCCACTTACATTTGAGTGGTCTTTTACCCTTTGAAAGTTCAACCAGCTTGTACGTGCCATTTTTTCTGCAAAGATTCCATCTCCTCTTGCATGGCTTTCATTCACTGGTTCTTTTCTGGATGGGACATCACCTCCTTAAGACTTTCTGGCTCCCCGTCATCACCGATGAGGACATACTCCATGAAAGGGTACCTGCATGACTCTACCCTTGGCCTTTCTGATCTCCTCAGAGGTTGGGGTTGTTCTTCTCCCAGAGTGGGGTGATCCACTTGATCGACATTATCATCAAGTTTCTGCCCCTGCTCAATAACCTCACCAGGTTGCTCCCCCTGCTCGGCAACCTCGTCGGTCGTACTTTCTGCATTTGTGGGATTGTTAGAAGTAGAAGGAATAGTAACAAGGTTAGGAATAATACCATTCTTGGCCTTCTCTGACATATCATCAGCAGTTCCAACTTCATTTTCTCGGAAGACTACATCTCTTCTTCTGATGACCTTCTTCTTTAAGGGATCCCACAATCTGTATCTGAATTCTTCATCTCCATATCCGATGAATATGCAAGGAACAAATTTATCATCCAGCTTTGTTCTCTGCTCCTTTGGTACATGTGCAAAAGCTTTGCAACCGAACACCTTCACATGCGAGTAGGACACCTCCTTGTTGGTCCAAACTCTCTCTGAGATGTCAAACGCCAACGGAACTGATTGACTCCTATTGATCAGGTAACAGGCTGTCTGAACTGCTTCACCCCAGAATAACTTAGGCAGTTTAGCCATTCTGAGCATGCTTCTCACCTTCTCCACAATGGTGCGGTTCATCCTTTCGGCTACGCCATTGTATTGTGGGGTTCCAGGAACTGTCTTTTCATGTCTGATCCCATGGTTCGAACAGTAATCTTCAAATTTCCTTGAAGTGTACTCACCTCCATTGTCACTTCGGAGACGCTTTAGCTTTTGGCTTGTCTCCCTTTCCACCATAGCATGAAACTTTTGGAAAACTTGAAACACCTGATCTTTGATTTTCAAAATATAAACCCATAATTTTCGTGAAGCATCATCAATAAAAGTAATAAAATATTTGTTACCGCCCATCGATTCATTTTTAATTGGACCACAAACATCAGAATATACCAAATCAAGTATATTCAATTTTCTAGAGACTCTATGCTGCTTACCAAATAAACAGTAGTTATAGGGTTTTACCGTTGTATCTTTGGCATAAGAAATGAGTGATTTCTTGGCAAGAATCTGCAATCCCTTCTCGCTCATATGACCCATTTTTTTTTGCCACAAATCTGCAGAAATCTCATCTTGTGCCGCGTTCAATTCACCTTGGCATATTTCTGCATTTGTCCTGTACAACGTGCCACGAGCAACTCCCTTTGCAATCACCAATGATCCCTTGGTGAGTTTCCACTTTTGATTTGCAAAATAGTTCTCGTATCCATCTCGGTCTAAAGCAATTCCAGAGATCAAGTTCATCCGCAAATCAAGTACATGTCACACGTCCTTCAGAACCAATGTGCATCCGACATTTGTCTTGATACAAATGTCACCAATCCCCACAATCTTTGAGTAACTTGTGTTACCCATTCTCACAAGGCCGAAGTCACCTGTTACATATCTGCAAAAAAGATCTCTTACCGGTGTGGCATGGTAAGATGCTGCTGTATCAACCACCCATTCCGACTCTGGACCTGATAAGTGCATGCATTCCTCATCCTCATTTATAAAGAGGACACGATTATCATTGTTTTGCACTATGACGGCTGTGTTTTCGTTATTCTTCTGGCCACTAGTTTCACCTTTGCCCTTCCTTGGATTTGGGCAATCTCTTTTGAAGTGACCTGGTTGGTCACAATTGTAGCAATTTCTAGCTCTTGATTTGGATCGGTTCTTAGACTTCCCACGAGCTCCGGATCTACCATAGTTGCTCGAACTTCTTTGATAACTCCTGTCTCTACCTTCTGTGATGAGAGCATGTCCTTGATTTTCAGGCTTCTTTCTCATCTTCTCGTTGAGTAAAAGAGCTGATGTGACATCTTTCAACTCAATGGTAGTCTTACCGTGCAGGATGGTTGTTGCCAGATTATCGTACAAAGATGGCAACGAGTTCAACAACAAAATGGCTTTATCTTCTTCCTCGATTTTCACTCCGAGATTGGCGAGCTGTGTGATTAGTCCGTTAAACACATTTAAATGTGACAAAAAATTCATACCTTCACCCATGTGTAGGGCGTATAGCTGCTTCTTCAGGTACAATTTATTTGTTAGCGTTTTGGACATGTATAGGCTTCCAACCTTGCCCAAATGCCACGTGCGGTGTCTTCATCAATGATGTTATTTACCACATCATCTGATAAGTGCAACCTGATTGTACTAGGCAGCCCTTTCATCCAAGTCAGCTCAATCCTCAGCTTTCATGGTATCAGGCATTTTGGAATCAACATCTAGTACCTTGTGTAATCCATGTTGGATGAGCAGATCTCTCATCCTTCTTTGCCATATTGAGAAACCGCTATCTCCGTTAAATTTTGCTACCTCATACTTTACTCCAGATATTTTTTATTTTTCACCGAGTATAGTACTACCGACAGTGAATAGTATTTCTGTGAACGAGCAGAACCTGTGCTCTGATACCAGTTGTTGGGAATAAACCCCCTACAGAAATAATATTCACAGTAATAAAAGCAAAATAATAACATAGCACCGAGATACGGTAATTAACAAGAATAAAAGAGTGACAACGACACCAAGATTTTTACGTGAAAAACCCTTTTGAATAAGGGAAAAACCACGGCCTTGAGAGGAGTAACTGATATCACTATAGCAAGGAATTTTACACTTTGTAGGTCCGAGTAAAATACTCCAAAAACCACTACAACACTCAAAAGAAATAACCCTCTTTTGATATTCCCACCTCACTACAATATCGCTCAGTCTCTATTTTTCTCACATACTATTTTCTTATACCTTGTCTGTGATATCTCACTCTTTCTTTCTCTCTTTATTGGTGTGTATTACAATGAGAGCAAGACACCTATTTATAGTGTTTAGGATTGCTTCATTGATGTCATCAATGATATCATGAGTTTGGCAAGAGTCAAATATTCAATGTAAAACCAAAGAAATATTTATTATAAAATCTTTCTTACTATTTCTTTAGTTGGCTTGACAATTCAAAGCCAAAAGGAAGATGTCTTCCTTACACATAGGATGGACCCATCATATTCAACTTACGCTCGTTTATAGTCTGTGTTGGAGTGTAGCCTGTAAACCGAAACCAACTGCATTTGTACATGATTGGTTAATGTACCAGAGAGGGTCCTTTGTGGCGGAGCTTGCATACGGCTTACAAGTTAAAAAATCTATTGAATATACACAAATTATTAATTTAGAATTTAATAATTTTTAAAGGTTAAAATTTCGAACCTATAAACTTTAAATTTTAACTCTACCTCTGGAGTTATTGTAATCTTATTTTTCACGAGCACTTGATTATACTCCCTCCGTTCACTTATACTTGACATGTTTTGACTTTTCACGCCCCTTAAGAAATAATAAATAAAGTGCATAATTTATCATGATACACATATTAATTGATGCATATTTTATTGGATTTGAGAAAATGATTTGAAATGAGTAATAAATATTGTGGGTATAACAGAAAAAAAAAATTATCTTCTCTTGATATGCGTAAAATGACAAGTAAAAATGAAAATCTATTTTTAGTATACTTGTCAAGTAAAAGTAAACGGATGAAGTATTTAGGAGAGACCTCTTTTTAAACCTTTCTAATTTGGTTAAATCACTGGTATTCAAAACTCGCTAACTCGATTAATTCGAATTTAATTCGAATTCGCATGAGATGATTTACTAAGAAGGAGTTGAGGTCGAGTGAGCTTTCTGTGTTCCATAATTGAGACAGAGAGTTCCAACACCATCATTAATATAGCATTCCTCTCACGTTGCCCCGTTTTTTCCTTAATGTATTAATTTTTTGTCATTTCCTATCAAATAATTATCCGTTATTAGAATTTTTTTCCCTAGCTCGAACTTAAAACTTCGAGTTCGTAATTTCTGATTGCCCTCGTGATTCATGTGATTAGCAATTAATTTACTTTGTTAGATCTGCAGTTGGCGGAACCATCCTCTTGTAATACTCCATGTGTTTCAACTAAAAGAGTAACGTGCTTAATTTGAACACGTCGATCAATTCCCGTATTCACCTACTACCTTCCCACCTCTAATTTTTTTCCAATCTTTTCACAAAATATCTAAGATTTGCGCGTTGACCCATTCGAATCTTCTCTCTTCTGCTTAGATGCTAAATTTTTTTCTAGAATTAGTTAATCAACTATAGTGTTGCTTTGATGCAAAAGCAAGAAGAATTTTTCGAGAGATTTGGTAGTACCTTTGTGGTCTCTGGATCTAGTAATGCCGGAGATCTTACATGAGGAAAGTAGTTCATCGTCATCTGCCGCTGCCGCTGCCGCCACCGCTGCAACCGCCGGCGATTTCAAGCTTAACCTTTTTGGAAAATATGAGGTAGGGAAACTCCTTGGTTGCGGCGCTTTTGCGAAAGTTTATCATGCCAGGGACGTTAGAACAAGGCAAAGCGTGGCGATTAAGACCGTAAGCAAGCAGAAGATTTTGAAAGGTGGTTTCACGGTGCATGTTAAGCGGGAGATCTCTATTATGCGGAGGTTGCGCCACCCTCATATCGTGCGCCTCCATGAGGTCCTCGCTACGAAGACGAAGATCTACTTCGTCATGGAATTCGCTAAAGGTGGAGAGCTGTTTGCTAAGGTCAGCAAAGGCCGATTTAGCGAGGATCTCAGCCGTCGATATTTTCAGCAATTAATCTCTGCCGTTGAATACTGCCACTCTCGCGGCGTGTACCACCGCGATCTGAAGCTGGAGAATCTCTTGCTTGATGAGAATTGGGATCTAAAGGTCACCGATTTCGGGCTAAGCGCAGTATCGGATCAGATCCGACCCGACGGATTCCTCCACACGCTCTGCGGCACTCCAGCTTACGTGGCACCTGAAATCCTCGAGAAGAAAGGATACGATGGAGCTAAGGTGGATATATGGTCATGTGGCATCATCCTGTTTGTGCTCAACGCTGGTTATTTACCTTTCAGTGATTCAAATCTAATGGCTATGTATCGGAAAATCTACAAAGGCGAATTTCGTTGCCCTAAGTGGACCTCACACGGGTTAAAGCTATTACTGACTCGACTACTGGACACGAATCCTCAAACTCGAATCTCCATTGAACAGATCAGAAACGATCCGTGGTTTCGAAAAGGTTTCAAAGAGGTGAAATCGCAGCTCGATGACGAATTTCAGTTCAAAAATAGCTCCGACACGAATCACGACGGCAAGTTTCTGAACGCATTTCATATAATCTCGATATCCTCAGGTGTTAATTTGACTGGATTATTGAACTGTTTAGGAGGCAGAGACAAAGTGGACGTTGAAAGGTTTGTTTCAATGGAGCCACCAGAGAGAATTACGCGGAGGATTGAGGAGGTAGCTAAATCGGAAGGGATGAGAATCACCGGAAAAAATGGCGCCGCCGTGAGGGTCGAGGGGCAAAATGGAAATTTTGTACTAGTAGCGGAGATTAATAGATTGACGGAGAAACTGGTTATTGTAGAAGTTAAAAAGAGGGAGATAGGGGCTGGACCCGAGCGAAGTATGTGGAAACAGAAATTTAAGCCGCAGCTAAGTGGATTTTTCTATAAACATGACGGACAGGTTTCCAGTAGCTGAAAAGTTGGATTTGCTTTTCAAGAGTCAACTGATTTCACTATAAATGATTTTTCCTGGTTAAAGAAACAAATTACTCGATCCATATTCATATTGCTCATGGGATATATCTTAACACATCTAGCATATATTCATTTCAAGTGCATATTCCATTTTTTTATTGCAGAGTAGTGAAAATCCATAAGAAGCAACAGAGTGGATTTTATGCGGCAATTACCATTTTCTAGCTACTAAGTCCAAGCAAATTGAGGCTCAATAAGCGGGTACTTTTTGATACTGTATTTGAAGCAGCGGATCCAATTCATTCAAAGAGGGAGCAGAGTGGGCAGGCAAAGCAGGGCAAGTGTTGGATTGCACCGAGAGCAATGCCCCTCGGAGCGCATTGCTTGGGCCTTGGGGTAAGTCAAAGTTGCTGATCTTTTTTATTGTATTCTCTTCCTTGGGAAGCAAACCTTCCTCGTCGTCTGCTGTCTCACATTCATCAGGACGAGTGTTGCATCGTTCTATCTTCCCCTAAGGTGTATTATATTGAAAGGCCATTTCTAAGTGATGTCCTAGCTAGCTTGGATACACATGATCCGGCAAATTCTTGAAGGGACATGAAGAAAAGAACTTACATTTTCTGCAAATAGGGATTCTATACTACCATGTCAACTTTGGCAAATCTTGTTGTATGCCTGTTACTATGTGAAGAGTTAATTGAAGAATGTATTTTAGTATTGTATTTAATAAACAGAGGGGAACACATACCAGGTTATGTATCTTTTCTTTTTACCTGGTACTTGTATTTCCTAATAATCTCTTGTTTCAAAGTAAAATGATTATTGATCATGGACTTCATTAGGGATATCCTTTTCTGGATAGTGGGAAACGACATATAGAAGGATTTGTTTTTTTTTCTTCCTATTTTAACTTTCCTAATGGTAAGCGAAGGTCGTTATTAGAGTTGATAAGGATATTTCATCTATGCTCCTACTTGGTCCTTGTACTATATCTTAAAAGTTTGAGGAAAAGATGCTCTGATATGATCAACTACAGTTTGAATGCAGAAAATGACTCTAGATTTGATGCCAAAAAAACGTCATATAGCTTAAGGACATATGCGAGGACATTTTGAAAAGTAGCCAAATATATGTTACATGGACACGGGACGAGTACCTAATACATGTGTGCATCTGCCTAAGAATTGAGGATGTACCATTACGAGTACTCATATTACGTGGACATACGATGTTCTATATGACGGTTGATTTACACACAGCAATTTTATGATCCCATATTTAGAAATTGGCAACTTTTCCAAAATTAGACCAATGGTCTGAAGTTCAAAAGCGATAACCTGATCTGAAGCTTAAAATTCAAACTATATTCAGACCACGGTCTAATTCCGAAAGAATGACCAACTTCTAAATACAGGCGGTGGCAATTGGGTTTTAGTGCAAGTCAGGCGCCCGTCTAACCCAAGAAAATAAGACAACAAAATGCTATCCAATCTAAGTGCTCATAGCAATCAAGAACGACCGACTTTTATTAAATTAAGCTTCTTAGATAAACATCAATGCATATAAACAAGAGATGAAGTTTGCACTTCAATTTCACACACTATACACAATAAGGCACAAACTGAAAGATGGTATCCAATTTTTTAAATACAACACATCCCAAGCTAGTCTCAATAACCTGTCTTCCTTAAGAGGCAGAATGCATTGAAGTTTGCAACTTTGGTAACACTTCCTCTTTACCAACAGCAGGCTCACAGGCATGCAAGATAGCACATACGTCATTTTTCTCCAGAAAATGTTCCGCATTAACGAGGATCACTGGTGCATATTCAAAGACCATTTTCTTGCACTGCAGAACATCACGAGGCACACAGAAAAAACCGGCAAGACAAAGAAAGAAAAGAAACATCAGTACAGATATCAGACGACCTTTTATCCTTCCACGTATAATCATCAAGTATTTCATAATGCTCTTGGATACGGAAATATTGCAAGTAATATAACTTGACCTGGCACTTATTCCTCAATATAGTAATAATTTTCTGAGAGCAATTAAGTCTTGTGATCACGTATTACACCATGTCTCAAAGTAAAATATAATGGATCATCAGATATCCTTTGCAAACTCGCCCCTTAATGAGGAAGCATTCATTGACAAGCATTTCATTTCCTCTAACAATTTAGTGTTGTGGAGTGTGAACACATGGGGCTTGCAGAAGCTTTTTAAGGACACCAAAAAGTCCAAAACAACTAATATAGTTGTTAGCTATCAGAATTCGAGGACTTATCTGAGATGGAATTTGCGAAGTAAAAGCAGGCATTAAGGTATAGTTATGATAGAAGATTAGTTTCAGAGGGTTTTTACCTTATTAGCATATTTTTCAACGGATCCACATGCCTTCAGGAGCAACTCAAGTATGTCTAACTGAAAGAATATAAGAAGAAAATGAGTTTACTGAAAGATAATACAAGTGAATATATTCTGTCACAAAAAAACCACATACTGTCACTTACCACTAAAAAAAGAAAAAAAGACAACCACTTACTATCTCCATATACATCTATGGTAAATTTAATGACATTCTTTTTATGAGGATAAATGAAATAAAACATCCAACCTGCCAGATCCGAACCAGTTAATCCAATGACATAGTTTTTTTAATTACTAACACAATGCTCAACAATATATCTTCATGATATCACACCCAAGGGCATAGGCTAGCTATCAAAGAAGTGGGAATGAAAACCATGAAATCAAGACTCAGATCATAGTAGAGGGAACAAAAAAGCTAGAGGATTCTTTCTATCTGCCTAAGTTTTCGTGGGCTGAGTTACTCAGTACCTGTTCTGGCGAGAGGTAGTAGGGGTATCAATGGATCATTAAAAACCGACTAAACCGACCGACCGTACGGTACCCAACCGATTATTAGGTTTCTTTTAATAAAACCGTAGGTTTCTAGATGAATATATTACCGCACCTATAATTAGAGTAGGTTTTTTATTTTTATAAAAATAAACCGAGAAAATACCGAACCGTACCGAATAAATTTGTACATGAAAAATATATTTTATATTATTAAGTTTAAAAATAATAAAACATTAATTTTTTTCCTTGGACCTTGGAATTTTGGAAACAATCACAAGCCAACAAGTAATTATAACACAAAGTCCCAGCTCCCAAACATATTCTGCTACACCTATTAAAACTAAACTAGTTCCTGCATCTTAAGTAGCAAACTACAAGATTGAATATCTTTCTTCTCGTATGATTTACGTTTCTCTTATTGGATACTTAATCTTCTAATAGACTCTATTTTTGAATCCTAACTTGATTAATATATTCCTACTTGAGTGATTTATATTTCTCTTGTCTTCGCTTACTTTCTTACTTTCTTTTAGTGAGATGAATCTCTCTTCTAGCCATCTTTCATATTCCCTTGATTCATCCATTTTTAAACAGTAAAAATGTTTAGAAAGTTTTGCCAAAGTCCATGGAAGTACATATGTTATTCACATTCTAACTTCTACTATCGATCCTTACATGACATTTTAAGAAAAATACTGAAAGTTAACCGAACTAAACTAATACCGAAGATAAATCGAGATGATTGAGACAGTTTTCAAAAGTCTAACTTTGGTTATACATAATAGAGTAACCGAAAAACTGGTACTATACAAATTTTATAAATTAACCGGCCGAACCGAACCATTGACACACTGGTAGGTACCCAATGGAATAGTCAAGGTGTGTGCAAGCTTAACCAAAGAGTCCCAGCACCACCTTAGCAGTAGACACAAACATACCTATCTTGTATGAATAACTTGCAGCTACAAAGAAATGCTAAAAAATAATTTTTTATGCATTCACAAAGTTGAGAAAATACAGTTTCATAAATGTGATGGTAAATACAAGTATATTATGATATTTGTACCTTATCAAACAATATGCACATAATTAGTAACTTCTTCCAAATGACGTATCATTATCAGTAACACATTTGCAATTTTGGATTGACATTTTTATGTAGCATTTAGAGAGTCAGATTAACCACCTTCCGGCCTTTGTAATAGTGCAGACTCTCAGCTAAATGTAAGTGGACGCTAACCCTGAAAACATGGTTCTTTTTACCTTTCTCTTGATAGTTCGGCATATAAAATGTATATATATATATATATAATGAAAGACAAGAGTACCTGAGTGTCAGGATTTTTCAATTTCAAAAGTGTCTCATTAACCACTTGATGACACAAGTCACAGCCATTCTGAGAGAAATATCGAGAGATGGAAACCACTTTCTGACAAAGGTCAACCTTTTGGCAAATATCGTCAGGTTTTATAGTGGAGATCACTAAGAAGAAGGGACGAACATACTGATCCACCAGGGCAGTGCACTACAAGCAAAAGATTTTAAGAGAAAGTCACTTGAAAATTAATGTTGCAAAAGATAGAAAATAGCATTATCAATGTTGTTGCATAATCCTAAAAATATCAAGCTATGCACAACACAGGCTGAGAACTTCGCCTCACTTATAAGGGGCTTTCCTGCAGGTGCCAAAGCGTCAAGGCATCACCTAATTGCTAGTATACATCGACACTAAATAACAAATATAGACAGCAAAGTGATACATTTATTCCAAATATATGTGTGTGTGTGTGATTAGGAATTATTAACAATTTAGTAGCATTATTGGCAGTGTCAATTAATCATTTGGGCCCAATTAACGGTCAATAGATGGACATTTAGGTCAGATCATAAGTACCTTGAGCTTGTATATTGGCATCTTCGAACAGGTGTTGAGAAGTAGGTCAAGTATCTTTGTTTGGGTCTCGTTATTAGAAAGGTAACCAAGTGCACTAGCAGTATATTCTTCACACAATGTGCACAATCCTTCGACGTCTTTCAGAGGCTGAAGTTGTTTCTGTGCCTGTAGGTTACTTATCCACAATGCTATTGCAAGAAAACCAAGATCAATGTTATGTCATAATAAAGTTTTTATTCAGGTACTCCGTACTCCTAAATCAATCAAGTAAAATAAATGACTTCGCATAAATATAT
This sequence comes from Nicotiana tabacum, assembly GCF_000715075.1. Lineage (NCBI taxonomy): Eukaryota > Viridiplantae > Streptophyta > Magnoliopsida > Solanales > Solanaceae > Nicotiana > Nicotiana tabacum. The sequence goes on from NC_134103.1 coordinate 87,625,125, forward strand.
CAACAAGATGATAGCATCTGCTACAGGAGAATATAGTTAAACATAGATTAGACTAGTAAGCATGAATAAAAGAAATCTACCAGAAAGATAATTGGACGGAGAAATCACCTACATCCCCATCTAACAAAATATTAATAATGGATTTGCAGGCAAGCATCCAAGTTAAGACTCTGAGGATAACTTTTCACCATAGTTTCTCAAATTATCATGAACCCCTTATTTTAAAGAGAACAATACCTTGTGCCCAGTTATTTTTAGAGTAAACTGCTATTATGACCTAGACTACCAAGCAAATAAAATGAAACACTTGACCTTCCAAAGTTTGTATTTCCACAGTCTATCCCTCTATTTAATAAAAACAGGCCATATCTGACATTACACACACACAACAGTATAACACACACACAGGAAAAATTGATATCGATATCATTATAAGTCGTATGAAGTATATCTTAAATAAACGGAACTAACAAACCAAATTGACTTAAAAACAGAGGACCCCATGGCAAATATATTGACGGTACTTCCTCAAGAGACTGGTTGGTTGGTAATAGGTGCAAAAAGAAAGATCTTCGGTTTAGAGAAAGTTGATGTTGCAGTTTAAAATTTAGAGGATTGGGGAAGAAAAATTGGAAGAGAAAGGTCATTACTATACAAGTTTTTAGGAACTGAAAATTAGTAAATGAATAAACTGCAAGTAAATTTAAAGCTTAGCTTAGGAAATACTTTCACTAGCAAAAAAATCACAAACTTCCACTAGACATCTAGACATCTACCCTGGAAAATCCAAGAGGTTCTCGTTAATTATGGATAGGTCACTGACCATAGAAGGACATCAATGCTGTTCACAGAATTTGTAAATTTTATGGCTGCAGATTTACTATTTAGCAGTCATCATTTTCCTATGTGTGTAATTTAAAGCTATCCCATTATTTCAGAATCCATATTACAAAAATCATATCCAAACACAATACTAAAGCCATTGGCACTGGTAACAAAAGAATAGGAAAAGTACCTGAAACATCCGTGGTTTCTTTAATAAGGAGGTCAGGGGCTGCTAATTCTCTAGCAGTACAACACACAGCACCGAGTATGAGAAGGCAGAGGCAGACCTTGACATCCATGCTGCCAAGTGAAACAGTAAGTCCAGATTCAAGAAATAGCATAATAAAGTACAAAAAAGTGAAATCAACGAGAGACATGCTAATAGCACTAGATGAATGACAGTTGCAAGCACATGAAGCTGTCTTTTCTTATCGTGCATTAATTATGTGTTTCGAACCCACATAAACATACGTGCGAAGTAACATTTATGAGAATTCCATATAACAATAGGGCAAAGATATGGGATTTGCCCCACAGAAAGAATGAAGTTTAAGCGAGACTAGACGGAAATGTGATGCCTAAGCCCACTTGTGGGATTTTACTGGGTTGTTGTTGTTGTATTTGTTGTTCAGACTCAAAGAAAAATGGCACGAGAACAAGATGTACCACATAGAAATAAAATAGGTGGTTGAAATAGAGGTGTTATAGGACTGCTATGCAATAACAAATACCTACCAAGATGAAAGACAAATTCTATCAAAAAATTATGTTACCAGTAATACTGTATGTTGCGCTTCTAAGTCCCAACATATCCACAACATGAGTGTCTTAAAAATGAGAATGTTAAGATAAATGTGTGGATATACAAGAAGCTCACAAATGACCATGTCCGACATAAGCTGAAACTAACATCCTTAGAGGATAAATGACAAAAGTTTATCTAGTGCTTATCGGGAGTATTATAAGTTTAAGATATATGAGTCTCTAAATTTAGAGAAACCCTAATTTAATTTAAATGGCTCATATAGTTGACCTCAACTAATTTGGTTGACAGATAGTTATTGTTATTATATTTGGTGTTTTGCTTACAAGTCCATTTAGTCAGCAAGGTTTCTTTAATGAACCTTGTTTGGTTACACAGCACAAGAAAATGATTTGTGAATGAAGTAGCCATACTTAAGAAGGGGGATCTGACAGAAATATGCAAAATTGGCTCTCCTAAAAAGATTGTTTTGAGTATAACTTTTGCTTACATTTACTTAAAGATGAAAACTTTGGCCGCTCAAAAAGTTCAACAATAAATAAATCATCACAAGGTCTATCAAGGATTTGCAGCATCGAATACTGAGTTTCTAACACTACTTGCTACAATGTACTGCTATACACTTCAGGCACATGCCTGTTAGGACCAGATAGTAGTCCAACTTCAATCATCATCATCATATATATATATATATATATAACCATTTTTCTTCTAGCTTGCAAATATATCTATGCGTTGCAAGCAATATGCTTAAGAGTTGGAAGTCAGCATTTTTACCATGGACAAGTTTATTCAAATAATGGGTCTTGAAGACTTCTTTTTATTTCAATAGAACTGATCTCACAGTCATTCATTATGAACTATTCACTCAAACGAGAAGAACAATAGGAACGCGAGAGGAAAAAAAAGAGTTGAAGTGCACATAACAAGAAGACTCATAATTTCCTTTGCAATAATTACACTGCATATTCAAGCTGAGAATCTATTTGGCTCATGCTGGCTTTGTCTCAGGCTAATCAAATAAGCAATAAACTATCGCTTAACTCAGTCCAACAGTTGCATATGCAGGTTTCCAAGGTAACTAAGACTAGACATACTGCCTCTACACTTTATAGCATTAAAATTATCAACGTCAGCCTTTCGAAAGTATTTGTGTATTTTAAATAAATTTACAGTCTCACATATACTGTCAAATTTGCTCTTTTGTCATAAAAGCCAAGATACAACTCCTATATAATAATGCTCAAATTCAAAACCATCCTCTTACTATAGAACCAGAATCTAGAATCTGATCCCTATGCTGAGTGTTTTACATCATATCAACCAATCAATCAATCAACAATTCCTCAATCTCAAACTACTGACTGATCAAAGACTCCAACTTTGCTCGAGTGTTTGACAGCCATATCGATCAATCAATTACGCCTCAATAGCCTCAATCCCAAATAGTAACAGATCAAATTTTAAAATTAACTTGAGTCACGACTAAATTAGATGATAAGAGCAACAATCTCAGCTACTTCTACTGTCAGCAGAAATAACTAAATTATATTCCTATGATCTCAACTTCAATAAGGTTTAGATTCCTCCACAACATAAAAAGGTTTCGCCTTTTGAATTTACAAACTGGATTGCAGCTGAACCCCCCACCCACCTCTTCCCGTTGTTTGAAGTTTGATCCAGTGAATAGGGAATACGTCAGAAAGATAAAATTACTTGATTGAATCAAACATAATACTATGAATTTAATAGAAACATAGACAATAAGAAGAGTGCAAAGACAAGAACAAACCCATAAAATAATTAAGAAAAAAAACCCATCGAAAGCAGGAAAATTATTTGTTCAAGGAAGATCAGCATCAGTTATGTCTTTAATGTAAATAAACAAAGAGAGATCATCGCAGAGAGGAAAAATAAACAAAATTAAATTTAAAAGGAAAACTCTATACGGAAAGATGAATGAGAAAGATGAAGAATGTTTACTTGCAAAAAGGGGAAGATTTTCTGAGTTAGCGAAAAATACAGAACGCTTAACGCCCCCTTTCTTGTAGTAGGAAGCTATCGCAATTATTTTTTGGCTTCTTGTGGATTTCTATTGGGACCTAATCCCCTGCGGCTGCTATATTTGGATCTTTATCCAACCGCATTATTTTTCTTTTTGTTTTTCCTTTTTCTTTTTTAAAATATTAGTAATCAAAAGTAGCAACAACCTCTCTTCTTTTTTGGTCTGGATTAATTCAAAAAAAAAAAAAAAAATCATTCCTAAATCACAAGCTTTGGGGTGACGATCTCTTTTCATTCTACTATTGCTTTGAGAAGTAAATCTAAAAGTAGTAATCTTTCTATACATTTCACGTGACCCTAAATTATCGGACAATTTTTACTTTAGCTATTGTTTTCTTTATTAATTTTAAAATATTTTTACTTATTAACTTATATTATTTTTATGTAATTTTTTTATCATCCGTATTCGGTATAAATTTTTAGTTTAAGAAAGCGGGTTCTCGCATCATTTTCTTGAAAATATATTATATCACTGTGGGAGAGATTAAAATGAGTAATGTTAACGATTCCATTATTCACACAAACCCTTCTATGACTTAAACTTAAAATTATAAGTTTGAAGTCACGGCAAAACTTAGATATTTTTAGGATCTTTTCGCTTTTAGCCCCCGCCAGAAATTATTTATACTGAAAAAATGACATTTTATAGTCGCTCTCAAAATAATAGCTGAAAAATATATATTCTTTGTATATATATACATTTTGTATGTTATATATAAAAATTAAACAAACTTTATACATATTTTCGGCTACCGAATGTAATTAGACTTTTTTATTTTTAACCAATGCCAGAAATTATTTACATTCAGTAGCCGAAAAAGTGTATTAAATTTGTATAATTTTTGTATATAAGATACAGAATGTATATATATACAAAAAATTATACATTTTGAGAGCGGGTATATAATGTTGAGGCTTTTTTTACTTTTAGCCCGCGTCAGAAATTATTTACATTCGGTAGCTGACAAACTATTTATTGTTTACTCATTCCTTAGCATAAGTCCAGACAAGTAAAACTTGCTTAGTTGGTAAAAGCACCTCCACTTACGATAGTTAGGTGCTAGGTTCGAATCACGCTGGAGGGTAAGTGTGAAAACACTATTACTGTTTACTCATTCCTTCGCATAAGTTAGCAAGTTTCAAAAGTATTATCTTTGTCCTTTCAAATACATTCCTCCTGTAATATTTCAAATGAAGCTTCCCTTTCGAAAAGGTAGTCCTTTACTTTAGTATTACACAATTAAGAAGATGGCTTGTAGACAGAGTAATACGACCCGACCTATTCATATATAGACAATATAGGAATATTACACGAAATCTCTGACTTATATCCCGCCAACAAAATCATCATATCCATTTAATAAACATTACGGGGTTTTCTCCTTTTATTTCTAGCTCCTCTGGGGATATTGAAGGGAATAAGTAAGGGTCTTTGCATATATAAAAACTATCACTTATCAAAAAAATGTCGAAACTATCAATGTTATCATCCAAGTATTCTAGTGGTTAGTCTACTATATTTCTGACTTATACTAAATAAGATGCATTATTTTGTGAAATAGTTTATGGACATCTAATAGCTCGTCGATAATAGAAGAGGAGGCTACCTAACAAAGGTTGATTTAGAATTTGAAGTTTATATATTTTCATAGCAAGCTAATACTTAATTACTTTAAGTTAACATTAGAATAATAATTGGGTTCACAGTCAAATATTTATAGATACTTTGTGAGATTTTTGATAAATATACATGATTTAGGCAAGCCAACCCTCTAAATCCGCCCCTGGCTATAGGAATGGCAATGGGGCGAGGCGGTTGCGGGGCGAGTTAAGCCTAAATAAAGTATTATATTATTGAAATTTGATTATGATTTCAATAAATTATTACGTTTTGTTTTGATAAACTATGAACTACTCCATAGTAATAAATGATTAACGTTATTTATAAGCTGGCCAACTTTCAAGAATGTTATTACTCCTAATTTTTTTTAAAAAAATTACTAGATTCAAACACAAAACCAGGTAAATGTGTTTTGGCCCAAAAAAAAAAAAAAAAAACAGAAAAAGCAACGGTAAACTTTTCCTATAGGATATGTTGCAATATGTATTTGAATATTTGGACTTTCAGTGTTAGCCTAAAGGCTCAAAATTGGATAAAGGAAATGGAGGGTAAAAGAACTCGCAATCCACCCCGCCCCGCATTGAATTTAATTTTATATATTAAAACTCGCTCAGCCCCGCACCATAGCCATTCCTACCTGGCTACCATAAGTGGCAAGCATATATAAGTTAGTCTGGACTCTTACATTGAGTAGAAGATCACTGCAAGCATATAAATCTTCCTCAATGTTGATGCAATTAAGTGGTCTAAATTCAGAGGCAGAGCCAGAATTTGAATCTTGTGGGTTCAGAATTTTCTAATTATTTTTAAGTTAATGAGTTCTAAATTAATAAGTTGTAAATGTTTAATGAATTTTATCAAACAAATACAGGGTTTGAACCAAAGCTACTGAGTTCGGCCGAACCCGTTACTTGCTCTCTAGCTCCGCCCCGTCTAAATTGACCATGATTTTTTATATATACTCTCTTGATATTGCATTTCTATAGTGTCATGTAACTACTAGAAAACTAGCATTTTTCGTCCAAGCCATATCGACAGAAATCGGTCGGAAATTAAGTAATTGGTCGCAAAAGTCAACAATTTTTTTTTAAAAAAATATCCGAACGATTTCGGTCGGAAATTGGTCAAATTTGACCAACATCTGGTCATACTTGTATGTAATGTACAAAAATATTTTTTTATTAAAATATTTCCAAATTTCTGACCGAATTCGGTCGGAAAGTTTGAAATTATTATTTTTCGCCCAAGACAAAAATTATATCCAACCGAAATAAGTTATAATTAAATATTTCCGACCGAGTTCGGTTGGAAAAACGATTTTAAAATAATTAAAATATAAATTTAATAATATTTGTGTGTGTGTGTGTAAATAATAAATAGCTTTTAAATAAATAATATTTAATACTTATTTGGTATATATATATTTTGTGTGTGTGTTCTCTCTCTCTCTATATATATATATATATATATATATATATATATATATATATATATATATATATATATATATATATATATATATATAAGCTATATTCGATATAATATTAGCTAATGCACTAATACTTAGTGTATAGTATATATAAGCTATATTGAATATTAAAATATATTATCATCATCGATATTATATATATATATATATATATATATATATATATATATATATATATATATATATATATATCTTAAGATGTATATATAGTATATCTTAAGTGTATTATATATATATAATTTATATTGTTAAATATATACTCCCTCCGTTTCAATTTATGTGAATCCATTTGACTGGGCACGGAGTTTAAGAAAAGAGAGAAGATTTTTGAACTTATGGTGTAAAATGATGCACATATATTTTGTGTGGCTATAAATCATTGCATAAAGGTAAATTATTTCCAAATAAGGAAAGAAGTCATTCTTTTTGGCAGTGACTAAAAAGGAAATAGTTTCACATAAATTAAAACGGAGAGAGTATATAACAGTATATATATTTAATTTAGGATATTATACCAATTGAAAAATTAATTAAATATTAAATAGTACTTAATTTAAGATGTATTACTTCTTTATTTTTGTTGAATTATAATAGCTACTCTTGTTTATTTAATGTAATTGCTATGTTGCGGGTTCATACCTAATCATCAGGTTACAAAGACAATTACTGAAATTCTTGGCCGGTTGTATAATGCACCCTATCCGACTTGGAGTGACTTTTCACCGGATCTCGTGCAATAAATGTTCAACCAATTTAAGGTTTTAATACAATTATTATCTATTTAAGCATTATATTAACAATATTTTCATCTAACGTTACATACTTTATTTGCAGACTAAGTGTGCCTGGGAGGAACAGTATAACCATGAAATTTGTGCAGATTGGGAGTACAAATGCCGTAAGAGACTATCTGATTCCTTCTCCTCCGCTCGAAAGGTTAACAAGAAGTCTTCATGGGTTCTACCGCATTTATGGGAGGATCTGCAGAGGTATTGGACCACCGAGAAATTCGAGAAGAAGAGTGAACTGGGAAAGAAGGCCCGAGCATCTGAGAAGGATGGCTCCTTGCACTGTGTGGGTACAAGGAGTATGGGGGCTACGAGGAGACTACTGGTAATTCATTAAAATATTTACATCTATTTTTAACGAACTATATTTATATATGTTAATTTAATTAACACGTTTTATTATATTTGTAGGAAAAAAAATATAGGAGGAAGATGACTCATGATGAGTTCTTCATGGAGACTCACATCCGGAAGAAGAAGAAGGCGCCGACAGATCCAACTAGATGGGTCGAGGACAGGGCAGAGACTGCATATGTAAGTTTCATAACTACTATAAATGTTTATAATATTATATAGTTAATAATTTTCTATCTTCTAAATAAAAGGTCGCTACAAGATTAATGTGGAGGAGTACACTCAGAGCTTGCCACCGAATGAGCAAGGCGAGCGACCACCCCTTACAAACGAAGAAGCGCAGAGGATATGGTTGGATGTTGTCGGTGATCCTAAAAAGGGGATAGCATACGGCCTTCCAGAGAAATCATTGCGGCGCTACAGGGCTGGATTGCAAGGTATAGGGACTTCCGCCCAAGGCGAGGTAATTGATAGGTCGACTATCTCGTCTATGGAACAGAAGATCGCAAAGCTGACAACAGAGCTTAAAGAGACAAAGACTAGAGAACAAAAGAGAGATGAACAATTTGGTAGCCTTCAAGTTCAGTTAGAAAAGAGGGACGAACAATTTAATCTCCTTCAAGGTCAGTTGGCCAATCTTCTTGCTAGTGGTATTTTCCCCATTCTCCGGTCTCATGAGCCTTCCCCATGTACTAATCCTTCTCGTCGTGATCCTTCGAACCATGCCGACGATGAAGGCTGTAGTAGTGAAGATGGAGATGATGCAATATAAAACACTCATTGAATGGTGTGTATTGCTAAACAAAGTATTAAACTTGTCAATATTTAGTTGAGACTAATTTTGAATGATGATTGTATTGTTGATATTATTTTGTTATTGAACATTTGTATAGTTGTTGTTGTGGTTGGCGTTGTTGTTGTGGTTGTTATTAGCGTTGTTAGATAATGGTTGTTAGTGTTAGTTAATTATTTTTGTTAGTTAATTGTTGTTGTTGATTAATTATGGTTGAATGGCAGCAATGTAATGCTGCCATCATAGGATGGATATTGGTTGTAATTGACAGGTGGTGTAGCTTAAAAGCAGGCATTTTCTACCTAGTTTTTACCCAGAAAACTGACCGAAATCGGTCGGAAATTAGATTTTTTTGCCCAGAAATTCATAATTTCCGACCGAATTCGGTCAGAAATTTCAAATGATATCTCTAGTTTTTTGAAATTTCCGACCGAATTCGGTCGAAAATTATGAATTTATATTTATTTATTTTTTAAAAAATTAACAATTTACTACAACTTAAAAATAATTATTTATTTAAATAAAATTATTTTAAAAAAAAATTCCGACCGATTTCGGTCGGTATTTGAAAATAATAATAAAAAATTTAATTGATATCGACCCGAATTCGGTCGGAAATTGAAGTTTGACAGTCAGTCAACGCTTTGAAATTTTCGACCAACTTCGGTCGGTACACGTTAGCGACCATCATTTTTCCGACTAATTATAAGCGATCGAAAATTGATCGATTTTTATCAATTTCCGACCGATTTCGGTCGGTTTTGGTGGACGAATTTACACAGATTTTTAGTAGTGTGCAGAGGTAAAAAGGCTACCAAACTTACAGAGTTTCCTATTTTTACACATCTACTTAGACCGAATTACCATTAACAAACGTCTCTTACAGTTGACCATGTTTACGTGGCAATAGTTTTAGCTAATATGACAACTTTTTCGTGGAGGAACTGCAATAATAACATAACAGTACTACAAGAGTTAAAACACCCTCATCTTTTTGTTCCAAAAGGAAATATATTAACTTATTATTACAGAATGAAGTGCCGCTATGAGCACTTTATGCAAACACAAAATATTACAATCAGTAATCTTTATGGCGAAAGTTAGCAAACAAAACAGATTTACACCCTTATCTACACAGGCAAATCTGACAATCAAGTCATAATCAAAAGCCAAACTGATTTACACAAATATCAGACATTGGCAACGCTTGTGATAATCTTAGTCTTCACCCGATCTATCCTCGTTGATCTCCTCCAGAATCACAACCAGAGCGACTACGAAAGCATAATCCACGTTCGGATACACAGTAACACCAAAATTGTCTTTCCCAAGCAATATGCTTTGAGCAGTGTGTTTCCTATGCATTTGTGCAATTATGGTATTTGTATTTCCAGCATAGATAGCACAAGATCTTTCAAACCAGCTTCCTTCAATTCTGAAATCGCAAACGTCTTCTTTTGTGTTGTGAGCCAAGAACACGTCCAATTTGGTTTTGAACTGAAGAAGCGAAGACTTCTTTACACTAAAAAGAAAATTTGTTGTATCGGTGCTCTCTCCTCGGTATACTTGCCATCTCCTATGGGCAGTCAACATCTGAAATGCAAAATAGAAAAAGGAAAATGAATAAATGTCAAGAGGGATTCCTTTGCTTAGATGCAAATTTCTTACAATACGCAAAATTATATCGACACAGGCGGATATGGTCATTCTTTTTGGTCTATCTATGGTAAAAGTGAAGGTCTCACAACTATTTTCTTCTGTATCTGTATCATAAGCAGAGGCTACATTGGAAATAAAGTGGCATAAATGTTAATGAGACCCGATATTACTGCTTATTTCTTAATAGTACTTAGATTTCCTGAATCCCCGATATATAAATCTAGGAAAAATTGGTACAACAAAGGTTAATAATGGTAAATCATCACCCTTTCATCAGAAATGAAGGACTAAATTGGTTGTAACTGTCTAATGTCCAGAGAACAGAAATAACAAGTTCTCATGATTTTGTTTTACCTGTCGTACGCGTAAGGAAATGAAGGACGGAGAATAAGCGTAAAAACCTACCTGCAACAAGTATTTACATCAATCCAATACATATGTCTTCACATAGAGTCTTATCACTTAATCATTGTTAAGTAATACATATTCTCACCTTAGTTTATTAATTAACCATGGTAAATATGCATGATTTGGTAAAAATACCAAGTGCGAGTAAGTTTTTATTGAAAATAAGATACCAGATCATACCCTTTAATTTGACTAAACCTGACTACTGAACAAGCTTCTTAGTTTTAGGTTATTTGACATTTTCTACAAGGAGAGGATATGACCTAATTTGAGAAACTACTAAGAACAGATGCAAATACTTTGCTCTACGGATCGCATCAACTAAATGAATTCAATAGATATATATGGCATAGTAGTGTTAGTGAAAAGGGAAAAAATCAATTATACCACAAATAAAAACTACTAATTGGAGTCTTACTAAGCTAGAAGCCTAGAACATACAAATACTATGAACACGAATTAAGGAAAATGTAAAGGACTTAAGTTATATATATCCACCGAGAGCATAACGAATTTTACATTATTAGTAATAGAGGCGAATCTCGGATTTGAATGTATAGCAACTATAGTAACCTCAAAATTAATATACGATAATAATTGAGTTAACGGTTAAATATTTATAAATATTAAGTCAATTTCTTAATATAAATACTAAGTTTGAACAACTATCGAAAAAACATGATAAATCCGCAACTGATCAATAGTAATACCTACTTTATCAAGTTAATTATTTCCAACAGGTTACCAATTTTTATCATAAAAACTAAATTTATATGTAACTATGATATGATTGTGTAAATATTTTTTATAGTATATACACTGCATAGAACTTAAAGGAAATTTAGTTAAGAAGAAGGATAACCTTTTGTTGGAAAGTGATAAGAGGGTTGCCAGCAGCATCAAGCAAAACTCTGCGATCCCGAAGGCTAAACAGCTTGCCTTTGACCTTAAAAATGATGTTGCCGTTGACATCGGTAACTCCGAAACTACCTTCAGACAAGGTCATCAGTTTCCTCACGATGTTCAAATCAACTGGATATGGAGCACAGAACTGTGGGCTTATAATTGCAACCTGAGTTCCTGCCGGCGGCATAGCAATCTGAGGAGGATAACTACTTGTTCCTGCCATTTGTTGTTTAGTAAATTTATTACTCTAATTAAACAAGATGGGATTTGGACAGATTTAGAGATATTTCAGTTTTGTGAATCTTGCGTGGGAGTTGAAGTCTTTTATATAGTGGAAATTAATTAATTAATTAATTAATTAATTAAAGTAAAGAAAGGAAAGTGGGAAGATGGTGATGAGGAACTTTAGAATAAGTATTAAATTCTTGAAATGGAAGTAATGGTTTTGGAATTGTTCTTCGTCGGTAACGCGTATATGATTTATGAATATTCGCGTATAGTGATTAGTGGCAGTCTACATGTGCGGTAATATACGCGCAACAATATTCATTGCTATCTAAATCTAAAAGAATTGATATGAAAAAATAATTATATTGTGGATGTTCATTTATTAGTTTGCTATAGATAATCTTCCTGAATAAGATTATCCATTTAGTACTCTGTTGAAGTTTATCTACAAGCAACTGATGCAGACAGGTTGCAAGTAGCTCAATGAAATGATTTGCAGCAGCTTCTTATTAAACAGACAGGTTGCAAGCAGCTCATGCAGACAACTTACAAGCAGCTAAAGAAAAGTCTTGCAGCTGCTTCCTGAAAAGTCTCGCAGCTGCTTCCTTTCTTCTATAAATAGAGGAGTTTTCAGTTCATTATGTACATAAACTTGAAGTTTGAATAATATATCAGTTTCTCTCTATACTTGTCTTTACTTTACTGTCTTTATTTTATAACACGTTATCAGCACGAGACTCTGCCATCTCGAGAAAATACTTTGAAAGTATCAGACGTACGAACTTTCTTTTTCTAAATAATGTCAAATCTTTCTAAACTTGAGTTTGTAGCCCTGGATATATCGGGCAAAAGCTACATGTCTTGGGTGATTGATGCCGAAATTCATCTTGATGCGATGGGTCTGGCAGGCACCATCAAAGATAAAAATCAGGCATCAAACCAAGACCGTGCCAAAGCAATAATATTCCTACGCTATCACCTTGATGAGGGCCTGAAAATAGAATATCTTACTGTTAAAGATCCAGTCATACTGTGCAATAATTTGAAAGATAGATATGACCACCTGAAGATGGTCGTTCTTTCACAGGCACATTATGATTGGACTCATCTAAGGCTACAAGATTTTAAATCTATCAGTGAGTATAATTCTGCTATGTTCAGAATTATTTTCCAATTGAAACTATGTGGTGATAATATTACTGATCATGATATGTTGGAGAAAACTTTCACCACTTTTTATGCCTCGAATATACTCCTGCAGCAGCAATATCGAGAGATGGGATTCAAAAAGTATTCTGAACTTATCTCACATCTTCTTGTAGCCGAGCAACATAATGGGCTATTAATGAAAAATCATGAAAGCTGACCTACTGGTTCTTGTCCATTCCCCGAAGTGAATGAGACAAACTACCACCAAGCTAAGCGTGGAAGAGGATGTGGCCCCAGTCGTGGTCATGGCCGTGGTCGGAAAGGAAACTCTAATCGTGGTAATAACAATGCACTAAAGAACCTTCCTCACCACCAGCAGTGGAAAAGGAAGGAACAAAAGCATGAAGCGGAGCAAGCAGCAAAGCCAAAAAATGCATGCTATAGATGTGGAGGAAAATGACACCGGTCACGTACATGTCGTACGCCAAAGCACCTGGTTGAGCTGTATCAAGCCTCCCTAAAGAAGACAGAGAAAAATGCTGAAGCAAATTTTATTTCTGAAGATAATTTAGACTTCATGCATTTGGATGTAACTGATTATTTTGCACTCCCAGAAGGAGAAACAAGTCATGTGATCGGTAGTGAATTTGTTGAAATGTAAATATTTTAATTTTTATTGTTTGTAGTAGATAATATGGTTATGTAATTGTTATACATAAATAAAAGTTATGCTTTGATAATAATGTTTACTATCATATTTATTTTGTTTATGTCATTTTGAAGAATATGGATAATCCTCTAATTATGTTTGGATCAAAGACCAATCATGAAGATATTTGTGTAATTGATAGTGGAACAACTCATGCCATATTCAAAGATCAGAAATACTTTTCTTATTTGCATAAGGAAAAAGCAAATGTTTCTACAATTTATGGTAATATAAGTTTGATTGAAGGCTCCGTAAGAGCTATTGTATTTCTGTCTAAGGGAACAAAACTTATTATAGACAATGCATTATTCTCCTCCAGGTCCCGAAGAAACTTGTTGAGTTTTATAGATATCCGCCAAAATGGGTATCATGTTGAGACAATAGATGAAATGAACGTGGAATATCTTTGCATTACAAAGAATATTTCTGGCCAGAAATGTATTGTAGAAAAGTTACCAACTTTATCTTCTGGCTTATACTATTCAAATATTAGTACAGTTGAAGCACACTCTATCGTAAACCAGAAGTTTACTAATTCAAATACTTTTGTGCTTTGGCATGGCCGTTTGGGCCATACTGGATCAATAATGATGAGACGAATTACTGAAAATTCGAGTGGGCATCCATTAAAGAACCTAGAGTTTCTTACAAATGATGAATATTTTTGTGATGCTTGTTACAAGGTAAAATGATCACTAGACCATCACCAATGAAGGTTGGCATTGAGTCCCTTGCCTTTTTAGAACGTATACATGGGGATATATGTGGACCTATTCACCCACCAAGTGGGCTGTTTAGATATTTTATGGTCCTAATAGATGCATCTTCAAGATGGTCTCATGTGTGCCTACAATCATCTCGCAACCCGGCATTTGCAAAGTTATTAGCCCAAATAATTCGATTAAGGGCACAATTCCCAGATTATCCTATAAAGGTCATTCGCCTTGATAATGCTGGAGAATTCTCATCTCAAGCTTTTGAAAATTACTGTCTATCAGTTGGAATAAAATTTGAACATCATGTAACTTATGTTGATACTCAAAATGGCCTTGCAGAGTCATTTATTAAACGGCTGCAATTGATAGCAAGACCACTATTTATGAAAATAAAATTGCCCACTACTTTTTGGGGCCATGCTATCTTGCACGCAGCATTACTTATTCGTCTCAGACCAACACATTATAATAAATATTCTTCGTCACAATTAATTTTTGGTCATGAACCAAATATTGTCCATCTACGAATTTTTGAATGTGCTGTATATGTGCTAGTAGCACCACCACAGCGCAATAAGATGGCCCCCCAAAGAAAGTTAGGAATATATATTGGGTTTGAATCACCCTCTATTATTCGCTATCTTAAACTATTGACGGGAGATTTATTTACTGCTCGATTTGTAGATTGTCGATTTGATAAAACAAATTTCCCATAATTAGGGGGAGATAAAAAGGAAATCAAAAGAGAAATTGTATGAAAAGTTTCATCATTATCTCACTTTGATCCACGTACCCCTATATGTAATCAGGAGGTCCAGAAGATCATCCATTTATATAATATAGCAAATCAAATTCCAGACGCATTTACTGATTTGAAAAGGATAACTAAGTCGCATATCCCTGCAGAGAATGTGCCTATCCGAATTGATGTCCCAGCAAGACCATCTACTAGCATGAGAGCTAGTGAACCTAAAGCACATCTAAAGCGTGGTAGACCTTTGGGTTCTAAGGATCGAAATCCTAGAAAAAGAAAATCGACAAATGATCAAAATGATATTATGAAGGGATCTCCTGAAGAGACCCAAGATCTGATTAGTTCTGAGATTCCTGAAGAAATCAATGAACCCGAGACTCAAGTGAGTGAGGAACTTTTAATAAGTTCTACTAGTGATGAGATTAATTTAAATCGATCTGAAATAGTGGTGGATAATATTTTTGCATATAATGTTGCACTTAACATTATGCAAGATAGTGAGAATCTTGAACCCCGATCTATCGAAGAATGTCGACAAAGATCTGATTGGCCAAAATGGCAAGAGTCAATTCAATCGGAATTGAAGTCACTTGCTAAAAGAGAGGACTTTGGACCAGTAGTCCAAACACCTGCTGGTATAAAGCCAGTTGGTCATAAATGGATTTTTGTGCGAAAAAGGAATGATAAAAATGAAGTTGAAAGATACAAGGTCCGCCTTGTTGCACAAGGATTCTCACAACGACCTGGAGTCAATTATTAAGAAATATATTTACCAGTTATGGATGCCATAACATTTCGATATCTCATTAGTTTAGCCTTACGTGAAAGGCTTGAAATACATCTAATGGATGTTACAGCTTATCTGTACGGGTCACTTAATAATGAAATTTACATGAAATCCCTGAAGGATTTAAAATGCCTGAAGCATATTCAAAATCTCGAAAAATGTACTCAATCAGATTACAAAGATCTTTGTACGGTTTAAAGCAATCTGGGCGCATGTGGTACAATCGCCTCAGTGAATATTTGTTGAAAGAAGGTTACATAAATGATGTTATTTGTCCATGTATTTTTATAAAGAAAATGGCTTCAGAATTTGTTATACTTGTTGTTTATGTTGATGACATAAATCTTGTTGGAACTCCAGAAGAGCTCCAAAAGGCAATTAAATATCTTAAGAAAGAATTTGAGATGAAAGATCTTGGAAAGACAAAACTTTGTCTTGGTCTGCAAATTGAACATTTAGCAGATGGGATCTTTATCCATCAATCTGCCTATACAGAAAGGATCTTAAAACACTTTTACATGGATAAAGCGCACCCATTGAGTACACCAATGGTTGTTCGATCACTTGAAGTGAATAAAGATTTGTTCTGACCCCCAAAAGAGGATGAGGAACTCCTTGGTCCCGAAGTACCCTATCTCAGTGCAATTAGTGCACTAATATATCTTGCTAATGCTACAAGGCCTGACATAGCATTTTCTGTTAATTTACTAGCAAGATATAGTTCTTCTCCTACACGGAGATATTGGAACGAGATTAAGCATATATTGCGATATTTAAAGAGAACTCTTGATATGGGTTTGTTTTATGCTAATAAAGATAGTGCAGATCTTGTTGGTTATGCAAATGCAGGTTATTTATCTAATCCCCATAAAGCTAGATCTCAAACCGGGTACGTGTTTACATGTGGAGGTACTATCATATCATGGCGCTCCACAAAGCAATCTATTGTTGCTACTTCTTCAAATCATGCTGAAATAATAGCTATTCATGAAGCAAGTAGGGAATGCATATGGTTGAGATCAATAATTTATTTTATTCGAGAAAAATGTGGTTTGAAATGTGAGAAAAGACCCACAATTTTATACGAAGACAATACTGCATGCATAGCCCAATTGAAGGGAGGATTTATAAAAGGAGATAGAACGAAGCACATTTCACCAAAATTATTCTACACACACGATCTTCAGAGAAATGGTGATATTGATGTGCAACAAATCCGTTCAAGTGACAATCCGGTAGATTTATTCACTAAATCTTTACCAACTTCAACTTTTGAGAAGATGGTATACAAGATTGGGATGCGGAGACTCAAATATTTGAAACAAGATTTTCATCAGGGGGAGTAAAATATGTGATGTACTCTTTTTCCTTACTAAGATTTTTTCCCACAGAGCTTTCCTTATAAGGTTTTTAATGAGGTAGCTAGCAATGCGTATTACTAAATATGTGTACTCTTTTTACTTCACTAAGATTTTTTCCTAGTAAGGTTTTAACGAGGCACAATACCTTTTAATGAACATCCAATGGGGAGTGTTATAAAAATAATTATATTGTGGATGTCCATTTATTACTCCGCTATAGATAATCTTCCCGAAGAAGATTATCCATTTAATACTCTGTTGAAATTTATCTACAAGCAGCTGATGCAGGCAGGTTGCAAGCAGCTCAATGAAATAATTTGCAGCAACTTCTTATTAAACAGGCAGGTTGCAAGCAGCTCATGCACACAGCTTACAAGCAGCTAAAGAAAAGCCTTGCAGCTGCTTCCTAAAAAGACTCGCAGCTGCTTCCTTTCTTCTATAAATAGAGGAGTTTTCAGTTCATTATGTACATAAACTTGAAGTTCGAATAATATATCAATCTCTCTCTATACTTGTCTTTACTTTACTGTCTTTATTTTATAACAAGAATAATGTAGTCATGAATGATGCTTCCAATATTTTATTTTACGGAAAAGGGACTAAAATGTCCCTTTACTATGTAAAATAGGACAAGCTAACCCTCCGTTAAAAGTTAGTCTCCATTCTTCCATTGCCGTGAACAAATGAGCTCGTATATGTCTTCCATCACTAACGAAGCACTCATAAATCCACGTGGAATAACATTTTGCATTTTACAAATCTAAAACCATATACCCCCTAATTAAAAAATGCCATCTGAATTTAAAAAATACCCCCACCCCTCATTTTTTCCATACCGCACCCCTGCCCCATCCCCAATCAGATAACAACACTAAGAAAGAAAGAAAGCAAAGTTCTTCACCATTCGAAGCACCTGGATTTCAACCGACGAACAAGAAAATCAGAAAGAAAGTATTCTTTCATCATCCACCAGCCATTCAAGATTTCAACCGACGAACAAGAAAATCAGAAAGAAAGTATTCTTTCATCATCCACCAGCCATTCAAAGTAGAGTCTTTTTTGTGCTTGCAAGTTAGACTTCTCTTACACCCAATCACCGAATTCTCATCCTCATCAAAAATGGCTTTTCCTTTATCTTGTTGCATCCAATTTCCATTGCCCATACTCCTATTGAATCTAACATCACCGAGCTTCTTCTTCTTCTTCAATTGGGTGAAGAAATAATGGATTTTCTTGAAACTATTTGGACCATCTCCCCGCAGTTCCCATGCTCTTTGCTGTAGACATCAACAAAGCCAATAGATCCTTCAAGTAAGCATTTTCCTTCAGGTAACACTAAAGGTGACAAACGGGTGAGCCGGGCCGGGTTGAGAAAAAAAAACCGGCCGGTCACCAATCCGGGCCGGGTTTTGGGTTATACAAACCGAGCTTAACAGGTCCGGCCCCATCCGATCAAAAATTGAACCGCAACGGTTCCCGGCCTAAGGGGTCAGGCCGGGTTTATGTTTTTTTTTTGTATAACTAAAGTAAAAATATAAAACAAAAAAAGAATCTTATAAAAAGAGTATTTGAATAAAGGATGCAAAGACTTTAAAATTCTTATATTTGAATATTTCATTAAGAATTTAAGATAATAGAATACAATGAAGATGGAAAATATTGCACTTATAATTTACAAGTTCGAATTTGCAAATTAAAGTTTACATTTAACAACAACTAAATTAATGAAAAAAGAGTAAATTCAAAGTTTAATTATTTAATATAAATCTAGAACTTCAATGGTTTTGCATTGTCTTAGTAAGTTCTTCATAATCATTATGACCTTCTTGGCCATCTTCTGGAGTGTTAAATTCAAAGGTTTTCATAGTTTCATTACAAATTTTCATTACATAATAATACTTCAAATTAATCTAATAAACTAAAACATTAAGCATAATACGTCTAATAGTTTTAAAATAACACAAATTGTCTCAAATCAACTTAAAATCTTAAATATGAATTTTTGGAGGATGCTCAAGACAACTCTTCATATGCCTCCTTAAACAGCTCGTGCCCTCCCACTTTCGACGAAAATTTAAGACTCGACCACAGTTCTTGCACTTTACTTTGTGAACTTCTTCATTTTCTTCTACCACCTCAAAGTGTTCCCAAACATATGAGTGCACTCTAGAATCACGGGGCATGATTTAACTTGAATTGAGAATTTGAGTTTGAGAAATGAGATATGAGTGAAGAAATGAAGAAGGGGGGGAGGAGAATTATTTATACTTTATAGTTTTTCAAAGGGCTAAATTAGTAATTACTAAAAGTGCTATTTTTTAAAATAATTGCCCAAAAAGGGCTATTCTTGCAAAATATCCGTTGGGCAACGGTCAAATTGGAAGCTGACCGTTACCAACGGTCAAATGAATTTTTTTTTTTTAAAAAAAAAATCACTGTTGAACCGAGTCAGGCCGGTTAACCGGTTCAACAGTGATTTTCCTTGACCGGGTTGGGGGGAGGAGAATTATTTATACTTTATAGTTTTTCAAAGGGCTAAATTAGTAATTACTAAAAGTGCTATTTTTTAAAATAATTGCCCAAAAAGGGCTATTCTTGCAAAATATCCGTTGGGCAACGGTCAAATTGGAAGCTGACCGTTACCAACGGTCAAATGAATTTTTTTTTTAAAAAAAAAAATCACTGTTGAACCGAGTCAGGCCGGTTAACCGGTTCAACAGTGATTTTCCTTGACCGGGTTTGACCGATCCGGTTAAGCGAAAATATTTTTTTACACGGACCAACCCCCTTAACCCAGCCCACCCGCTCCCCTAACTATCGGTCTGGGCTGGTTCGGGTTACTACAGGTCTGGGCCGGTCCAAAAACGGGTCAAATCGGCCCTTTAAACAGGTTTAGGTAATTCGAAGGGTTAACATATTAATTTAGTGGATTAGGTAAATATTGGGGGTGGGGCAGTGGTGTGGTATGGAAAAAAAGAGTGGTGTGGGTATTTTTTATATCCTGGTGGCTTTTTTAATTAGGGGATATATGATTTTAGATTTTTAAAATGCAAAATGTTATTCCACGTGGATTTATGAGTGTTCTGTTAGTGATGCAGGACATATACGAGCCTATATGTTCACGGCAAGGGCAAAATAGAGACCAACTTTTAATGGTGAGCTAGCCCGTCAGTAAATGGGCATTTTATGCCCTTTCCGTTCATTTTATATAGATAGATGTTGATTGGATAAAAAGATTACACAAAATAAAAAAGAATTCGATGTATATCTAAAGTATACCGTTACAACCAAAAAGATAACACAACAGAAAATAAAAATTATCGGTATATATCTAAAGTATGTTAAATTTTTTGTAGTTTTAAATATAGTATTGTTAGTAATCTGCGCTCGAAAATATATTCAAAAATAGAAACAATGTAAAACCAGAAATGTAGAAGAATAGAATTAATCCGAGCCCACTGAATTCATAGTGTTTCCTTAAGGAACTTAATCCCCTCCTAGTACCCGAGGTTTAGGATTATTTTCTCCCAGGATAGAACGGATTACCCTCACTGGTGTAGCGATACTTCAAACCCTAGTGACCAACGAACTCAAAGATCAGTAGCAAATCACACTTACTGCTTTCTTTCTGTTAAAAACAATGCAGAAGGAAGAAGGAGAAATCAGTATTTTTGTTAGGAAAATCCGAAGGAGAGGTCATGTATTTATAGCCAAAACGTTGGGTAATACCGAATAGTTGCAACTCTTCATGTAAGGCTACAACTCAAAATGGTTATTTTATAAAACGGTCATTTACGCAAACTGCCAAATTCAAATTATAACGGAAAAATTAAAATGCAGGAAAAATTAAATTACCATTACAGAAACAGTCTAATTTGGATTATATAATATTGTGTTAATATAAATAATTAAATTTGGTCCAAAAAATTAATCAATCAATTAGATAATTTGACCAAATCCAAATCTGAATCCGAAACCGAAACCAAAGCCAAGCGAGCGATGACGACGACGGCGTGAGGCTTGCCTTCTTCTCAACTCTTTAATATATATATATATATATATATATATATATATATATATATATATATATATATATATATATATATATATATATATATATATATATATATATATATATATATATATATATATATATATATATATATATATATATATATATATATATATATATATATATATATACACACACACACACACACACACCCATCAAAACTCTTTTCCTCCACCAATATGGGACAATGTCCCTTTGTCAAAGAGAAAAATTCAAAAAAATTATTTTTCCTTCCATTTACCATTCACTCTATTTTTAAGCTCTAACAAGCTTAAAACCCAACAATCCCCCACATAAATGGGGAATGAATATATCATGGAAATATGCATGAAAATTTGTGTGATTTACAAGCAAGGATTAATCGCATCTCGATAAGTAGGTTTCCCTTTGAACTTCCATTAGTGAACTTATGTCTGATATACTCGATCAATCGATAGATTTGATATTTTTGAACCGTCAAACTTTAGTGTATACCTAGACAACCATAAGTCACACAATCAACCCTTAATCGTCTTTGGTTCTCATTGTTGTGTTCATTTCAGCCATGAACACTGCCTGATTTCATAATTGCGTAAAGAACTGGCCTTGCAAAATTTTTCTTGAAGCGGCTAACACTTCACACTTACATAGGTAATTCTTAAACGTGTCATCCCGTAGATACACTCTTTGTTATACCCCATATCAAATTTAGAAACCATTAAAAAGCCAATGTTTTGTCCTTGGTATTAAACATGGTCTCATCACGAGAATGGACCAAAACATTTAATTGACAATGCTGAACCATCATAAATGACTTTGTTTGATCTCCTTGAACCTAGATCTTGGGATCTCCAGTCTTCTAGGTAGAGTTACCGCCACAATGACTTGTTCTCGGCCATAGTCTCATTCCCCTTGATGATCTTTCAACTACCTCTCTAGTTAGGCCTTTTATAAGTGGATCCGACACATTATTGCTTGAATTTATGTATTCAATTATGATAATCCCCCTAGAAAGTAGTTTCCT
Source organism: Nicotiana tabacum (assembly GCF_000715075.1). NCBI lineage: Eukaryota > Viridiplantae > Streptophyta > Magnoliopsida > Solanales > Solanaceae > Nicotiana > Nicotiana tabacum. Next base: position 87,647,574 of record NC_134103.1, read on the forward strand.
AACGGTTTTATGTCTTCGTCGTATATGACGAGATTTATCGTTATACATAACGCTCCCAACCCTTCCAATTTCCGCTTGACTATCGCAATGTATTCATATTGGTGCCAACGATTTGGGCCAAAATGGAATATCTTCCATTTAAATTTCGGATCCATTCAGCTTCCTCACCGCTCTATCTAAGGTTATAAACTCAGCCTCCATTGTAGAGAGAGCAATACAAGTTTGTTTGGACGACTTCCAAGATACCACTCCTCCACTAATAGTGAATACATATCCACTTGTGGATTTAGAATCAGTTGAACCGGTAATTTAATTTGCATCATAGTATCCCTCAATCACCGTAGGATAATTATTGTAGTGCAAAGCAAAGTCTTGGGTATATTTTAAATATCCCAAAACTCGTTTCATCGCCATCTAATAAGATTGAACTGGATTACTCGTGTATCGACTCAATTTACTTATAGCACATGCTATATCTGGTCGAGTATATTTCATGATATACACTAAATATCCCAACACATGAGCATAATCCAATTGTGATCTGCTTTGGCCTTTTTTCTTTATAAGTGCAAGATTCATGTTAGTTGGAGTCTTTGCAACTTTAAAATTTAAGTACTTGAATTTTTCAAGTACTGTTTTAATGTAATGAGATTGCGACAATGCCAGACCTTGAGGAGAATTATGGAGCTTAATACCCAGAATTAAATCGGCAACTCCCAAGTCTTTCATATCAAGCTTGCTAGTTAGCATACGCTTAGTCACATTTATGTTGGCAATGTCATTACTCATTATCAGCATATCATCCACATATAAGCAAACAATGACTATGTGATTTGTAACATTTTTAATGTACACACATTTATCACATTCATTTATCTTAAAACCATTTGACAACATTGTTTGGTCAAATTTTGCATGCCATTGTTTGGGTGTTTGTTTTAGTCCGTAATGCAACTTAACTAGTCTACACACCTTCTTTTCTTTACCTGGAACCACAAACCCTTCAGATTGTTCCATGTAAATTTTTTCCTCTAAATCTCCATTTAAGAAGGCCGTTTTAACGTCCATGTGATGAATTTCAAGACCATATACCACAGCTAATGCTACTAACGTTCGTATGGACGTAATTCTTGAAACTGGAGAGTATGTATCAAAATAGTCAAGTCCTTCTCATTGTATATATCCTTTGACCACAAGTTGTCAATAGTACCATCATCTTTTATTTCCTCTTAAAAATTCATTTAGATCCCAACGGTTTATTGCCTGGAAGAAGATCAACAAATTTTCCATGTATGGTTGATCAGTATGGATTCTATTTCACTATTGACTGTCTCTTTCCAAAATAATGATTCGGAAGAAGACATATCTTCTTTAAATGTTCAAGGTTCATTTTCCAATAAGAAAGTCACAAAATCTGGTCCAAATGAAGTAGACGTTCTTTGACATTTACCACGTCTTGGATCCTCCTGATTATACGTACTTTCTTTTTGTTTCTTTCTGAGGTCATTTAGATCCTTCACCAATCGACTCATATTTTTTATACGGATATATATTTTCAAAAAATTTAGCATTATCTGATTCTATAACTGTATTATTATGAATGTCAGAATTTTCTGATTTATAAACCAGAAATCGATATGCTTTACTATTGGTTGCATATCCTATTAAAACACAATCAATGATTTTCGGTCCTATCTTTACCCTTTTGGGTTTAGGAACTTGAACTTTTTTCAAACACCCCTACACTTTAAAATAATTCAAGTTGGGCTCCCTACCTTTCCATTTTCATATGGAATGGATTGAGATTTGTAGGTGGTACTCAGTTTAGTATCCGGTTAGCCGTAAGAATGGCTTCCCCCCATAAGTTCTGTCACAAACCAAAACTAATCAACAAAGCGTTCATCATCTCCTTTAATGACCAATTCTTTCTTTCCGTAATCCTATTGGATTGGGGCGTGTAAGGGTCATTATTTGATGAATAATTCCATATTCTAAACATATTTCTTCAAAAGGACATTCGTATTCACCACCCCTATCACTTCTTGTCATTTTGATTTTCTTGCTAAGTTGCGTTTCAACTTTATTTTTGTGTTGCTTGAATGCATATATTGCTTCATCTTTACTGTTAAGTAAGTAGACATAACAATATCAAGTACTATCGTCAATAAACGTTATGAAATACTTGTTTTCACCACGAGATGGTATTGACTTCATGTCGCAAATATCTGTGTGAATTAAATCTAAATGATTTGAATTCCTTTCAACTAATTTATAAGGATGTTTAACATACTTAGATTCCACATATATTTGACATTTTGATTTGTCGCATTCAAACTTAGGCAATACTTTCAAATTAATCATTTTTTCGCAAGATTTAATAATTGACATGTCCCAAATGTATATGCCATAAATCATTTGACTTAAGTAAGTAAGAAGAAGCTGAAATTTTATTATTATCAAGAACCATTACATTTAGTTTGAAAAGGCCCTCAGTAAGGTAACCTTTTCCTAAATACAACCCGTTCTTACTTCTTACAACTTTGTCTGAAACAAAAACACACTTAAACCTGTTCTTGACAAGAAATGAAATAGAAACTAAGTTCTTCCTTATTTCAGGAACATGACAAACGTTGTTCAGAGTCACCACCTTGCTAGAGGTCATCTTCAGGAATATCTTTCCATAACCTTCAATTTTGGCCGTTGCAAAATTTCTCAAAAAAATGATCTCGTCAGATCCAACGGGAGCATAAAAATCAAAGCTTCTCTAACAGCACATACATGGAAGATGGCTCCTGAATCTATCCACTACTCCTTAGAATTTTGCACTAAGTTGCATTCGAAAAACATAGCGCACAAGTCATCAATATCATAATTTGTTTCAACCATATTTGCTTGACCCTTTTTCTTCTCTTTCTTTGGAGCATGACATTCTGTAGCTTTGTGTCCAACCTTTCCATAGTTGTGGAAGTTTCCCTTGAATTTCTTCTTATTGGGATAGTTCTTTAGTCCAGAAGACTTCTTCCTCCTTTTTCGCATTAGTTGGAGCAGTCTCAACAATATTTGCTTCCATAATTGTTGAGTTTCCACGTGTCTTTTTTTTCTGCAGCCTTATTGTCCTCTTCGATCCTCAATCGAATGATGAGATCTTTGAGTTTCATCTCTATGTGCTTGTGTTTCAAGTAGTTCTTAAAGTCCCTCCACAAAGGAGGCAACTTCTCAATCATTGATACAACTTGAAATGCCTCATTGATGACAAAACTTTCAATGAAAAATTCGTAATTAGTAACAAAATTAATACTTTCAACAGAAGCATTAATTTGAATTATACCTTCAGTAAAGAGATCATGAATTATAACTTGCAGCTCTTGAACTTGGGTAATGATAGGCTTGTTGTCTACCATCTTATAGTCCAAAAACTTGATTGCAACAAACTTCTTCAAACCGACATTCTCGGTTTTATACTTCTTTTCCAACGCATCCCATAGTTCTTTTGAAGTTTTTGCATTACTATATACGTTGTAAAGATCATCCCCCAATCCGCTAAGAATGTAATTCTTGCATAAGAAATCTGAGTGCTTTCGTGCCTCAGTCACTATAAAACGTTCATTCTCAGAAGTTGATTCCAGCAGAACCGGAACGTCCTCTTTGATGAAGTTCTGTAGACTCAAAGTAATCAAATAGAAGAACATATTTTGTTGCCAACATTTGAAGTCAATCCCGAAAAAAAATTTGGGCTTTTCCGCTGGAGCCGGTGATGGCACAAAATGACTGGAAGAAGCAACATTGCTCGTAGAGCCAACCACTGGGTTCCTCTTTCTGTCATTGAGCACATAATTTTTTATCATGCTTGAAATTTTTATCACTTTTTAGTATGTAAATATATTTTAAGTTTAATTTACATATTTTAGATCTTATTTCATATAGTTATTACTTAAGAAAATTATATCACACATCTTACCACCAACACAATTATTTCCTCACAACTCGCACTCCCACTCTTCCTCTTCAACAACTCACACTCCCACTCTTCCTCTTCAACAACTCCCACTCCCACTCTTCCTATTTAACAACTCACACTCCCTCATATCTCTCTTATATAAAATCACTCACATATTCATCACAAAGGGAGAACATTCTTGGCACAACAGGGAGAATCGGGGGAAAAAATAAGAAAAAAATGAGAGAGAGCATCAGGAGCCCTCATCTCTTCCTAAAACAGAGTTTTCACCAACTAACTCCATTGTAGTTCATCTTTTAAGCCACCTATAACAACCACCAACCATCACCTTCTCCAAATGAATCCAACTCTAAAAACACCCATCAACAACCTTAAAAGTCTGCACGGAAATAGCTCCTAAACCCAGCTAAAATCAACACCAAAACTCACTTTGAATCACCCCAAAATAGTCACCAAAAATCAGCAAAAAGTTGTTTCCCTCTGCTGAAGTTAAAAGAAGTTCGAAGAGGTCGAGTACAAAGTTTATTGTGCCGTCGAGGTTCGAATTTCGTCCGCCGAGGTCTGGGTTCAACGAAGTCCTGTCTCGATCTTGTTTGATTTGGGATTTCCTTATTGTAAAACTCAAAAGCTCAGATTCAATACAAAGGTCCAATTCAGTGTATTTTTTTTAAACTTGATATGGATCATTCAGTGTATGATTCTATTGGATGTTTAACATTTGATGAATCTATCTCATAACATGTTTAATTGATTTTGGATAAGTGTTAAAAAATAAAAATAGATTCTTATGTATAGTTAAATATAGTGTCGCGTGTGAGCTTTTGAAGGTTTGTTATGAATCCTTATTTTCTTACGTGATACAATATTATAGGATTTGTCATTCATTACAGTTTGGGTCTTAGTCAATTAATATTGAGTTTGATGTGCTTCAATTTCGTGGGTAAAGATCTGCAGTTGCAAGACTCTAGTGTTTTTGTTTGGGTTGGTTTCGAAGTTTACCTAGCTTATTGGGCATGCTAATTTCAGCACTTTTATTTATTTGAGCTGGCCTAATACCTAGTAATTCCAGTAAGTAGAGCTTTCTTTTGTCATGTAAGGTCCACTACATTTTGGGCCAAATTAAGAATAATTTTGGCAAGCCTAATGTCGACAAAGTAAATAGAATATGCTAGTGCATTCTCTTAAAATAATTCCAATTAGTTCTTACATATTAGTTTAGTCAAATAATTTTAATAAAATTAGTTTTTTTAATTATGGTTTAAATAAACAACTTAACTATTATTATTTTAAAAATAATTTAAATACTAGGCAATTAGCAGACACGCTTTAACTTCAGAAAATCATTTGCGTAGCGTGATGTTTAACATTCAATAAATTAATTCAATAATCTCATACCATACCTAATACTTTTAGTTAATTTTTAATTTAATTAATCTTTTGCTAAAATCGAGGATTCGCTTGCGTAGCACGATAGTTGACTTTTAATAATCTTCAAGAATTAATTTTCTCAAATGTAGTAATTTCTCAAAAGTAATACATATAATTGATTGTCATGATTTTGGATTCGCTTGTGAGGCGCAATTATGATAAGTTAATTAATATTGTTATTCGATCACGCATTCGCTTACGTAGCGTGGTTATGACAATGTAATATTATCCAAATCATTTTTTTTAATAATTTTAATAATCAAGAAATAAAAGAGGATATGGAAAACATGAAAATCATATAAAGCACAATTTGTCCAAAATTAACTCAAGCCAAGTTTTAAGTCAATAAAGCGGCCGTGCTAGAACCACGAGACTCGGCGAATGCCTTACACCTTCTCCCCGGTCAACTAAATTCCTTACCCGAACTTTATTTCCGTGGACGATAAAAATAGAGTCAAACCTTCCTTTGACTAGGGATTCAAATAAATGGTGACTTGGAACACCGAAAAATTAATTCCAAGTGGCGACTCTGTAAATGAAATAATCCCTATCCAAATATGTCACTTCAATTGGAAAGAACTCTTTAACCCACAATACCCATCCATAACATAAATACACATCTTTTGGGGGGGTAAAAAGGGGTGTGACAGCTCTGGCGACTCTGCTGGGGACTCAACCAGAATTCGAGCTTGTACATATTGACTTTTATTTGGCATTATTATTTTTGTATATATTGTGATTAATTGGTGCCTAATGTGCTACTTTCCCACTTTTTACTGCCTTGATATTGTTGAACTGTACATATAAACTTGTCACGACCCAATTTTCCCTCCGTGTGACGTCGTTGTAATGACCTAACCGGTCATTTTAACTTTTAGAACCCCGTTCCCTAAAATAAAACTCCTCATATGTGCTTTTAATGATTTGTGACTTGCGGGAATGGTTGGTTCGGGATTTGGAAGTGTTTGGGTTGAAATCGAAACACTTGGTTCTTAAGTTAGCCTTAAAAGGACAAGTTTGACTTCGGTCAATATTTTGAGAAAACGACCCCGAAATCGGGATTTGACGGTTCCAATAGGTTCGTATGATGATTTCAAACTTGGGTGTATCTTCGAATCGGGTTTTGGATAACCCGGGAGCGTTTTGGCGCTTAATAGTGAAAATCAACTATTTGAAGGTTTAAAGTTCTTTAAATTTGGTTTGGAGTAGGTTTATGAGTAATTGAAGTCCGTTTCGAATTTCGAGTTTGGGAATAGTTCTGTATTATGATTTAAGACTTGCACGCAAATTTTTGTGTCGTTCCGAGTAGTTTAAGGATGTTTCGGCGCATTGGAAGTAAATTAAAGAACTTGAAGTTCTTAAGTTTGAATCAATTTAGTTTAGGGTATGATTCTTAGATTTGATATTGTTTTACACGTTCCGAGAGTTTGAGCGAGTCCGTTTTATAATTTCAAACGTATTAGTATGTTCGGGCGGGGCCCCGGGGGCCCGAGTGTTAACCGGACGAGGCTCAGACCAATTTTAGAAAAATTGAGCAAAGATTGAAGCTCCCAGCTACTGTCATAATCGCACTTGCGCTTGGACAGCCGCAGGTGCGAGCTCGCAGGTGTGGGCCATAAGCTGCAGGTGCGAAGGATAGAGCCTGCCCAGCCATCGCAGATGCGAAGCATATTGGTGCACCTACGAACACGCAAGTGCGAAGGCCTTGCGCGTAGAAGCTGAGGGATGCGCAAGTGCGAAGGAATGGGCGCACCTGCGTAGAAGCGAGCAACTCGTCCGCAAGTGCGGTGCCAGACAAAGAGGGAGAAATGTGCACCTGCGAGGCTTTTCGCAGGTGCGAAAGCCGCAGGTGCGAAAATCACTGTTGGGCAGAACCTTAAAAACGGACGAAGCTTAGTCCATTTTGTTCGATTTTTTTTCATGTTTGGGCAATTTTAGAGCTCTTTGAGAGGAGATTTCAATTAGCAATTTGGAGGTAAGTTAATTCTACACACCTTGAGTTAAATACATAGATTATGGGTAGATTATAATTAGTAAATCTTAGAAATCAAGGGTTTAGAGGAAAAACCTAAATTTTTATAAAAATGAGATTTTAACCACAAAAATGGGTATGAAATTGGATAGAAATTACATATTTGAGTTTTTGAGATTATGGGTAACGTTTTCATCCGAAAATTTCCGAAATCCGGGCACGTGGGCCCGGGGTGAGTTTTAGGAATTTTACCGTTTTGGTTAGGGTAAATTATTTAATAGCCTAAATTTGAATTATTGAACATGTATTAATTATTTTATATAATATTTGGATAGTTTCGGATTTTTTGGCATCGAATCGAGAATTTAACGCGATGTGATAATCGAAAAGTGGTCTTTGAGATAAGGTAAGTCTCTTGTCTAATCTTGTGAGGGGAAAATTTTTCCATAGGTGATTAAATTAAATAATTGTTGCTAATTGCGGGGACTACGTACGCACGAGGTAACGAGAGACCGTGCGTAGCTACTATTAATGTTAAAGTCCGGGTAGTTTAGGACTCAAAGCATGAATTACTTGTGTAAATTGTATTCTTTGTTTAATTAATATATATATATATATATATATATATATATATATTGTGAATTGTTAGGGAAGATATTAAAAGAATAAAATCTCATATGCTTAATTTTTTGTTTAAATTAAATAAATTGTTAAAAATAAATTGTTCATCCTCTCGAATTGATCTTATAATAAATATACTTTCCTTCCGGAGGCACATAAAAAAATGTCTTCCTTTCTTGTGGAGCGGGCCGAACGCCTCGGCAGGATAGATGCATCTATGAATCGTGCCACACGTCCCTCGGCAGTGTACATAATACTCTGGATCGGGCTGTACGACCTCGGCAGAAATCGTTTTTAATAATAATAATAGTAAATACACGATATCGCGCCGTTTTTAATTTACAGGTTGTGGATTTAATAAATGGTTTGGAAGTTGTTGGAGTTGAAAAAGTTTAATTATTCCTACTTATTTAGTAAAATTGATGTTAACTCTATGAATCATGCTGATTTAAATAAATTCTATTTTATTCTATTTATTTATTTTGACCCTTAGTGAGTGTCAAAGTCGACTATCTCGTCTCTACCACTTCGAGATTAGGCTTGATACTTACTGGGTACACGTTGTTTACGTACTCATACTACACTTGCTGCAATTTTTGTGCAGGATCTGAGATAGGTACTAGTGGAGAACCTATCATCTTACACCCATGTTATCCAGAGGCATATTGGTGAGCTGTCTTTCTGAGCCGTTCTGCAGCTACCAATGTCTCTTCTTGTATTTACATTCTGTCTATTTCATTTCAAACAGTATTTGGAGTTTTGTACAATCTACTAGATGCTCATACACTTGTGACACCATGTCTTGGCACACACATTGGTAGGATCTAGAATTGTAATATTTTCTTAAATTTAAGTTAATCGGTATCTTTTCTATTTTCTTTAATATTGCTAGTAAAATAATATAATTACTTAGAAAATTATTCTGAAGATAATTTATATACGTCTAATTTATTAGTTGGCTTGCACAGCTATAGTGTTGGGCGCCATCACGACCTTTAGGTGAAATTGGATCGTGACAACATGGTATCAAAGCACTAGGTTCACGTAGGTCTCACAAGTTATGAGCAGGCCTAATAGAGTCTTGCGGATCGATACGGAGACGTCTGTACTTATCTACGAGAGGCTATAGGGTGTTAGGAGATTACCTTTCTTCATCTTCCATCATGCAATTGATGTAGTACTAAATATATATTTCTCTTACTCTCTCACAGATGGTGAGAACACACTCTAATGAGGCTCCAGACCAGGGAAGAGCTACTCCCCCAGTTTCTAGAGGCCGAGGGAGGGATCCAGCCCGTGGTAGAGGTAGAGGACGTCCCAAGACCGTTCCAGTTATTCCACCAGTGAGTCCAATAAAGGATCCCATTATTAGGGAGCATGGTGAAGTGCCTGTGGCAGAGCCAGCTCCGGTGGATTTCACATCTGCACCGGGATTTCAGGATGTTATAGGTCGTATGCTGCGATTCATGGACACTATGACTCAGGCCGATTTATTTTCGGTAGATCGAGCCACATCTCAGGCGGGCGGGGGAGCACAGACTCCGATCGCACAGGCTCATGGACAGGCAACTGCTGTATATCTGACCCAGGGTGCACTACCCGTGGGTGGAGCGCAGCCAGTGGCAGCAGCTACTCCTGAGCCCAGGCCAGCTGCAGCCGCTGATCCTCAGAAACTATTGGACAGATGGACTTGACTACATCCTCCTGTCGTTAGGGGTGGGTGACATGAGGATTCCCAAGACTTCATTGATTGGTGCAGGGACAGACTGCACAACATGAGAATATTGGAGTCTCATGGGGTTGACTTTGCTACTTTTCAACTAGATGGCAGGGCCCGTAGATGGTGGTAGTCTTATATTCTTGGCAGACCAACAGATTCTCCTCCCATAACTTGGGACAGGTTCACCCGTATCTTCCTGGACAAGTATATTCCACCCTCCCAGAGGGAAGAGTTTCGGTTTCAGTTTGAGCAGCTCCAGCATGGTCAGATGTCAGTGACCGATTATGAGGCGAGGTTCTCTGAGTTATCTCGCCATGCACTTATGATACTCCCTACTGAGGCGGAGAGAGTGTGGAGGTTTGCAGTTGGTTTACATACTGACATTCAGGCCACTATGGCTCGAAAGGTTGAGATGTGCACTTCTTATGAGCTAGTCATGGAGATAGCCCGGAGGATTCAGGGTGTACGTCAGGAGAGCCGAGAGCAGGTTATGAGAGATAAGCGGTTCAGGTATTCTGGAGAGTTCAGAGGTGCTCCGTCTGGGGGCAGAGGTCAGTTCGTGAGAGGGCAGTCTAGCAGGCCCCCATATCCAGTACCACCGCCTCATCGAGGTGGTCCTGTACGACCCTATCTCAGTGATATACCAGAGAGTTTTTATCGCCTACCGGCTATTTAGGGTTCTTCTAGTGGGTATTCAGGTCACAAGGTCCAGACTTCTAGTCAGCAGCTTATCGTATCGAAAAGTTTTTACGAGTGTGGGGATCCCAGTTACATACGGAGATTCTGCCCCAGACTGCGGTGTAGACCAGTGCAGCTAGGTCAGCAGCCTATGATTACCGCAGCAGTTACTCCACCAGTCGTTCGACCACCTAGAGGTGGAGGACAGGTGGGTAGAGGTCATCCTAGAGGTGGAGGCCAGCCAGTTGGCGCTCCCGCTCGATTCTATGCTTTTCCGGCCAAATCAGATGTAGAGGCCTCAGATGCTGTGATTACAGGTATTATTTATGTTTGGGCAAAGACGCCTCAGTATTATTTGATCCAGGATCTACGTATTCATATGTATCATCTCTATTCACTCCATTCTTGGGTGTTTCTCGTGAGTCCTTGAGTACTCCTGTTTATGTGTCCACTCTTGTGGGCGATTATGTTATTGTGAATCGGATCTACCGTTCTTGTATTATTACATTATGTGGTTATGAAACTAGAGAAGATCTCCTATTACTTGAGATGACCGATTTTGAAATCATCCTGGGTATGGACTGGTTATCTCCATATCATGTTATTCTAGATTGTCATGCCAAAACTATTACTTTGGCTATTCCAGCATTTCCTAGGCTGGAGTGGAAGGGTTTGTCTGTTAGTTCATTTAATCAGGTTATTTCTTTTATGAAGGCTCAACACATGGCTGAGAAGTGTTGTTTAGCTTATCTAGCCTAAGTTCGGGATACTACTGCAGAAGCTCCAGCTATTGATTCAGTGCATGTAGTTCGGGAGATCTCCGATATATTTCCTTTAGATCTTCCAGGTATGCCACCTGATCATGATATTGATATCGGTATTGACTTGGCTCCAGATACCCAGCCTATATCTATCCCACCATATCGCATAGCTCCGAAAGAATTGAAAGAACAACTTGAAGGGTTACTGGCCAAAGGGTTCGTCAGACCGAGTATATCGCCTTGGGGTGCACCGATATTATTTGTGAAGAATAAGGATGGGAAAATGCAGATGTGCATTGATTATCGCCAATTGAACAAAGTCACTATTAAGAACAAGTACCCGTTGCCACGTATTGATGATCTATTTGACCTGTTGCAGGGTGTTAGGGTGTTCTCTAAGATCGACTTGAGGTCGGGGTACCATCAGTTGAAGATTCGAGATTCAAATGTTCCGAAGACTGCCTTTTGGACTAGATATGATCATTATGAGTTTTTGGTGATGTCTTTCGGTTTAACTAATGCCCCGACAGCATTTATGGATTTGAGAAACAGGGTATTCGGACCATATATTGATTTATTTGTCATTGTCTTTATTGATGACATTTTGATCTACTCACGCGATAAGGAGGAGCACGAGCAGCATATGAGAGTGGTGCTTCAGACATTGCGGGAACAAAAACTATATGCTAAGTTCTCCAAATGTGAGTTCTAGCTAGAGTCTGTAGCATTTTTGGGGCATATTGTATCGGGTGAAGGCATTAAGGTTGATCCCAAAAAGATTGAGGCAGTTCAGAATTGGCATCGTCCTACTTCGTACGATTGAGATCAGGAGTTTACTGAGTTTAGCAAGTTATTATCGTCGATTCATGGAAGGTTTTTCATCTATTGCAATGCCTTTGACCAAATTAACCCAGAAAGGTGCTCTGTTCCGATGGTCCGATGATTGTGAAGTGAGCTTTCAGAAGCTCAAGACAACATTGACTACAACACCAGTGTTAGTGTTGCCTTCTGGTTCGGGGATGTATACAGTGTATTGTGACGCTTCACGTGTTGGTTTGGGTTGTGTATTGATGCAGGAAAGGCGAGTTATTGCATATGCTTCACGTTAGTTGAAGCCCCACGAGAAGAATTATTCGGTACATGACTTGGAGTTAGCTGCGATTGTTCACTCTCTTAAGATTTGTAGGCATTATCTTTATGGGGTGTCCTGTGAAGTTTATACTGATCATCGCGGTTTGCAGCATTTGTTAAAGCAGAGGGACCTAAATTTGAGGCAGCGCAGATGGCTGGAGTTACTAAAAGATTATGATATTACTATCCTGTATCATCCGGGCAAAGCAAATATGGTTGCAGATGCCTTGAGTAGAAAAGCAGAGAGTATGAGTAGTTTGGCTTTCATTGTAGCAGAGGAAAGGCCATTAGCTTCGGATATTCAGTCCTTGGCTAACAGACTTGTGAGGCTGAATATTTCAGAGCCCAGCCGAGTTCTTGCATGTGTTGTGGCCCAGTCTTCACTATTTGAGCAGATCAAGGCTCTCCAGTATGATGACCCACACTTGATGGTTCTTCGAGAAACGATACTACGAGGTGATGCCAAGGAAGTTACTATTGGTGCGGATGGTGTTCTACGACTCCAGGGTCGTCTATGTGTTCCTAATGTGGATGGACTGAGGAAAAAGATCCTAGAGGAGGCACACAGTTCCAGGTATTCTATTCATCCGGGAGCTTATGAAGATATATCGTGATCTAAGGCAGTATTATTGGTGGCGGCGAATGAAAAAGGACATAGTTGAGTATGTAGCTAGGTGTCTGAATTGCCAGCAGGTTAAATATGAGCACTAGAGGCCAGGTGGCCTACTTCAGCAGATGACTATACCAGAGTGAAAATGAGAACGCATTACTATGGACTTTGTAGTTGGGTTGCCGCGGACCTTGCAGAAGTTTGATGCAGTTTGGGTGATTATTGACAGGTTGACCAAGTCAGCACACTTTATTCCGGTAGTGACTACGTATACTTTAGAGAGGTTGGCCCAGATTTATATTCAGGAGATAGTTCGGTTGCATGGTGTGCCAATTTCCATCATATCGGATAGAGGCCCTCAGTTTACTTCATATTTCTAGAGAGCATTACAAAGTGAATTGGGGACCCGTGTAGAGCTCAGCACAACTTTTCATCCGCAGACCGACGGACAGTTAGAGCGGACAATTAAGATTTTGGAGGATATGCTTAGGGCATGTGTGATTGACTTTGGGGGTCAGTGGGATCGTTTATTGCCTTTGGCCGAGTTTGCTTATAATAACAGTTACCAATCCAGCATCGAGATGACTCCATTTGAGGCTTTATATGGTCGGCGATGTCGTTTGCCCATCGGATGGTTTAAGCCCGGTGAGGCTAAGTTATATGGTATTGATTTGGTGAAGGATGCCTTGGAAAAGGTAAAGTTGATTCAGGAGCGACTTCATACAGCACAGTCCAGACAGAAGAGTTACGCATATCAGAAAATGCGTGATTTATCATTTATGGTAGGTGAAGAAGTTCTCTTGAAGGTTTCGTCGATGAAGGGAATCATGAGATTTGGGAAGAAGGGCAAGTTGAGCCCAAGATTTATAGGCCCATTTGAGGTGTTGAGATGAGTTGGGGAGGTTTCTTATGAGCTTGCATTGTCTCCCAGTCTATCGGGAGTTCATCCGGTTTTCCATGTATCTATGCTCCGGAAGTATCATGTCGACCTGTCATATGTGTTGGATTTCAGCACAGTTCAGCTAGATAAGAGTTTGGGTTATGAAGAGGAGCCAGTTGCCTTTGTTTATAAAAAGGTTTGCCAGTTGAAGTCCAAGAGAATTTCTGCAGTAAAAGTCCAGTGGAGGGGCCAACCAGTCGAGGAAGCGACTTGGGAGGCCGAGGAGGACATGCGAAGAAAATATCCACGCTTATTTAGCACTCCAAGTATTATTCTAAACCCATTCAAGGACGAACGTTTGTTTAAGAGGTGGAGAATGTAATGACCCAACCGGTCATTTTAACTTTTAGAATCCCGTTCCCTAAAATAAAACTCCCTGAATGTGCTTTTAATGATTTGTGACTTGCGGGGATGGTTGGTTCGGGATTTGGAAGTGCTTGGGTTGAAATCGGAGCACTTGGTTCCTTAAGTTAGTCTTAAAAGGCCAAGTTTGACTTCGGTCAACATTTTGAGAAAATGACCCCGGAATTGGGATTTGACGTTTCCAATAGTTCGTATGATGATTTCGGACTTGGGCGTATGTTCGAATCGGGTTTTGGATAACCCGGGAGCGTTTTGGCGCTTAAAAGTGAAAATCAACTATTTGAAGGTTTAAAGTTCTTTAAATTTGGTTTGGAGTAGGGTTTTGAGTAATTGAAGTCCGTTTGGAATTCCGAGTTTGGGAATAGTTCCATATTATGATTTAAGACTTGCATGTAAATTTTCGTGTCGTTCCGAGTAGTTTAAGTATGTTTCGGCGCATTGGAAGTAAATTGAAGAACTTGAAGTTCTTAAGTTTGAATCAATTTGGTTTAGGGTATGATTCTTAGATTTGATGTTGTTTTACACATTCTGAGAGTTCGAGCGAGTCCGTTTTATAATTTCGAACTTGTTGGTATGTTCGGGCGGGGCCCCGGGGACCCCAAGTGTTAACCAGACGAGACTCGGACCAATTTTAGAAAAATTGAGCAAGGACTGAAGCTCCCAGCTACTGTCATAATCACACCTGTACTTGGACAACCGCAGGTGCGAGCTCGCAGGTGCGAGCCATAAGCCGCTGGTACGAAGGAGAGGAGCCTGCCCAGCCATCGTAGATGCAAAGCATATTGGCGCACCTGCGAACGCGCAGGTGCGAAGGCCTTGCGCGCAGAAGCTGAGGGATGCGCAGGTGCGAAGGAATGGGCGCACCTGTGCAGAAGCGAGCAACTTGTCCGCAAGTGCGGTGCCAGGCAAAGAGAGGGAAATGCATACCTGTGAGGCTTTTCCGCAGGTGCGAAAGCCGCATGTACGGAAATCACTGTTGGGCAGAACCTTAAAAACAGACAAAGCTCAGTCCATTTTGTTCGTTTTTCTTCCATGTTTGGGCGATTTTAGAGCTATTTGAGAGGATATTTCAATTAGCAATTTGGAGGTAAGTTAATTCTACACACCTTGAGTTAAATACATAGATTATGGGTAGATTATAACTAGTAAAACTTAGAAATCAAGGGTTTAGATGAAAAACCTAGATTTTTATAAAAATATGATTTTAACCACGAAAATATTTATGGAATTGGATAGAAATTATATATTTGAGTTCTTGAGATTATGGGTAACGTTTTCATCCAAAAATTTCTGAAATCCGGGCACGTGGGCTCGGGGTGAATTTTAAAAAATTTACCGTTTTGGTTAGGGTAAGTTATTTAATAGCCTAAATTCAAAGTATTGAACATGTATTAATTATTTTGTATAATATTTGAATAGTTTTAGATTTTTCGGCGTCGAATCGAGAATTTAACGCGACGTGGTAATCGAAAAGTGGACTTTGAGACAAGGTAAGTCTCTTGTCTAATCTTGTGAAGGGGAAATTTCCCCATAGGTGATTAAATTAAATAATTGTTGCTAATTGCGGGGGCTACGTACGCACGAGGTGACGACAGTCCGTGCATAGCTACTATTAATGTTAAATTCCGGGTAGTTTAGGACTCAAAGTATATATATATATATATATATATATATATATATATATATATATATATATATATATATATATATATATATATATATATATATATATATATATATATATATATATATATATATATATATATATATATATATATATATATATATATATATATATATATATATATATATATATATATATATATATATATTAAAAGATGAAAATCTCATATGCTTAATTTTTTATTTAAATAAATTAAATTGTTAAAAATAAATTTTTCATCCTCTCGAATTGATCTTATAATAAATATACTTTCCTTCCGGAGGCACATAAGAAAATGTCCCCCTTTCTTGTGGAGCGAGCCGAACGCCTCGGCAATATAGATGCATCTATGGATCGCGCCGCACGTCCCTCGGCAGTGTACACAACACTCTGGATCGGGCCGTACGACCTCGGCAGAAATCGTGCTTAATAATAATAATAAATACACGATAACACGACATTTTTAATTTGCAGCTTGTGGATTTAATAAATGGTTTGGAAGTTGTTGGAATTGAAAGAGTTTAATTATTACTGCTGATTTAGTAAAATTGTTGTTAACTCTATGAATCATGCTGATTTAAATAAATTCTATTTTATTCTATTTATTATTTTTGACCCTTAGTGAGTGTCAAAGTCGACAATCTCGTCTCTACCACTTCGAGATTAGGCTTGATACTTACTGGGTACACGTTGTTTACGTACTCATACTACACTTGGTGCACTTTTTGTGCAGGATCTGAGGCAAGTACTAGTGGAGGACCTATCATCTTACACCCACGTTATCCAGAGGCATAGTGGTGAGCTGCCTTTCTGAGCCATTTTTCAGCTACCAGTGTCTCTTCTTGTATTTACATTTTGTCTATTTCATTTCAGTCAGTATTTGGAGTTTTGTATAATCTACTAGATGCTCATACACTTGTGACACCAGGTTTTGGCACACACATTGGTAGAATTTAGAATTGTAATATTTTCTTAGATTTAAGTTAATCGGTATCTTTTCTATTTTCTTTAATATTGCTAGTAAATTAATATAATTACTTAGAAAATTATTTTGAAGATAATTGATATACGTCTAATTTATTAGTTGGCTTGCCCAGCTATAGTGTTGGGCGCCATCACGACCTTTAGGTGAAATTGGGTCATGACAGTCTTGACGATACCTAGTTTCTATAACTAGGTAAGCCTAATATTTTTGCGGAATAATGAAATGAAAACATAAATTTAACCAACTATTCAAAAATACACAACAAATTCCTAAACCCGGAACATCGTGAATCACAAACTACAGAAGAAAAATCTAGTGTCTCTATACATCAGATTCTAACAAAAGAAAAATACAGAAGATAATGGACATGGGGAAGAGTAGAAAGGGACTCTCAGGTCTGCGGATGCGGCAGATATACCTTGAAGTCTCCGTAGCTGTCCCGGCTCACTGATAGTGCGGCTGATAAGGATCACCTGGATCTGCACACGAAAAACATATGCAGAGAGTAGCATAAGTACACCACAATCGGTACCCAGTAAGTGCTAAGCCTAACCTCGATAGAGTAGTGACGAGGTCAGATCCGGGCCCTACTGGTATATATAATAATAAAGCAAGGCAAGAATGAAATATCGCAGTAAAATAAAAACTGAAATTTAACAAGAAAGAATTCATAGAAGACAACAGCTCAGTACACAGAGATAACAACAGGGGATCTCCCGAGATACCGTCTCATAGTCCCAAATGTAAATGTGTAGGGGTGATCTCCCAGAATACCGTTCCGTAGTCCCAAAGTAAATACGCAGAATAGGGGGATCTCTCGGAATACCGTTCCGTAGTCCCAAAGTAAATATGCAGTACAAGGGGATCTCTGGGAATACCGTTCCGTAGTCCCAAAGTAAATATACAGTACATGGGGATCTCCTGGAATACCGTTCCGTAGTCCCAAAGTAAATATGCAGTACATGGGGATCTCCCGGAATACCGTTCCGTAGTCCCAAAGTAAATGTACAGATCAAACGACAAATACATCAATAAGATTTCTACGACTATACTGATAAAGAACAAGGAAAAAGTAAAAAATCAACTAGGCATGCTTCACAGAGTTCAATAAAGCAGTTAAAGCACGTAGACATGCGATATTAGACTAAACAGGATAACTACGCATGTTGGAATAGCTCAATTAAGAATGAAAACAGACTAATACTCATTTAAACGGTATAACTCAAATTAAAGGAAAAACAGGTTGCTACTCAGTAAAATAAATCGGGTTTTACAACAAATAGCCCGTGTACATACTTGTCACCTCACGTACACAGTGCTCACATATCACAATAGTTCCAAATCCTAAGGGGATTTCCCCCACCCCGCACACATAGTTAGGCAAGCCAGTTACCTCGAACCAAGCTCAATCAATCGGTAACAATGCCTTTTCCATGAGTATCCGACTCCGAATGGCCCAAATCTAGCCAAACAAAATTGCATATCATGAATACAACCATAATAGACTCATCTAATTAATGAAATAAATATTTTAACAAAAATTCCGAAATTCGCCCTAACAAGTCGACCCGGGCCCACGTCTCGGAATCGGGTCAAAGTCACAAAATCCTAAAGCCCATTCACTCATGAGTCTAACCATATCAAATTTACTAAAATCCGACACCAAATGGTCCTTCAAATCTACAAATAAAACTTTCCAAATCCCTAGTCTCAAACTCCCAAATTTCACTTTAAATACACACTAACTAGGTAAAAATATAAATGGGGAAGCAAGATTATTGATCAAATATAAGCACAAGGGACTTACCTCAAGAAATCTCTCGAAAATGCTCTCAAATATTGCCCTAAACCGAGTTTGCAAAGTCCAAAATGACAAAAATCACGAAGCCCTTCGGTTTTAAGCACTGCCCAGGCATTTCTGCACCTGCGGAGCCTGGGCTCGCACTTGTGGGTGCGGTTGTGTGAAAAATGACCGCTTCTGCGCAAATCACTTGCCCCCCTCTGCCTCCGCACCTACGATGAAAGGGCCGCACATGCGTGTGCGCACCTGCGAAAATACTGTCCGCTTTTGCGGTCTATCTTCGCACCTGTGGTTAGCCTTGCGCATATGCGGGCATCGTAGATGAGGCTCTTTCCACGCACCTGCGATTCCATAATGATCTACCCATTCTGCTTCTGTGCCAATTTGCTCGCACCTGCGGGCAGCCTTGCGCAGGTGCGATTACACCAGAACCAGCACCAGAAAAATCTTCCAAGTCCAAATATGATCCGTAACCATCCAAAACTCACCCGAGGCCCCCGAGATCTCAACCAAATATACCAACCAGTCCTAAATCACCATACGAACTTAGTCGATCCCTCAAACCATATCAAACAACGCTAAAATCACGAATTGCCCTCCAATTCAACTTAAAGAACTTGAAACTTCAAATTTTCCACAACCAATGCCGAAATCTATCAAACCACGTCCGATTGACCCCAAATTTTTCACACAAGTTATATTCAACATTACGGACCTACTCCAACTTTCAGAATCGGAATCCGACCCCGATAACAAAATTTTCACTACCGATCAAAATCTCCAAAAAATTAACTTTCGCCATTTCAAGCCTAAATGAGCTACAGACCTCCAAAACACAATCCGGACATGCCTCTAAAGTCCAAAATCACCTAACGGAGCTAACGAAACCGACAAAACTCTATTCCGGAGTCGTTTTTATATAGTTCCGACTACGGTCCAAATCTTAAGGCTTAAGCTCCCATTTTAGGGACTAAGTATCCCAAAACACTCCAAGAACCAAAACGAAGCCTCCCGACAAGTCACATAAGCAGAAAAAAATACGAGGGAAACAGTAAATAGGGGATCGGGGTTATGACTCTCAAAAAGACCGGCCGGATAGTTACAAAACTGTCTTCTCACGCACCCTTCTGAGTTTTCTTGAAATTAAATTGGGCATTTGCTTGACATAGCCCACTTTCTTTGAGAAAGCCGAGGTTCTTGTCACCCGATGAAGGATTTTAGTCACACATATTGTAGGCGGTGAACACCACCAGCTAAGCCAGAAAGCAATGCTATTGGTACGCTGACCCTACTCGGCTCGAGTTATTCGCCCGAGTAAGCAGTCTAGATATCTTCTCCACTAGAATTTAAACCTAAAGGAACAAACCTCATGCCAGATATCCCTAGTAGGTTCGCTTTATTTGCATCACGTGCATTTGACTTAGCGAAACTCGACACATAGGTCGGGTCCGTATAAGACATGTATCCTTTTTTAGACCATCATGTTCACTTATGTGCTACTTGTTGCATCATTTAGAGGGTTTGCTTGCATTGTTGACTGGCTTTAGAAAAATAGTTGAGCGGAATTGGAAAAAAAATCATTCCCCTAGTTTTGTACAAATAATCCGTTTTTACTATAAAAAATAAATTCGAAAAAATAATCAAAAATGGTCAAAATCTATCAAGTCTTGGACCAAACTACACGGATCTGATTCTCACCGGATGTGAGATACGTAGGCAAATCTCATCGGTTCCGGCCCTCCATTTTCAAAAGTCCAAAAATATTTTCCTTTAATTTCTTCTTTAGAAATTTTTTCTTAGAGACATCAAATTTAAAATTCCAAAAATATTTTCTTTCTTCTTTAGAAGTTTTAAAACAAATTGAAATCCAAAAATATTTTCTTTCTTGTTTAGAAGCCTTTCTTTCGAAAATTTCCAATAAAAAAAAGAATTTAAAATCCAAAAATATTTTTCCTTGTTAGGAGTTTTTACGATTAGATTTTTTTAAAGAGTAAAAACAAAAGAGTTAGTTTGTTTACTTTATTCTTGATCCTCTGAACTACGTAATAATCTGATTCATGTGGAGACATGATACGTAGGCAACCCACAAATGGTTCGATCAAAATATTTTTCAATGATTCTAAGAGAGGGAGAATGAGAGAAGAAGAAAATAAGAGCATCAATAAGAAGCAACCTGATAAGCCGGAATGAAATATGAAGCCTTCCAAAAGCATGTTAGAAATGATAATAATATTAGGAGCATGGAATATTACGTGTGATTCATATCTATAAAATGCTTAACCCTAACACGTTTGTTGTCTCTTATATAGTAAGCTTAAGGTGGTTGGTTTGTGGTGAAACTGAAAACACATCATTACTTCACCAGATCTAAGGGAACGGTAGTAATGACTAACAATGATGAAATTTAGTTGGTCAGTGACAACCCCCAGGGTCAGTCAGTTGAGCAAGAGTTGGAGGAAATAAGAAGATTGAGACAATAATTGTTTGATGTATATCAAGCTTGGGTTTTCGGTCAGCCTCCACCCAGGGTCCCTTAGAGGGAACTTCCACCGTACCCATGGCTACTCAACCACCGCTCCATGCAACGAGCGATCATATTCTATCACCAAGGTATGTGCCAAATTACAGCCTCGATGCTACCCCTGGTTTCTCTAATATGCGACCTCCAGTCACACCAGTTAGGAATACCCATCTCGTCGTGTCTGGCGCACCGATATATACAATCCCGCCACCACCTCTTGTGACGAGAACAAACAACGAGCCATCATCTCATGCTTATGATGGCCAATTCTCGGCTGCATACAATCAGATTCCTCAGTACGAGTCACCAGTGGAAAATAAAAGGCCTATCAAGACGGTTGAGCCGGATGAGATGGCCAGGAAAATGAAAAGTCTTGAACAGAACATAAAGAACATACAAGGACTAGGTGGTCACAAAAGTGTTTCATTTAGTGATCTATGCATGTTCCCTCACATCCATTTTGCCACCAGGGTTCAAGACCCCAAAATTTGAGAAATTTGAAAAGGTATTGCAACCAGCTGAGGGGTGTAGATGGAAAAGAAGAATTGCTGATGGATTATTTTGGGGAAAGTCTTGTAGGGGTATCCTCCGAATGGTTCATTGACCAAGATATCTGGCCCAGGCCTTCGTCAAATAATTCCAGTACAACATTGATATTGCGCCAAATCACAATTCCCTGTCCAATATGAAGAAAAATCTGACTGAAAGCTATATGGAGTATGCCATCAAGTGGAGGGAGCAAACGGCTAGAGTTAAGCCACCCATGGATAACCACGAGTTGATCACCGTTTTTCTGCAGGCTCAAGAGCCTGATTACTTTCAGAACATGATGTCCATGATGGGTAGACCTTTTGCAGAAGCAATTAAAATAGGGGAGGTGGTCGAAAATGGACTGGCAGGATTATAAGTCAAGTTGCTCTTAAAGCCACCACCCAAGCAATCTAAAATGAGTCGGGAAGTTTGGCAAATAGAAAGAAGAGAGAAGAAGGGTCCATGATGACTTCGGGATCCAGGGAAGTTCAAAGAGGGGCATCACACCCTTATGTGCAAGTTCAGTAGGGGAAATCCAGCTACCCTCAACATTATTATCCCCTGCCAATTTCTCAATACTATGTGGGACCACCACATTATACAATGTTTAATGCCCAATCCTATGCTCTGCCTCCCAATCAACATGTACGGCCACCAGCTCCAAGGATCCCCCGACGTCAATAACAAAATATTTGGGCACCCTACAATGTTTATCCCAAGCAGGATTATGGTCGAGAGTAGAGGCCGGTGGAAAGGTTCACTCCATTGGCTCAATCATACTCTAATCTGTTCCAGAAGTTGAAACAGATAGGCGTGATTGGACCAATCGCTCCCCACCATATATATCCTGATTCACATGGATTTCAAGCAAATACTAGATGTGAATATCATTCAGGTGCCCTGGGACATAACACTGATGATTGTTGGACTCTGAAAAGAGCCATAGAAAGACTCATCATTGAAAAGTTGATTGTGGTAACGAATGGCGAAGACCCCCCTAATGTGACAAATAACCCGTTGCCAGTACATAATGATATTCATTTTGTGGGAATGATTGGCCGAGATAAAAAATACAAGACGGTTGGTCGAGCAGAAATGACAGTGGGAATGATTCAAGAAGGAACAAGACTGGAAGTAAGTTCAAGCCGAGATATGTCATTGATTGTGAAAGGCGCCCAGAGCTCATAGAAGGCAACTTTATTTGTTCCAAAAATATTGAGGTTAAAGTTCGCTCCAATATTCCAAGCCCAAAGTTGTATGTACTTGGTCAGAGGAAATATATGAATGACAAAATCAAAGAGGAAATAATGAAGCAACTGAGCGCCAATGTGGTCAGAGCTGTCCGATACACCACCTGGGTGAAAAATGTTGTGCATGTGCCAAAGAAGCATGGAAAAACCAGAGTCTGTGTTGACTACAGAGACCTGAACAAAGCAAGTCCAAAGGATAATTTTCCTTCACCAAACATCCACATTCTTGTAGATAATTGTGCAAAGCATGAGATACAATCGTTCATGGATTGCTATGTTGGGTACCACCAAATTCTAATAGATAAGGATGATGCATAAAGTCCGCTTTCACTACTCTGTGGGGTACTTATTGCTATAGGATCATGTCATTCGGTTTGAAGAATGCAGGGGCACCTTACATGAGGGCCATGACTACCATTTTCCACGATATGATGCACAAAGATATTGAAGTATATGTCGATGATGTCATCATAAAATCAAAGACACAGGCTGATCACGTGCGTGATTTGAAAAAGTTCTTTGAACGGCTGCGAATGTATGACCTTAAGCACAATCCTGCCAAGTGTGCATATGGGGTTCCGTCTAGGAAGCTCCTCGATTTTATAGTCAGTCAGAGAGGCATCGAATTGGATCCGTCTAAGATAAATTCCATTCGAGATCTGCCGCCCCGAAGAACAAAACTGAAATCATAAGTTTGCTCGAGAGGTTGAACTACATCACTAGGTTCATTGCTCAACTCACAACCACGTGCGAGCCCATCTTTAAGTTGTTAAAAATGATGTTGCTGTTAAATAGACAAGCAACTTCCAAAAAGCATTCGACAAGATCAAAGACTATCTGTCGAAACCCCCTGTACTAGTCCCACCTGAACCGGGTATGCCTTTGTTTTTATATCTATCGGTGATGGATAATTCCTTTGGATACGTTCTGGGGCAACATGATGTGACATGCAAAAAGGAACAAGCAATTTATTATTTGATCAAGAAGTTCACCAATTATGAGGATAAGTATACCCTTTTAGAAAGGACTTGTTGTGCCTTGACTTGGGTCGCTTAGAAGCTGAGGCATTATCTTTTGGACTACACTACTTACCTCATATCCAGAATGGATCCCTTAAAGTACATCTTCCAAAAGACAATGCCCACTGACAGGCTCGCGACGTGGCAAATTCTATTCACAGAGTTCGACATCAACTATGTCATTCGCACCACAATGAAAGCACAAGCTTTGGCTGATCATTTGGAAGAGAATCCAGTCGATGATGACTATGAGCCACCAAGCACATACTTCCCAGACGAAGAGGTCAACTCAATAGAGGAAGTAGTTCCAGACGATAACCATGTATGGAAGATGTATTTTGATGGGGCTGTCAATATCAAAGGAGTCGGGATCGGGGCAATCCTCATCTCACCTATTGGACAACATTACTCTGCAACGTCCTAACTTCGGT
Organism: Nicotiana tabacum; assembly: GCF_000715075.1. Taxonomy (NCBI): domain Eukaryota; kingdom Viridiplantae; phylum Streptophyta; class Magnoliopsida; order Solanales; family Solanaceae; genus Nicotiana; species Nicotiana tabacum. The sequence continues at coordinate 87,671,957 of NC_134103.1, forward strand.
TCTTCTATACCAATAATACAGCAAAATACGAAGCTTGTGTTATGGGTTTGAAAATGGCCCTCGATATAGATGTGCATGAACTATTGGTTATGGGAGATTTTGACTTGCTTATCCGGCAAGCCCAAGGCGAATGGGAGACTCGAGACATCAAGCTTATTCCATACAGACAATGTGTGCAAGACCTGAGCAAAAGATTTAGATCCATCGAGTTCATGTACATTCCAGGTTTCACAACGAGCTAGCCGACGCCTTGGCTACCTTAGCCTCGATGCTCCCTTATCCAGGCAACACTCATATTGATCCATTAGAAATCCAAGTTCGGAATCAACACAGTTACTGCAATACAATTAAGGAAGAATCAGATGGTGAACCATGGTATCATGACATAAAACGATTTTTGAAAACAAGGGAGTACCCAGAGTATGCCAAGGGAGATCAAAAAGAACTATAAGGCAGCTCGCTAGTGGTTTCTTCTTGAATGGGGAAATTTTGTACAAAAGGACCCCAGATTTAAACTTGTTGAGATGCATAGATTCCATAGAAGCTGAACGAATCATGAGTGAAGTGCATTCGGGTGTATGTGGGTCTCACATGAATGTATATGTTTTGGCAAAGAAGATTCTGCGGGCAGGGTATTATTGGCTTACTATGGAGCGAGATTGCTTCAGTTTTGTTCGCAAGTGTCACCAATGCCAGATTCATGGCGACCTGATTCACTCGCCCCCATTGGAATTTCATCCCATGTCCTCTTCTTGGCCTTTAGTTGCTTGGGAAATGGATGTTATTGGGCCAATCGAGCCAAAAGCTTCAAATGGGCATAGATTCATTTTGGTCGCCATTGATTACTTCACCAAATGGGTGGAGGCATTTACTTTCAAAGCAGTCACCAAGAAAGCAGTGGTAGCTTTGTTCATTCCAACATCATCTGTCGCTTTGGTATCCCAAAGACCATTATCACTGACAATGCAACCAATCTAAATAGTCATCTGATGAAAGTGGTATGTGGGTAATTTAAAATTATGCATCGCCATTCTACCCCTTACCGGCCAATAGCCAATAGAGCCTTTGAAGCGACTAACAACAACATCAAGAGGTCAGTTAGCAAAAACCCGCAAAAGGCGCTTCTAGCCGAATAAGGGTTTTCGATACTCAGGCATGAGCACAACCAACACGGATTTTGAGAATTAGACAGCTCAGACGGTTCAGGCGTCCAGTCCAAAATACATGTCATGATTCATTAAAGTCGGCACATACTTAGATTAGTCTCCTTATTTCTCTCCCCCGAAAGGGACACATTTTGTTTAGACACAATTCCTTTTTCACTTTTAATTGCTCTTCTATTTTTCCCATAATATTTCTTTGAGTCCCTTCGGTCTAATCTTGCATAAAAGCAAAGCAAAGAAATGGCTGCAAAACTGGCTACATCTTCCCCGTAATACCGGGCACAATTTGGGGCACATACAGCATTAACGAAGGCATGAATCTATCTATGATCTCTTTTGATAAGCCTAACAAACTGTCTCAAGGAAATTGAAAAGGTCGCCTAAGCAACATTTGCTTCATGGGAAAAGTTGATAAGCACTACGTACACAAAGTGATACTAGGTGCAAGACAACTAAGTTTGATTTTAAAGGAAAACTTGTCTTGCCTTAGGGACAAGGGTTAACGGTACCCTGGACATCCGGGTATGAAATAGTCGGGAGGAATGTCGGAAAGCCAAGGTCTCCACAATGCGATACAGAGTATCCGAGCATCTCGATACCATACTGACATAATCGTTTCTTCGACGAGAGTAGCCGTGAATTCACACTACTTAGGGTATCAAGGCCACAAACCGACCACCGCTTTGAAAACTCACAATTTTTCTTTGTTTGAAGCAGGTTCAAAGCATTGCAGAATGGCAATTCTCAAAGGACGAATGCCACCAAAGGTGATTTCCTAAAAATCTCCATTTTTCTTTTATTTTCATCATGCATCACTACTTTTTATACCTCCCATTTTCGTAGCTTAACTCAGGTAGAACCTTTTCTCCTAGAGGGATCCAACTCATATTTCTGGGTAGAAGTACTCTTCGCTCAGGCTGTTTTACGTAGCTTAACTCATGTAGAACCTTTACGCCTAGGGGGATCCAGCTTATATTTCCGGGTAGAAGTACTCTTCGCTCGGGCTGTTTTACGTAGCTTAACCTAGGCAGAACCTTTTCGCCTAGGGGGATCCAGCTCATATTTTCGGGTAGAAGTATCGTTCGCTCATGCTGTTTTACGTAGCTTAACACAGGTAGAATCTTTTCGCCTAGGGGGATCCAACTCATATTTTAGGGTAGAAGTACTCTTCGCTCAGGTTGTTTTACGTAGCTTAACCCAGGTAGAACCTTTTCGCCTAGGGGGATCCATCTCATATTCTGGGTAGAAGTACTCTTTGCTCAGGTTATTTTACGTAGCTTAACCCAGGTAGAACTTTTTTCCCTAGGAGGATCCAGCTCATATGTCCGGGTAGAAGTACTCTTTGCTCAGGTTATTTTTCGTAGCTTAACCCAGGTAGAATCTTTTCGCCTAGGGGATCCAGCTCATATTTCCGGGTAGAAGTACTCTTTGCTCATGTCGTTTTTCGTAGCTTAACCCAGGTAGAACTTTTTTGCCTAGGGGGATTCAGCTTATATTCAGGGTAGAAGTACTCTTCGCTCAGGTTGTTTTACATAATTTAACCCAGGTAGAACCTTTTTGCCTAGGGGGATCTAGCTCATATGTCCGGGTAGAAGTACTCTTCGCTCAGGTTATTTTTCGTAGCTTAACCAACCTTTTCACCTAGGGGGATCCAACTCATATTTCCGGGTAGAAGTGCTCTTCGCTCAGGCCGCTTTTCGCAGCTTAATCCAGGTAGAACCTTTTTGCGTAGGTGGATTCAGCTCGTATTTTCGGGTAAAAGTACTCTTCGCCTAGGCTTGCTTTTTGTAGTTTAACCCAGGTAGAACCTTTTCGTCCAGGGGATTCAATATTTTATCAGTAATACAGGGTACCAACCCCTTGTTACATTTTCTTTTCAGTAATACAGGGCACCAACCCCTGGTTACATTTCCTTTTCAGTAATACAGGGCACCAACCCCTGGTTACATTTTCTTTTCGGTAATACAGGGCATCAACCCCTGGTTACATTTTCTTTTCAGTAATACAGGGCACCAACCCCTGGTTACATTTCATATCAGTAGTACAAGGTGACGACCCCTGGTTACATTTTCTTTTCAGTAATACAAGGTACCAACGCCTGATTACATTCTTTTTCCGTAATACAGGGTACCAACCCCTGGTTACATCTCCTTACCAGTATAGAGTACACCAATCCCTGTCTGTATTTTTCAACATAGGGTACACAACTTCCTAGTTGAGTCGAGCTGAAATGTAGGGTACACCACTCCATGGTCTCCTTACCAGTATAGGGTACACCAATCCTTAGTCGCATTTTCCCAATATAAGGTACACCAATCCTTAGTTGAGACATCATTTTGACAAGAAGGGCACACCATTGCAAAAAAAAATTACAATATTTTTTTAAAAAAAGGGTACACCATTCCCGACACTTTAGTGCTTTTAATACAGAAGTAGTTTAGAATTTTGTTACAATAACTCACAAAATTTTTCTAGTGAAAACTCGGGCAAAACAATTTTGTTTGTTTTGGTGTTTGAGAAGGTTTTACCTCGAGGCACAGGGTTCGATATGACCCAAAGAAGAATTCTCAATCCAGAATAAAGAAAAGAAAAGGAAAAGAAGTGAATCCAAATGCAGAAGCAAATGGAAAGGATATGGACTGCTCAAGACATGACTGAAGTTACGAGCTTTACATATCCCGTTTTGATCAGAAGAAACCATAGAAGAATGAACTAGTGCCTGCAGCTAGCAAGCATCAAGGTTCAGATCAGAGTGTGCGCAAAGAACTAGTCAAGACCTAAGATCGAGTTTTAGAAGACTTATAGATATGAATCTTGTAAATCATAGTTGATAGGCTTGTTTAGTTTATTTTGATTTTGATGTAATAACAGGACTACAGACCGGAGCCTCGACAGAACCTCACTTGACTCTCCAACTCAGCATTCCATCCTTTTCCTTGAACTACATGCGGCCTAATTCCCTTATAACCAGGGATATGTAAGTTATCCAAAACCAGGACTCGGTTGCACTCCTTTCTCTTATATCTTCCCTTTTGAATAATGTTATGGCCAAAAATTAGGCATATCGCTCATCTTTTCTTTGCCTGAAAACTCTTCATGTTTCCAAGCAAAGAGGGGCATGCTGTGAGGACCTAATTTTTTACCATGGTTATATTTTTCACCACTTTTTAGTATGTAAATATATTTTAAGTTTACTCTACATATTTTAGATCTTATTTTACCTTTTATAGTTATTACTTAAGAAACTTATATCACACATCTTACCACCAAAATAATTATTCCCTCACAACTCACACTCCCACTCTTCCGCTTTAACAACTTCCACTCATCCTCTTTAACAACTCACACTCTCACTCTTCCTCTTTAACAACTCACACTCACTAATCTCTCTCTTATATAATAAACACACATACTCATTACAGAGGGAGAACATTCTTGGCACAACAGAGAGAATCAGGGGAAAAAGATTTAAAAATAAATGAGAGAGAATATCAGGAACCCTCATCTCTTCCTAAAACAGAGTTATCACCAACTAACTCCACCGTAGATCCTCCTTTAAGCCACCTATAACAACCACCAAACATCACCTTCTCCAAAGGAATCCAACCCTAAAAACACCCACATGAAAATAGCTCCTAAACCCAGCTAAAATCAACACCAAAACTCAGTTAGAATCACCCCAAAACAGTCACCGAAAATCGGCAAGGGTTGTTTCCCTCTGCTAAAGTTAAAAGAAGTTCGAAGAGGTCGAGTCCAAAGTTTATTATGCCGTCGAGGTTCGAATTTCGTCCGCCGAGATCTGGGTTCATCGAGGTCCTGTCTCGGTCTTGTTTGATTTGGGATTTCCCTGCTGTAAAACTCAAAAGCTCAGATTCAATACAAAGGTCCAATTCTTTAAACACTTTGTCAATTTTTTTAAAACTTGATATGGATCATCCAGTGTATGATTCTATTGGATGTTTAAACATTTGATGAAGCTATCTCATAACCTGTTTAAGTGATTTTGGATAAGTGTTAAAAAAAATAAAAATAGATTCTTATGTATAGTTAAATATAGTGTCGTGTGTGAGCTTTTGAAGGTTTGTTATGAATCCTTGTTTTCTTACTTGATACAATCTTATAGGATTTGTCATTCATTACAGTTTGGGTTTTGGTCAATTAATATTGAGTTTGATGGGCTTCAATTTCGTGGGTAAAGATCTAAAGTTGCAAGACTCTAGAGTTTGTGTTTGGGTTGGTTTCCAAGTTTACCTAGCTTATTGGGCCTGTTAATTTCAGCACTTTTATTTATTTGAGCTGGCCTAATACCTAGTAATTCCAGTAAGTAGAGCTTTCTTTTGTCATGTAAGGTCCACTACACTTTGGGCCAAATTAAGAATAATTTTGGCAAACCTAATGTCGACAAAGTAAATAGAATATGCTAGTGCATTCTCTTAAAATAATTTTAATTAGTTCTTATATTTTAGTTTAGTCAAATAATTTTAATTAAATTAATTTATTTAATTATGGTTTAAATAAATAACTTAACTATTATTATTTTAAAAATAATTTAAATGCTAGGCAATTAGCAGGCACACTTTAATTTCACGGAATCGTTTGTGTAGTTTGATGTTTAACATTCAATAAATTAATTCAATAATCTCATACCATACCTATTAGTTTTAGTTAATTTTTTTATTTAATTAATCTTTTGCTAAAATCGCGGATTCGATTGCGTAGCGCGATAGTTGACTTTTAATAATTTTCAAGAATTAATTTTCTCAAATGTAGTAATTTCTCAAAAGTAATACAAATAATTGATTGTCATGATTTCGGATTCGCTTGCGAGACGCAATTATGATAAGTTAATAATATTGTTATTCGATCACGCATTCGCTTGCATAGTGTGGTTATGACAACGTAATATTATCCAAATCATTTTTTTTAATAATTCTAATAATCAAAAAATATAAGCGGATAGGTAAAACATGAAAATCGTATAAAGCACAGTTTGTCCAAATTAACTCAAGCCAAGTTTTAAGTCAATAAAGTGACCGTGCTAGAACCACGGGACTCGAAAAATGCCTTACACCTTCTCCCCAGTCAACATAATTTCTTACCCGAACTTTATTTCTGCGGACCGATAAAAATAAAATCAAACCTTCCTTTGACTAGGGATTCAAATAAAAGGTGACTTGGAACACTGAAAAATCAATTCCAAGTGGAGACTCTATAAATAAAATAATCTCTACTCAAATATGTTACTTCAATTGGAAAAACTCGTTAACCCACAACACCATCCATAACACATATATCTTGGGGGGAGGGGGGAGGAATAAAAAGGGTGTGACAATCGTTTCTATTAGTCACAAAACATTAATAAAATTAATTAACGGTGAAGTATTTAAAATCTTCAAACTGAATAAACTCTAACAGAAACAGATTAAATACAATGGTGAAGATTTTATATCTTCAAACCGAGTACAAAACGAGTAAAAAATCACAAAGATTTTAGTCTCGTAATTGAGTAGAAACTCACATAGACTTTAATCTCAACCAAGGAGTATAAATCACTAGGATTTAGTCTCCCACAAATAGAATATAAGATGACAGAAAAATAAAATTAAGTTCCTTAAGCTTGTTAGTAATCTATACTCGAAAATATATTTAAAAATAGAAATAATGTAAAACCAGAATTATAGAAGAACAGAATTAATGCGAGCCAACTAAATTCACAGTGTTTACTTAAGGAACTTAATCCCCTCCTAGTACCCGAGGTTTAGGACTATTTTCTCCCTGGATAGAACGAATTACCCTCACTAGTATAGCGGTACTTCAAACCCCAGTGACCAACGAACTCAAAGATGAGTAGCAAATCACACTTACTGCTTTCTTTCTGTTAAAAATAATGCAAAAGGAAGAAGGAGAAATCATAATTTTCGTAAGGAAAATCTGAGGGAGAGGTCATGTATTTATAGCCAAAACGCTGGGTAATACCGAAGAGTTGCAACTCTTCATGTAAGGCTGCAACTCAAAATGGCAGTTTTGTAAAATGTCCATATAAGCAAACCGCCAAATTCAAATTATAACGGAAAAATTATAACGGAGAAAAAATTAAAATATCATCACAGAAACAGTATAATCTTGATTAAATAATATTGCGTTAATATATATAAACAAATAAATTTGTAATTAATCAATCAATCAGATCATTTGACCAAATCCAAATCCAAATCCAAATCCGAGCCGAGCGAGGACGACGAAGACGCGAGGTTTGCCTTCTTCTCAACTCTTTAAGAGCTACAAGAAGTGCAATTGTATATATACCCATCAAAACTCTTTTCCTCCACCAATATAGGATAATGTCCCTTTGTCAAAGAGAGAAATACAAAAAAATTATTTTTCCCTCTATTTTACATTCACTCTATTTTTAAGCTCTAACAAGCTTAAAACCCAACAAGTATGACATTTGTATAGTTTAAAATAAGGTTGGCAAGTGGGCCGGTCCAGGCCGGGACCGGCCCGGGACCGCGGGCCAAACGGCTAAACGGGCCTGGACCGTTTGGTCCGGTTTTAGCAGGCCTGGTCCGGTCTCGTGGGCCGGTCCTATGATTGGGCCCGTCAGGCCCGGGACCGTTTGGCCCGCCAGGGCCCGGGACCGGCCCGGTCCCTTAGCGGGCCTAGCGGGCCCAACGGCTATTTTTTTTAAAAAAAAAAAAAACCGTTGGACTGTCAAAAATAGCCGTTGGCTATTTATGAAATAGCCATTTAACTCCTCAACTTTGTTTTAATCCCAAACTTTTTATAATTATACTTTTTTCCTATTTTCAACTATAAATACCCCATCATTATTTCATTTTTTCTTACAAAATCATCAATCTATCACAATCTCTCTCTAATTTACTTCTATAATTGCTACTATTGCTTACTTTATTGTTACAATTTGTGAAACAATTGTGAAGTTGGTGAATTGAAGTCTTCAACGATAATCAATTTCCAACAAGTTGTTCGTCAATTCGGTAAACTCGTTCCAACTCTTAAGTTTTAATATTATAATTTTGTTTGTTTTATTTACTTTGCTTGATTAATTAAGATGGCTTATTCTTTAAAAAATATGTTTAGTAAAAATAAGGAAAAATCGAAGAGTGGTGAATCTAGTGGCCAATATGTTCCTCCTCCACTTCCCCCGGCTCCCCGACCCAAACATGTTACCCGTCCTACACATCCTATTCTTGATAGCGATAATAGTTTATTACAATTTACCGAGAGTCAATTTTTTCATAATATTGCACCCAGTGAACAATTAAACCATGAATATATGAATGCTCTTTATGGTAATCCAACTATTGATGAAAATGATGATGAAGAAATAGATTTTGATGAAACGCAACCGGATGATGATACACCCACTAGTCCTGCTCCTGAAGTTAACCCAACTAATAATAATCTAGATGATCCCCCGTCTGACCCTCCTATTAATGCCCCTACTTTTTCTAGACAACCTCCTAAACGGGCAGAAACATCTCTTGTTTGGCAATTTTTTACTCAACTAAGAGAAAAAAATAGGGCTAAGTGTAAAACTTGTGGCAAAGAATTAGTTTTTCAATATGTTGGAAGTCGGGGAGGGGGAGGGGGGAGTTTGACTAGACACATATTGCTACACCCTCAAGATAAAGCTAGATATTTTCGTATGAAAGCTTTGGCTGAGGGGACAAGTGCACCTAGTCAGGCTGACCTTAGTACCGGGTCAAATCAATTTCAACCGGGAATTAACACTGTTACCGGTGGTATTTTATATTATGATCCAAAAAAAGATCGGGAAGAATTGGCAAAAATGGTCACTGTTATGTGCTTACCCTATAGTTTTTCTTCTAACCCCCACTTTGTGCATTATATTAGAAAAATTTATAATCCTACTTATAAAGGTTTTCCTCGCACAACCGTAAAGAGTGATATTTATAAATATAAACATGAATATGAACAATATTTGCGCTATTTATTTACTCATATAAATTGTCGTCTTGCTATTACAACTGATATTGGTAGAAGTGGTAATGACTGTGATTACCTTACTGTTACCAGTCATTGGATTGATGAGCATTGGATAATGCAAAAGCGCATTATTGCTTATAGAATAATTAATTCACGTCACACAGGGCAGTTTATTTCTAGCACGATTGCAGATATTTGTAGATATTTTTGCATTAGTGATAAAATAATGTCAGTTTCAATGGATAATGCTACTAGTAACACAAATGCTGTAGCCTTGCTTACCACTATACTAAGTCCTGTATTTAGTAACATTTTTCATGTTAGATGTATTTGTCATATTTACCATTTAATTGTGGGTGATGGTATGCGAATTTTAAATGTTGAAATTGAAAAGGTTAAAATGGCTCTTAATTGGCTTTTTTATTCAAACCGTAGAAGTAGACTTAGAGAATATTTTAAAAGATGCGATGAATTTGGCCTAAGAGAAAGAAAGGTTCCTAAACCTTGTCCAACTAGATGGAATTACATGTATGAAAGTTTAGTTATTGCATATGAATATAGAAACCCCATAAACTCAACGTTTAATGCCCATGTAAGTGATGATGATGAGCACCTTACAAATGCGGATTGGGCTAATGTTAAAATGCTTGTAGATTTTTTAGAAAAATTTCATATTGCTACAAATGAATTTTCTGGGCAATATTATCCTACTATTTCTAACTGTTTAGTTTATATTGCAGAACTTGCAAATTTGTTTGATCATTTTTCAGAGGGTGGGGAAATTTATCAACTTGCTATTGATTCCATGAGAAAAAAGTTTAAAAAATATTTTTTCCCTATTCCCCCTATTTATGGTATTGCTGCATTGTTAAATCCTACTATGAAATTAGGAGGTCCTCAATTTTGGTATGAAACTGTTTATAATGGTTTAGCACTTGAAGATGAGGAGTTGTCTAAACTTCCGAACGCAATAGCCTCAATTAAAATAAATGTTCAAACTATTTATAATGCTTATCAAGTTGCATTAGATCATGCTAGACCAAATGTTCCAACTCCTTCTTCTTCTAGTTCTCAATCATCTAAAAGAACTGCGGGAGTAAGAGCACTTAGTGCTTGGGCAGGGTTCAGGGATTCTCAATGTTCTAGTACTAGTGATTTTTCACAACTAAATGAGCTTGAAGTTTATTTGTCACAGGGAATTGAGAAAGTGAATCCCGAAGGCTCCTTTAATATTTTGGAATGGTGGAAGGACAAAGAAAAACACTTCCGATTCTTTCAAGGATGGCCCTAGATATTTTAACTATTCAAGCTTCAACAGTGGTATCAGAGAGCGCTTTCAGTCAAGCAAGACTTCAACTCGGTGATTATAGAGCGTCTATGAGGGAGAGCTTGGAAAAATCAGTACTTTTCAGAGATTGGATCCGTTCGAAAAGAAGAAATTTTGGACTTGCTGAATCACAACCAGAGGTAGACGAAGCTTACGAAGAAATGCTAGCTGAACTTGCGGAGGATGATGCTTCGCCTGGAAGCAGTGATGAGCAAGCTTCATTTTCGCCACCACCAACGGAAATTCCTCCGGACCTTGAAGGATTTATGAAATTTGTAAGAGATACCATATAAATTAATATGTAACTTGTATTTTGGCACATCTTGATTAGTTTCTTTTTCTTCTCAATGGTGGTATTAGCACCTTGTTGTACTCATTCCATAGGGGGGAGGAAGACTAAGAAAGATATTGCCACGATTTTTAATGCTATAATAAAAATATAACGCATTGATTTGAATATCTCTTTACAATATTTTTGTTCTTTTATATATATATAGTATATCTTAAGATGTATATATAGTATATAAATCGAATATAGCTTATATATAGTAAGATGTATATATATTATAGTATAGTATAGTATACATATAAGCTTATATTTATACTATACTATAGTCTATACTATATATACATCTCATAAGATATATAAACTATATTCGATATACTATATATACATCTTAAGATATACTATATATACTATACTATATATACATCTTAAGATATACTATATATACTATAAGATATACTATATATACTATACTATACTATATATACATCTTAAGATATACTATATATACATAGTATACTAGATATACTAGATATATATATAGTAGATATACATGTATATATAGTATATCTTAAGATGTATATATAGTATATAAATCGAATATAGCTTATATATAGTAAGATGTATATATATTATAGTATAGTATAGTATACATATAAGCTTATATTTATACTATACTATAGTCTATACTATATATACATCTCATATATATATGTATATCGAATATATCGAATATAGCTTATATATCTTAAGTTGTATATATAGTATATACTATACTATACTATAATATATATACATCTTACTATATATATTATATATATCTTAAGATGTATACTATCGAATATGACTTATATACTATGTATATATAGTATAGTGTGTGTATATATAAGATGTATATATAGTATAGTGTGTGTCTATATATATATATATATATATATATATAGTGTGTGTGTATATATATATATATATATATATATCTTAAGATGTATATATAGTATATCTTAAGATGTATACTATCGAATATGACTTATATACTATGTATATATAGTATAGTGTGTGTATATATATATATATATATATATAAGCTTATATATATATATATGTATATCGAATATATCGAATATAGCTTATATATCTTAAGTTGTATATATAGTATATACTATACTATACTATAATATATATACATCTTACTATATATATTATATATATCTTAAGATGTATACTATCGAATATGACTTATATACTATGTATATATAGTATAGTGTGTGTGTATATATATATATATCTTAAGATGTATATATAGTATATAAATCGAATATAGCTTATATATCTTAAGATGTATATATAGTATAGTATAGTATATATATATATATATATATATATATATATATATATATATATATATAGTATATCGAATATACTATGTATATATAGTATAGTATATCGAATATACTATGTATATATAGTATAGAATATATATATATATATATATATATATATATATATATATATATATATATATATATATATATATATATATATATATATATATATATATACATAAGTTTATAAGTCATATTCGATAGTATACATCTTAAGATATACTATATATACATCTTACTATATATATATATATATATATATATATATATATATATATTTTAAAATATATATATACACTATAATATACTATATATATACTATAATATATATACACTATAATATACTATATATATACTATAATATATATACATAGTTTATAAGTCATATTCGATAGTATACATCTTAAGATATACTATATATACATCTTACTATATATATATATATATAGCTTATATATCTTAAGATGTATATATATCTTAAGATCTACTATACTATACTATATATATATATATATCTATATATATATATATATATATATATATATATCTTAAGATGTATATATAGTATATTTTAAGATGTATACTATGTATATATAATATAGTATATATATATTTTAAGATGTATATATAGTATATCAATCGAATATAGCTTATATATCTTTATTAATATTTTTTTTCTCTAACTTCTATATATACATAGTTTATAAGTCATATTCGATAGTATACATCTTAAGATATACTATATATACATCTTACTATATATATATATATATATATAGCTTATATATCTTAAGATGTATATATATCTTAAGATGTATACTATCGAATATGACTTATATACTATGTATATATATATAGTGTGTGTGTGTATATATATATATATCTTAAGATGTATATATAGTATATAAATCGAATATAGCTTATATATCTTAAGATGTATATATAGTATAGTATAGTATATATATAAGCTTATATATATATATGTATATCGAGTATATCGAATATACTATATATATATTTTAAAAAGTATATATACACTATAATATACTATATATATACTATAATATATATACATAGTTTATAAGTCATATTCGATAGTATACATCTTAAGATATACTATATATACATCTTACTATATATATATATATATAGCTTATATATCTTAAGATGTATATATATCTTAAGATCTACTATACTATACTATATATATATATATCTTAAGATGTATATATAGTATATTTTAAGATGTATACTATGTATATATAATATAGTATATATATATTTTAAGATGTATATATAGTATATCAATCGAATATAGCTTATATATCTTTATTAATATTTTTTTTCTCTAACTTCTATAAAAAAAAAAATTAAAAATACAAAGTTTCTGTTGGGCCCGTTTGGGCCCGGGACCGGCCCACTTAACCCGGGACCGTTAGTTCGTGGTCCCGGTACCGAGCCGGTTCCAGCAATAAGCCCGCAAAACCCGGGACCGTTTAGGACCGGACAGCATAGGACCGGCCCACTTAGGACCGGGCCCGCAAAGCCCACTTAGGACCGGGCCCGGCCCACTTGCCACCCCTAATTTAAAAGAGTATGTATTAAGAGTGAAATAACTAATTCTCATGGATCAAGGAAAATTATTTCCCTGTAGGTCCTTTGGGAAGTCATTTTTTCTCTAATTTCAGGAAAAAAAATATTTTTCTAAATATTGAATCCATTCAAACTAGGAAAAATTAGAACACACCCGTCATGGTTGTTTTTTTTGGCTCGGCAGTGTTGTTCGTTCTCGAATTGGTATTTCATTCCTAGGTGACATGTATATATAGTATATCTTAAGATGTATATATAGTATATACTATACTATACTATAATATATATACATCTTACTATATATATTATATATATCTTAAGATGTATACTATCGAATATGACTTATATACTATGTATATATAGTATAGTGTGTGTGTGTATATATATATATATCTTAAGATGTATATATAGTATATAAATCGAATATAGCTTATATATCTTAAGATGTATATATAGTATAGTATAGTATATATATATAAGCTTATATATATATATATATATATATATATTTTTAAAATATATATATACACTATAATATACTATATATATACTATAATATATATACATAGTTTATAAGTCATATTCGATAGTATACATCTTAAGATATACTATATATACATCTTACTATATATATATATATAGCTTATATATCTTAAGATGTATATATATCTTAAGATCTACTATACTATACTATATATATATATATATATATATATATATATATCTTAAGATGTATATATAGTATATTTTAAGATGTATACTATGTATATATAATATAGTATATATATATTTTAAGATGTATATATAGTATATCAATCGAATATAGCTTATATATCTTTATTAATATTTTTTTTCTCTAACTTCTATAAAAAAAAAAATTAAAAATACAAAGTTTCTGTTGGGCCCGTTTGGGCCCGGGACCGGCCCACTTAACCCGGGACCGTTAGTTCGTGGTCCCGGTCCCGAGCCGGTTCCAGCAATAAGCCCGCAAAACCCGGGACCGTTTAGGACCGGACCGCATAGGACCGGCCCACTTAGGACCGGGCCCGCAAAGCCCACTTAGGACCGGGCCCGGCCCACTTGTCACCCCTAATTTAAAAGAGTATGTATTAAGAGTGAAATAACTAATTCTCATGGATCAAGGAAAATTATTTCCCTGTAGGTCCTTTGGGAAGTCATTTTTTCTCTAATTTCAGGAAAAAAAATATTTTTCTAAATATTGAATCCATTCAAACTAGGAAAAATTAGAACACACCCGTCATGGTTGTTTTTTTGGCTCGGCAGTGTTGTTCGTTCTCGAATTGGTATTTCATTCCTAGGTGACAAATTGTTGAGCGCTTTTGTTGCCAAATGAGGGATAACTAACTTGCATTTTCTTACGAAATATTATCCTCTATACCAATTGCACCTGATATGCTTGAATTTTTACTTGGCGTTGTATGTTAATGTCCGCTAATTGGTAGGTATTTCTATAAGCATTGTTGTTGCAGTCGCAACTCGCAAATCGTCAATTCTTTGTTAGGCCCTCTCTAAGGGTGTGTTTGGTAATACGGAAAATATTTTCCGTGAAAAATATTTTCTTGAAAAACAAATCGTAATCTTACTCATTTTTCGGTGTTTGGTACACAAATTAAGGAAAATAATTTCTCAAGAGTATTCATAAATAATTTAGATACAATAAACATGAAGCAATAAACTTTCGAACCAACAACCTTCCGAACCCACAAATTCCTTAAACTTTCGAACCCGTAAACTCTATAATTTCTAAACCCGCAAACTTCCGAACACATAACTTTGGAACTCGTAAAATTTCGAGCCTGTAAATTGAAAATATATAATAATAAAAAATTGCCGGGGGAGGGGGGAGGGGCATCAGAGGGATTAATAGGGTGGGTGGTGACGAAAAAAAACCTTTTTTGGAGAGAGGGGGTGGGAGAGGTGGGGTAGGGCAGAGAAGGGGGGTTGGGGGTTGGAGTTAGATGTGAGGGTAGGTGGAGTTTTTGGAAAATGTTTTCCTAACTTTTTCTTGGGAAGTCATATTCTTCCAATTTCAGGAAAATGTGATATTTAGGAAAATATTTTTCAAACTATTTGCAGATCTACGTGGTGGGTTGAGGGGTCACGTGACCCCGTTAGCCTCGGCAATCATGTACACACACACACACACACACACACACACACACATATATATATATATATATATATATATATATATATATATATATATATATGTGTGTGTGTGTGTGTGTGTGTGTGTGTGTGAGAGAGAGAGAGAGAGAGAGAGAGAGTTATACGTGTGCCCCAAAAACGAAGAGGCACATGATGACAATTAGTTGCTTTGGGCACTTTAATTCCCAATATATGTGTGTGTGTACGCATTTAAGTGAGACTCCTTAAATATTTTAAGTGTGCCCCAAAAACCAAGAGGCAGATGGGAGAACAGGTTGCTTTGGGCACTTTAATTCCCAACTTTGTTGGTGACACGGGTTCGAAACCCACGTTCAGCTTTTTTCTCCTCCTTTCTATTTTTATTCTTTGAGTACAATGTAATTTATATTTAATTACAAATTACTTTATCTTTTACTTTTATCTCTTTTTTTTAATTCAATTATAATTTAGTACTAATATATAATAGTCAACTTAATTAATATTTTAGTTCTTTGAATATAGTGTAATTTATATGTAATAATAAATTGCTTTATTTTTTACTTTTATCTTCTTTTTTTTGAATTTATTTATAATTTAGTACTAATATACAATAGTCAACTTAATTAATTTTATTCCTTCTCTTCCAACCCATCTCTCTCTCTCTCTCTCTCTCTCTCTCTCTCTCTCTCTCTCTCTCTCTCTCTCTCTGCATGTTGCTGCTCTGCTTTCTCTCTCTCTCTCTCTCTCTCTCTCTCTATATATATATATATATATATATATATATATATATTTGTTCGGTATTTTTTTTTCTTTAAAATATTTTTTAAAATAATACTTGGATGATAAGTTATCATAATCGTTAAGTTTTCAAAGAGTTGCACGCCGAATTTTATCGCTAGTGATTAGTATACAGTGGTGCCCCGTCGCGCTCAAATCCTGAGTCCGCCTCTGATTGTAGGCATCTTTGAGCATGAGACACTAATTTCCAGCAAACCTTCTCTAATAGCGCCATTATTCATTGTTGTTTAGCTTAAAATTAAACAGTCATTAGCTAGTTCAAAGGGATGATCCTGCTTTCTTTTTCCTAAATGTTCTGGAAGGTTCTTCAAATATTTATGTATTGATCAATCTAAGACCAGTATATATACAGCAATTGAAGTGATCAAATAGAACTTCTCTATGATGTCTCTAATGCCACAAATTTGAACTAGATGCCATAGTACTTGCTCCTTAGGCTTATTAGAAGCAAATCCTCAAACCTACTAGAAAAGGAACAATAGCAGTTGATATAAAAAGAGCAAAATAGAACCATAGATATGTTAATCATCTTTTAAATTTATCAATAAGACAGTACTTGATACGGATAATTAGGAACTGTGAGTGGCTAAGGAAGAGCACAAAACAGGTCCTTCAAGTCTATAGATGATTTTCAATTTGTGCTAGTTAACCGGATATAATGATTGAAATTAAAAACCAAACCAACTATATCGCTTTGGATTGATTCGATTTTATCGGGGTTTTTTGCTATATGACTATTATTTTAATCTTACTTTATTAAATTTTTTATAAGTAAATATATGTTAGTAAAAATTGAAAAAATTGACAAATATATGATCTATTAAAATATTCCTATGGAAGCATTTTCTTAGTAACACATGATAGTTATTTTTTAGTCATCTAACAATAATTTTACGTTGATGTACACTTTCAAGGTTAACCGAATTTAATAATTAAACATAAAAATAAATATGAACCTATATAATGATATTTTCTATTTAATTTTAAATTATCGAAATAGCATTTCAAATTCGAAAAAAATACGGAGTATAAGAATTTGATAGATATCTTGATATATGAATATGGAAGAACAAAGCGATTGACGCATTTCACTAACACTTGATAAGAAAATGATCATACAACCCATTATTTAAAGTTAATAAATAAAGAGCACTTCATATTTAACTAAATATTACATCCCATAAGAGAATAACAAATATTTCTAGACATTTTAAAAGAAAATTCTATAAAAATTCTTAAAAGTATATATAAAAGTTTTATATTTATATGTCGTTTTGATTCGGATTTTTTTACTCAATACCAAATCAAATCAAACCAAACCTAATCCGTTTTTTTAATCAGTTTGGTTTGATTTTTCGGTTCAGTGCGGTTTTTCGGTTTGGTTTGTACACCCCTAGTGACCATAATGTACTTATAATAATCTCAAAAAAAATATATGCAACTTAAAATGAACTTAAATATACAGAAGTGCATTTCCTTAACAATAAAGAGGTCCACTTTGTTGCTACTATATTTTTTTCCAGATTCAGTATATCTCCAAAGAGGATGTTGTCTCCTTTAATTACACTAAAATATGGATATCGATTGATGCTAAACTGTATAGTATTTCCTAATTCACTTTTGTTTCAACTCTTCCTACTTGCCGTAAAAACATTTTTACCTGCTTTCTTAAGCCTTAAGGTGACTCTTGCAAATAAATGTCGTGAGATTTGGACAATAACAGTTTAGAATATGACATTTTAGGACAATGCATGTTCTGTGGCAACTATATAGCCCTAATTTTATTATTAACAATAAAAGAGAATGCAGTGTGGACTCCATCTCTGGCAAAGGACATTCCCCTAGTGGGCATTGATCATAACAGATTAGATGGACACGAAAGAAGAAAATGACATTCAAAATGGACCTGGGACAAACAATCCTGATCAAGGATTTATAAGATATTTCTTAAGGTAAGGTGGTGTACAACAAGATTGTTTACCCGTAAAACGGTATAGTTGAATTTATACGTGGTTTATAGACAAACAAATTGATTTGATCCCAAATTGATAAATAAATTAAAGAGAAATGCAAGAATTAGCGCTGAAATCGAGATAGACAGTGAATACCCTGATTCCGGGAACAGAGCTTCCGAAGGCAATAATAACAATATAAATAAGCAAGAAATAAAATGTTATTGAGCTTTTGAATAGTTTATAGCATAAGTTTGTCAGAAAATTCATGTCCCTCTAGTGGCGGCTGAACTCACTATTTATAGTTGCACCTAGGGAACAAGATCCTATCAACCCCTCTTAAATAACAATTATGGGGGCCATTGAAGAATGCGTAACGGCAAGCTATGAATGTCATATTCTCTATAACTGACTATGTATTTAATAATGCAGAATATTCTCCATTGAATGCTATTGGGTAGCAAGCATTTATTTATCTTTATGAGCAACATTCCCTTCGGGGACAAACGATATTGCTGCCCCCGGCTTGATTTATACATGTCTCGTTTTTCATCTGTCTTCGATTTCACGTGTCAATCTATTATGCGAGTATTTAATACGAACAAATTTTGTGTCACGACCCAATTTTTCCTCCGTTGGGGTATCGTGATGGCACCTAATCTTAGGGACTAGGTAAACCTAACAATAATTAAAACAACAACATTATTTAAATAGAATCTCTTAAAACTCCCAAAACCGGTAGTACAAGTCATAAGATCTACAGAGTGTTTGCTAAAAAATTTCTAAATACAACTGTCCAGAAATAAGAATAAACAGTGCAAAACGAAAACTGGAAGGTGACTCCGAAGCCTGCGAACGCAGCAACAGGTTTACCTTGAGTCTCCACAGCAACAGTCCACACAGCTAGCTAACGAACAAGTACCTGGATCTGCACAAAAATATGCAGAAGAGTAGCATGAGCACACCATAACGGTACCCAGTAAGTATCAAGACTAACCTCGGTGTTGTAGTGATGAGGAACAGTCAAGACACCCACTGGTCTAATAAACTGAACAGATATAAGTACATGAATAACAGAAGTATGATGTCTACATAAAGACTATGCAATATGGCTCACAATACAGTAATGGCATTAAAGCAAGAAACAACAAGTATCAGCGGAATATCATGAAAATGACGCAGACAAAGTGAATGGAACACAACCTAAATCCGAAATCACGAATACAGCAAGGACAAGTAATAACTCAGTAATTACAACCGCTTTTACATCAGGTTTTAGTCAACAACTCCATGAGGTACCGAATCTAGGACAATTTACAATCTCACGGGTCTCAATACATGAACCCTAACACTTGGCATCCTGTGCCCTCATAACACCTCATAACCACACTGACGACTCACGTGCCAATAGAGCCAATCTCACATAGAAGGCAAGTAAACAAGGGTGAGAATCTATGCTCAACAATATCAAGAACACCTCTTATCCGATAAGAGTGCTTAACTACGTGTATGCTTGTGCAAGTGTCCTAACATAGTCCATACCAGCAAATAAGCATAAGGAAGAAGAATAACGGACAACACGTAAAATATTTTCTCACAGCTTTCACAAGATCAAGCTCACACAGGTACGTATACCACTACACAAATATCAATAACAAGAATGCCCCCAGGCCATAAATCATCACAAATCAATCCCTGACACAACCCACCTTGTCTCGCCACGTGTGCAATAGTAACATAAATGCCTGCCTTATCTCGCCACACGTGCATAATAATGTTCCCACCTTGTCTCGCCACATGCGCAACCCATAAATATATATACATATCCCGCCTTGTCACGCCGCATGTGCAAATATCAATGATAATAATAGCACGGCAGAAACCTCGTGCAGTCCCATAGTAACAACCGCACGGCAAAAACCTTGTGCATCACAATAATAAC
The DNA here is from genome assembly GCF_000715075.1 of Nicotiana tabacum. Taxonomy (NCBI): domain Eukaryota; kingdom Viridiplantae; phylum Streptophyta; class Magnoliopsida; order Solanales; family Solanaceae; genus Nicotiana; species Nicotiana tabacum. Next base: position 87,692,519 of record NC_134103.1, read on the forward strand.
AACCGCACGGCAGAAACCTCGTGCATTACCACAACAAGTACCACAGCAACAATGACAATAATACAAAGTACGACAAGTAAATCAACTCAAGAACATTAATTCACAAAGAAACGGTAGAACCAATTCACAAGGAATAACCACAATAAAGAATGCTAGGCGTAAAGGGAACAATTCAACAAAGGAGAAACTAATGTGTATCAACGATCCCACAATATACATTTCAACAACAGGAAAACTAACATAAGTCAAATAATTCCAAATAAAACAAGTCGACTAAGATATAGGATATCTAAAACTTCTTTTAAGGTTGAGGAATTACTAAGGATTTTCAATAATTTAATTAAGGATAAACAGCGGAAAGATAATCATAACCTCAATTAATACTGAACAAATTATAAGATGATATAATAATAATTTCAAATAAAGATAAGAAGTTATGAAAAGATAGCATGACAATAGAGGAGGTAAAATCTTCAGTTAAGTCAAATAAGAGTCAAATAGACAATAAGAGTGAATCCTGAAAGCAATTAATTCTAATTAAAGCATGTAGAGGTGAAACTAGTAAATAGGAACTTAATCATATCAAGAACAACTTCATACTCAGTGAATATAAGGACCTAAGAATCCTAAAAGGCCAACTTTTCACAAATAAGTCCGAGCACGGACTCGTCACCTCGCGTACATGGACTACAATCAACATAGAAGACTCAATCCTAAGGGAAAAATCCCCCACACAAGGTTAGGCAAGATACTTACCTCAACCAAGCTCAACCAGTCTGTAAGAATGCCCTTTTTTTCAATTATCCGACTCCGAATGGCCCAAATCTAGCCAAACACAATTGCATAACATGAATACAACCATAATAGACTCATCTAATTAATAAAATCAATACTTTAATAAAAATCCCGAAATCCGTCCTAAAGGTCGACCCGGGCCCACGTCTCGGAATCGGGTAAAAGTCAAAAAATACGAACACTCATTCACTCACGAGTCTAACCATACAAAAATTATCAAATTTCGATACCATTCCGTCTCTCAAATCGTGATTTTTCTTTTTGAATTTTTCTTTCAAAAACCGCCATTTTCCTCAACTCAAAACACAAATTAAATGATAAAAATAAAGATAGAATTATGAAAATAAATAAATTCTAGGTGAAGAACACTTACCCAATCGATTTGTATGAAAAACACACAAGGAAATGCTCAAAACCGAGCTCTAGAACTCCAAAAATGGTGAAAAATGACAAACCCTCGGAATAGAGGACTTTATATTCTGCCCAGGGTTTTGTGCATCGCGAACGCGGAGAAAGGGACGCGTTCGCGAAGAAGAGAAACAAAGCTGCCCAGTTGTTCTTCGCGAACGCGACAACACGTTCGCGAACGCGACAACACGTTCGCGAACGCGAAGAGGAAAAATATGATGGCCCAACGACTGCTCTTCGCGAACGCGTGAAGTTGTACGCAAATGCGAAGAGTGTAATGGAATAGCTACGCGAACGCGTAAGTGACACACGAACGCGAAGAGGAAAATGATCACCAGTGCCCAGGGCCTGGTTTGCACTTCGCGAACGCAAGATATGGAATGCGAACACGAAGAAGGGGGGTGGCAGAACTTTGCAAACGCGAGAGGGTAACTGCGAACGCGAAGATGAAATATTTCACCCTCCAAAATAACACTACGCGAACGCGAAGGCAAAGACACGAAGCGATGAAGGAAACCAGATGACAGATAACAGTAGTTCAAAAATAGGGGGGAAAAGACCCGTAGCCCATCCGAAACTCACCCGAGGCCCCCGGGACCCCATCTAAACATACCAACAAGTCCCATAACCTAACACAGACTCGCTCGAGGTCTCAAATTACATCAAACAGCGTCGAAACTATGAATCGCACCATGAATCGAACTTATAAATTTTAATTCTTTCAACTTCTAAAACCCGTGCCGAAACCTACCAAATCAACCCGGAATGACGTCAAATTTTGCAGGCAAGTCCCAAATAATATAACGGAGCTATTCCAACTCTCGGAATCGCATTCCGACCCCGATATCAAAAAGTCCACTTCCGGTCCAAATCTCCAAAAATTTGACTTTCGCCATTTCAAGCCTAAATCAGCTACATACCTCGGATTTATAGTCCGGACACACTCCTACGTCCAAAATCACCCAACGGAGCTAATGGAACCGACGAAACTCCATTCCGGAGTCATCTTCATATAGTTCTGACTACGGTCAAAATCCTAAGACTTAAGCTTCCGTTTTAGGGACTAAGTGTCCCAAATCACTCTGAATCATCCGGTAACTGAATTCATCCACGCACGCAAGTTAATACACATAATATGAAGCTGCTCAGGGCCTTATTCCACCGAACGAGACTTAAGTTCTCAAAACGACCGGCCGGGTCATTACATTTTATCCTATACAAAGATGTGGTCCGGCCTATTCCTGGAACTCACGTATTGCATGAGCTTAGTGCGTTGGACTTTCATTACATTGATGTTAGATTCTTTTTACACTATTAGCGTAGTTTAACATACTATAGTAGGTTAGTTATATATGCTTTTTAGTGCGTTACGTACGAACTAATAATTATCATAGAAATTTATATGCAATTACCTTATATATGAATTATGTATAATATTTTTTGTACTGTCAGTGTATAATACTTAAATTGTTTAATAAAATCATTTACAAGGGACACTTCCAAAGGGAAAACAAAAACTAAAAAGAGAGGGAAAGATGAAAAGCCTTTCAGCAAGAATTCATCACTGAGCTCATCTCTTATTATTTGGGTACTACTTATAAGGTAAAGCCATCTAAATTCCAGCTAATTAAATCATTTGAAACTTCAGGTGCTCTCAACATAGATTATTGATGTTTTATATGTCAATACCACATGGGGGGGGGGATTTGTGTGGTGTCTAATTTTCACGTGTACTGACTACAAAAGGACTTGGTTCTTCTAAGTGTTCCTTAACCTACTGTTGCTGAAATATTAAATGCGGAAAGTAAAGAACATAAGTATTTTTACGTGAAAAATACCTGGTTCAAAAGGTGAAAAAAACCACGACCTACTACTCAGTAGGAATTTTCCAACACTTTACTAAATCAATGAGCCAAAACAACATTTACAAAACTCTTTGTAAACCTAAAAATTAACTCTAATCCCGTTGTGGCAACCAGCCTCTAACTGTTGCGACAACTTCAAGTTAACTCTAACTTGAATACTCAGAGTACCTAATCGAATTTTCTTCTAAGAAAGCTGAAAGGTACAACTCAAAACGCCTACTACACTTTGAACTAGAAATAAAGAAAGACACATAAAACTCTTTATGGAGCTGCTTCTTCAATCTGATTCGTGTAGCTTCAGGATCGCACTCTTAAACCTCACAGGAATTGCTCACAAAATGCATTGCTATTTTGCTCTCCATTCTTACTTAACTTCAGTATGTGTGCATCACCTTAAAAATGAGAATATCCTGCAATATATATAGTTAGTAGAATGGGAAATAACTAGAGTTGTAATGCTACTCTTCCTTGGTGGAAGAGTTCTAGTTATCCTCAACTTCTAACTCCTCCCTTATCTTGGATAGTGTTCTCTTTGAGTAAGGAGTCCTTCTCCTTATCAATTATTCAACCTTTTCGATCAGGAGATATCCGATATAACAAGTTAAGCTTATCTCCTTCACATGCATTCCTCATGCTCGAATCTTCCTGTGTCTGTGTACACAGGGGATGGACATGGTTCATGCCTTAGCTTCCTTTGTCAATCTTCAAAACAAAACTTCACTAGGGCCAACAAATTTCCCCTTTTTGATGATGACAAACTCTGTGCTTTTCATAAGCTTAGGCCTTGTTTCGACTTAGCTCAACATCAACACAATGTTAGAATATTTTACCTTTTTATCACTTATCATCTAGGACCAGGTTCGTTAAGTTATAAATATCACTTTTCAAAGTATAAGCACAACCTTTTCCCCCCTTTTGAAATCATTGAAAAGTTGCATAAATATGTAAGATAACCAGATTTTAAAAATTACTCATGGCCACTAGGCTACTCCAAATGCAATCATGGATTAATCATCATAAATCAATCTAAGGATATTAGCCATCTAAGAAATATAAACAAACAGTTAGAGCAAAAGAAAGTGAATTTCAGTGATTGATAAGATCCTACCACAAAGCATAAGAAGAAATAAAAACATTAGAACATGAGCAAAAGAAGCAAAAAAAAAAAAATCCCGAACTGGGTCACTGGTTGATCTACACTAGGCTAGGAGGCTTAAGGCTGGGAAGGACCAGGTTTTTGGTTTTTGGCTTGGAGTAGTTTCAGCATATCCTGAAGAATGCCATCATTCTTCTCCTTTTCTTTTGACAGCTCAGTTCTGAGAGCATCTCGCTCAGTCTCCACTTCTGCCAACCTCTTCTTCAGCCTATCAATCCCAGCATCCTTAGCCCCACTCTCTTGCACCAAGACTCGCACTTAGCTATTCACTAGTACCTTTTTGGATGAACTAGGTTCTTTAGGAGTGGTTTGGACTTCATAGTCACAAGCAGTCGGAGTATTTGCCCCAAAATAATCCTTGCTCGTACCAACCTCCCATTTCTTGATGAGTATCTTGAAGTGCGCAAGTACAGCCGTGAGAATAAATCCATAGGGTATGACATGAGTCTTGGTACCATTTAGAGCCTTGTCAAGAAGCTGGATTATAAACCCAGGCCAGTTGATTTGCCTCCCACTATCCAAATATTCCATAAGGACTAGGTCCATGAATGTGGCAATGTGCCTCCTTTCCTGCCCAGGCAGCACACATTTATTTACAAATTCGAACAACACTTTGTGGGGGTGGCTTCATCTCACTTTTGTAAATAGCCTTGGGCTCATGTTCCTTTTCATTGTCACCAAATTTCCTAGTAATGGCAAGGGCAGTAGGGAGATTCTCTAGACTTGGCTATTTTAGTTTCTTATAATCATTGTACCCTTCAGCAGGTACACCCAAGATCTCTCCCAGCTCTTTCTCATCAAAAGTTATTTTCACCCCATTTACCACACTGGTGACCCTACCATTTTTTATCTCACAATTGGCCATAAACTCTATAATTTCATTCCCGGCCAGCCTGCCATCCATCTGAAGGACCATGTCCTTCTAGCCTTGCAACTGTAACTTCTCAAAAAGCTTCACCATTCCTTCCTCCTCCAATCCCCTGAGGAGTCTGCCTTTCAAAATAGTCCTCTTTCCAAATTTGACCGTCTTGTCTTTTTCAGCATCAGAATCATCATCATCATCATCTTCTTCTTCTCCACTCCATTCTTCTTCCTCCGTAATTTTCACTTTTCTTGATTTCACAACAGACCTAGTTCTTTTAGCCAAAGTGGATGGTTCAATGCACTTTGACTTTGAAACAGACTTCTTGGTGGAAGTCTTGGCTTTTTTAGCTTTGGGAATCAGAACCTCCACTTTTTCTGTTTCAACTTCATCTCAAAGGACCATGTCTATCTCATCATTTTCAACAGCCTCAACAGGCTCACTCACCTTCTTCTTTCCCTTAGCAGCAACTTTTCTTTTACTTTCTTCTAAGGCTTTCTTCAGCTCAGCCTCACTCTGCTTCTTCTGATTTCTTGTGGGAGGAATTTCAACAGGGATAGAAGAGGCAGCCTTCCTTTTCTTATTTTCCCTAGCAGTGCCAGGGGTGTTAACTCCTGAACTTCTTTTCTTCTTTGGATTGTAACTCGCAGTCACCCTTTTCAGTAGGTTTGCGAGAGTTTCATGTTCAGATGGAACATGTTTATCTACATTTTTCCCAAGTTGAACCAGCCCCTCAGTAGCTTCTCCAGACCCACTTCCCCCAGTTTTTCTCACATCCTCCTCTATTGTAGCAAATTCCTCACCCCAAATAACCATTGCACTTGATTCTTTAGTTAGACTAATAGGAGTGGGTGAAGAATCAACCACTCCTTTTCCCATACCCCTCACAGTACTCCCAGCACCCTCTTTCTCCTTTTCTTTTCTCTTTTTCTTTTCACCACCCAACTTTCCAAACTCAGTAGTTTCAAAACCTGCCATAGATCCTACTAGCACAATCCTAGTCTCCAAATTCGTAGCAACCTCAAAAATAGTTTCAGGAGAGAATTTAGGGCCGGATGATACCTGTTCTGTCTCAGAAGAAATCGTTTCTTCCCCCCAGTAGCAGACTTGAATGATTCCTCAGATTTCTGGGGTTCTTCTTCCCTACCCGCTTTCAATTTTTCATTTATTTTCTTGATTTGTTCTCTCCTCGCAACAACCTTGCGAGCAAGCATCTTGACTTTGCTTTTCTTAGAGGTGGGCATGGTTGTAGGTGTGATAGATAGTGTGGGTGTGATTTCTTAGGCGGTGATGATGGATTCTCAGAAGGGTTTGCCATATTTCTGTATTTTGGAAAACTGGGTTTGTGTGAGAGTAGAAGAGGAGAGAAGTTTGAGAGAATTTTGGACGGCTTAAAATTTTAGAAGTGAAGAACCAAATAACTCATAATCAATATAAAGTGAAGGAGTTCACTTGAGTAACGACAGACTTTGCAGAAGTCTAATCAAACTGCAAGTCAGTTTGAAAAGACATTCAAGACTATCCCTAGAATCTAGGCACTTAATGTAGTTAGGACTCCTCTTGAACGGAACTGGTTCATTTGTAACAGATAAGTCCAAAAAGGATTTGGAATTATATGGGACTCTTCTTTTAATCATGATCCAAATATAGTTGTTTCAAATTATACTGAATGTAGAATACATACCAAATAATCTTGATGAACCAGGTTCTTCATTGAGAAATCTCTTGTGTAAGTCTGAATTTTCCTAGAAAATAGAGATAATATCATTAGAGATTAATGAGTCATTTTAGCACATGGCACAAGAGTATACTAATGAAAGTATGAAACTGAGCAAGATCTAATCTAATTATGTACAAAATTTATAGAAATTCAAAAAAAAATCATTTTTTAAAATTGTGAATTTGAACTGGTCCTTTTAGGTGATCTTAATCATCCCTAATTCTAACTTGTTCCTTTGAAAGTGATCTCTACTTAGAGATTTTGTGAAGATGTCATCCATTTGCTTGTCAGTAGCACAAAATTTTACAATGATCAACCTTTTTCATAGTAGTACCTCAAAAAGTGATGCCTAACATCTATGTGCTTAGTTCTCTTATGATGAACCGGGTTCTTGGTCATACTAATTGCACTAGTGTTATCACAAAATATGGGGATACAACCAACATCAATTCCAAAGTCCATTAATTACTGTTTGAGCCACAACAATTGAGCACAACATGAAGCAACAGCAACATACTCAGCTTCAGCAGTAGATAAGGCCACATAATTTTGCTTTTTGGTGGCCCAAGACACAAGACATGAGCAAAGAAAGTATGTCATACCTGAGGTGCTCTTTCTATCCACAAGAAAACCTACATAATCATCATCAACACATCCCACTAGATTGAAATTACTACCTTTTGGATACCATAGACACAGGTCAGTAGTGACTTTTAGGTATCTCAAAATCCTTTTGACAACAGTCAAATGAGACTCCTTTGAATTCGCTTGAAATCTTGCACAAAGGTCTACACTAAAAACAATGTCAGGTCTGCTAGCAGTGAGATACAACAATGAGCTAATCATTCCCCTATACAACTTCTGATCAACAGATGAACCAGGTTCATTTATATCCAACTTTATAGCTATTGCAATAAGAGTGTCAATTTCTTTGGAATCTTCCATTTTAAACCTTTTAAGAAACTCTTTTACATACTTTTGCTGATGGATCATAGTTCCATTTGTATTTTGTTTAATTTGTAAGCCTAAAAAGAAATTAAGCTCACCCATCATGCTCATTTCAAATTCACTCCCCATTAGTTTAGCAAATTCTTTACTTAACTTATCAATAGTTGCTCCAAAGATTATATCATCAACATATATCTGAACTACCAAGAGATCTTTACCTTTTTCTTTCAAGAATAAAGTATTTTCAATTTTAACTCTTTTGTAGTCATGCTCAAGCAAAACTTTTGATAGTCTTTCATACCATGCTCTTGGAGCCTGCTTGAGCCCATATAGTACCTTTTCAAGCTTGTACACATGATTAGGACATTCCTTGCTTTCAAAGCCCATAGGTTGCTTGACAAACACTTCTTCTTTTAGATAGCTATTGAGGAAGGCACTTTTGACATCCATCTGGTGAAGAGTGAATTCCATGTAAGCAGCAAACTTTATGAGGAGTCTTATTGCTTCCAACCTTGCAACTGGAGCAAAGGTTTTATCATAGTCTATGCCCTCATCTTGGCTATATCCTTGAACCACCAATCTTGCCTTGTTCCTTGTAACTGTTCCATCTTCATCAAGTTCGTTTCTGAAGACTCATTTTGTGCCAATTACTGATCTGTCTTTGAGTCTTGGTACCAAATGCCAAACTTGACTCCTTTCAAATTGGTTGAGTTCATCTTGCATTGCATTTACCCAGTCTACATCCTGCAAAGCCTCAGCAATAGGTTTAGGTTCAATAAGAGATAAGAAAGCATCAAAAGCACAAAGATTCTTTAATGAAGATCCGATTTTGATTCCAGAGGTTGGATCAGTAATTATGTTCTCAATGGGATGAGAACTCTGATACTTGTAAGATTTCACAACCAGCTGGTTTCCCTTTGATGTTCCTTCATGTTGTATTGCTGAGGAACAGGTTCATGGACAGGTTCCTTTGACGTTTGAGGATCATTTCCTATTTGTTCTATTCCCCATGTCATGTTGCCTTAGGTGGAAGGACCTATTCCATCTCCCGTTGCTTCCTCTAGTGCAGCTTCAGTCTGGGCTATGGTTTCATTTGAGTTTCTTACTAGCCCAATTGCTTCATCATCATGCTCATGTCTCTCAGAAAGAATGTTAGTTTCATCAAAAACCACATGAACACTTTCTTCTACACACATATTTCTTTTGTTATAGACCTTATGCGAAGAATATCTCAAGAATACTCCCCCATCACTTCTGGAATCAAACTTACCTAGAGAGTCTTTACCATTATTGTGCACAAAGCACTTGCATCCGAATGTCCTAAGATGGGATATGTTTGGTTTTCTCCCTTTAAGTAACTCATAGGGGATCTTCTCTATAAGAGGTCTAGTCATGCACCTATTTATGATATAACATGCAGTGTTTACAGCTTCTGCCCAGAAGCTATGGGGCAGTTTACTAGAAAGAAGCATAGTCCTACCCATATCTTCAAGTGTCCTATTCTTTCTTTCAACTACTCCATTTTGTTGTGGAGTTCTAGGAGCAAAGAAATTATGATCTATGACATGCTCATCACAAAATTCAGCAAATTTAGCATTCTCAAATTCAGTGCCATGATCAGACCTAATTGATGTAAGTTGATTACCTAGTTGTTTCTGAGTTTTTCTAACAAGGGAGGTAAACATGTCAAATGCTTCATCTTTAGATGTTAAAAATAATATCCAAGTAAACTTAGAATAAGCATCAACAAGCACCATCACATATCTTTTCCCACCTCTGCTTAATGTTCTCATTAGACCACAAAGATCCATATGGACCAGTTCCATCGTCCTGGTGGTACTTACCATTTTCTTGCATTTAAAAGAGGATCTTACCTGCTTCTCCCATTGCACAAGCCTCGCAAACTTTATCTTCCTTGAACTTGATATTAGGCAGCCCTATCACCAGGTCCTTGGAGACTAATTTGTTGAGTTGACTCAGACTGGCATGTCCAAGTCTCTTGTGCCAAAGGAGGGGATCATTATCCAACACACTTAAGCAAGTGAGTTCATTTTCTGAAAGTGTGGACAGATCTACAACATATATATTGTTCACTCTTTTCCCCTGCAAAACAATCTTGTCAGTGGTAAGATTAATCACAAAGCATTTGGTAGAGGTGAATGCTACCATGTTACCTCTATCACACAATTGTGGTACACTTATTAGACTGTACTTTAGTCCATCTATCAAGTAGACATTCTCAATAGAGTGAGAATCAGTCTTACCTACCTTTCCAACCCCAATGATCTCACCTTTCTTCCCATTTCCAAAGGAGACATTACCTCATTTGAGGTCCTCAAGTGAAAGGAATTGGTTCTTGCTTCCTGTTATATGTTTTGAGCAGCCACTATCCATATACCATATTTGGCTGCTCCCCTTCACTTGGACCTGCAAAAAAAATCAGGGGTTAGTCTTAGGAACCCAAACTAGTTTGGGTCCCTTTCTATAGGCAAAAGGATGAATTAAATTCTTTTTAGCCCAACTTGGTAGCCTATTTTTCCCTTGAACAAATTATTTGTTCTTTTGACTTACCTTTTCTTTTGTAATGCATCCACTTTTATAGTGACCTGTTTTACCACAGTGTGTGCAAATCTTGTTCTCAAAAAGTGTGAGGTACTTGCTTTTGGGATCCCATTTAGGTGCCAGGTTCCCAAAGCCAAGTCCTCTTATGTTGCTACTATGATGTTCTTGTAGCCATGAAAGTGCATCGGAGGACCTGTTCCATTTACAAGTTCTGTCCAGCTCATGCTTGACCTTGCTTAAATCCTCCTTTAGAATTCTTACCTTCTCATCCCTTTTATACAACTCTTCTTTCATTTTATCTACGTTTTCTTCTAGAGTGAGTTGTGTGTGCTCAGATATCCTTTTACCTGTTCCTAATTTCAGTTTTAGATTTTCAAATCTAAGCTCTAGGACAGTTGAGTCAAGTGCATGAACCTGGTTCTTCAACACAGCGTTTTTACTTACAGTTTCACTAATTATAAGTTTCAGGTTTTTGCACTTAGCCTTCAAAATCACACATTCTTTAGACAACTGTTCTTTTTCATTGTTTACATTCTCAGATTCATCAATTAGTTCTATAAATAACTCAGACAACCTTTCTTTAGACAATAACTTAATTTTGTCTTTGAGATGAATTACACTTACCTCAGTTTCTTCATCAGATTCTCCAATGGCCATAAGTGCTTGTTCATCCCCACCATCATCATCATCTGAGCCTTCTCCCCAAGCAGTAACCATAGCCTTGGTTGATCCTTTTTTATTGCTTTTCTTGGGTTGAACCTGTTCCTTTTTCCTGTTCCTTTGTTCAGCTCTTTCCTTCTTCCACTCAATTTCTCATTAGGGACAGTTTTTGATATGGTGATCAGTATTTACACACTTGTAGCATCCATCATTAGTTTTTCTCTCATGAACTTTTGATTTACTATAGCTTTCACTTCTTGAAGGACTCTTTCCTCTGCTCAAGTACTTCTTGAAATCCTTGGTGATCATAGCCACTTCATCATCTTCTAGATCAGAACCTTCAGTGATTCTGAGTTTCAGGCTCCTTTCCTTCTTAGGTACATTCATTTTCATGGTTTGTCTCCTAAGTTCATAAGCAGTGAGATTTCCAATTAACTCATCAATTGGGAGAGTGGCTATGTTCTTTGATTCCTAAATGGCAGTGATTTTGCTCTCCCAAGTAACAGGCAAAACCCTTGTCAAAATCTTCTCAACTCTATCTTCTTCAGGAATAATCCTTCCAAGAGACTTTAGTTTATTTGTCAATGTAGTGAACCTTGTGTATATCTCTTAAATGGTTTCCCCTTCCTTCATGGTAAAGTTCTCATATTGAGAATACAGTATAGTTCCTCTGGACCTCTTCACTTGAGGTGTTCCTTCATGGCGCACTTGTAAAGTGTCCCAGATTTTCTTAGCAGTGATACAACTTTGGATTCTACTCTACCCATCTGGACCGACCACAAACAAGCCATTTCTTGGCTTTAGCATTCTTCTCCCATTTTCTCAAATCGTCAGTAGTGCAGTCAGCTCTTGTCTTTGGCATCTCTTCTCCTTAGGCATTTATCTTCATGGTAGCCAGTGGGCCATCTGTGACAATGTTCCATAGCTCATAGTCTTCTCCTATGATGTGATCTCTCATCCTGTTTTTCACCAAGAGTAATACTGGCCGTTGAAAAGTGGTGGACTAGCAGTGGATTGCCCTTCCCAGTTTCCAGGTGGTGCACGCATCTTGATCTTCTCCTAAGGTGTTAGCCTCTTCAAGGATAACCTGCTCTGATACCAATTGATGTTTTATACGTCAATGCCACACAAGAGGGGGGTGATTTGTGTGGTGTCTAATTTTCGTGTGTACTGACTACAGAAGGACCTGGTTCTTCTAAGTGTTCCTTAACTTACTGTTGCTGAAATAGTAAATGCGAAAAGTAAAGAACACAAGTATTTTTATGTGGAAAACACTTGGCTCAAAAGGTGAAAAAATCACGACCTACTACCCAGTAGGATTTTCCCCAACAGTTCACTAAATCAATGAGCCAAAACAACATTTACAAAACTCTTTGTAAACCTAAGGATTAACTCTAATCCCGTTGTGGCAACCAACCTCTATCTGTTGCGACAACTTCAAGTTAACTCTAACTTGAATACTCAGAGTACCTAATATAATTTGCTTCTAAGAAAGCTGAAAGGTACAACTCAAAACGCCTACTACACTTTGAACTAGAAATAAAGAAAGACACATAAAACTCTTTATGTAGCTGGTTCTTCAATCTGGTTCGTGTAGCTTCAGGATCGCACTCTTAAACCTCACAGGAATTTCTCACAAAATGCCTTGCTATTTTGCTCTCAATTCTTGCTTAACTTCAGTAAATGTGCATTACTGTAGAATGAGAACATCCTGCAATATATAGAGTTAGTAGAATGAGAAATAACTAGAGTTCTAATGCTACTCTTTCTTGGTGGAAGAGTTCTAGTTATCCTCAACTTCTAACTTCTCCCTTATCTTGGATAGTGTTCTCTTTGAGTAGGGAGTTCTTCTCCTTATCAATTATACAACCTTTTCGATCAGGAGATATCCGATATAACAAGTTAAGCTTATCCCCTACACGTACATTCTTCATGCTCGAATTTGTCCGTGTCTGTATACACAGGGGATGGACCTGGTTCATGCCTGAGCTTCCTTTGTCAATCTTTAAAACAAAACTTTACTAGGGCAAACAATTATCAAATATCACCGGGGAAGAGAAGTTTAGAATTGAAACAAAGTGCGATATGAGTTTAAACATATAACTTTTTTGTTTTCCATCCTTTAGAGGGTCGATCTACTTCCAACTAATCTTATTTCTAGTTGCCCCGTTACACATACACCAAACAAAACCTCCATTTTGAGTTAAGTCAATTCAAATAAAAAGTGACTCTTAATTACTATAGATATGACATTGACCATTTAGGTCAAACTCGCACAATTGTTTCAAAAATTCTCATACCATTTAAGGGTATCAAAGTACTTATATGTAGCGCATATTTCTGTTCACAACTCTTGATGTGAGAATTTGTTTATACTCCCAACAGTCTTATCACATCATCTGAATATTTTACGGTCATTAAAACCAACAGGTTTTCTTGTGTACGCGTTTTCAAAGTACGTGATTATATGCCTTCACTTCGATATGGACTTGCTTATTAGCTCTTTATGTGTTGCTACATGAGTGCTTCTTCGTGCCACCTCCATATTGTTCGCTTTGAATCAAATTGCATACCGTTTAAAGAGTATCATTACACTTATATATATTCCTTTCTTTTGCTCATCAGCTTTCAACTTTCGATGTAGGACTCACGCCCCAACACTTCAATCATCAAACAACCAATTATCTTCTTTGGTTATAAATGTGATGGAACTGAGTTCATCATCAACTGTATCCGAGTGTCAAAATAAACCACCCTTTAATTCTCTTAAAACCGCTATCCGCTTTCAAAATCTCAATATATAAACCCCTGACGAAAAATGCAGCCTGCGCTTGTAGCATGAGAAGGTGAGTGTTGAGCAAGATGGAGAAGCAGGGCATGTGCATTACTAACTCATGCTCGAACGGGACAGCGGCCGGTCTGTTTTTCGAGGTGGGATTTTCACCGAGAAAAACAAAGGGGTTTGGATGTATGTGCAACAGTAGTATTTTGCACATTGTATGTGATTCTCTGTGATAAATGAGTTACTTTTTCATGTGCCCCTCTTCTCCATCATGACCACTCTGCCTTACTATCAATAAGATCTTACCGTCAAAGCCAACTCTTGCTGCTCATCTTCCAAACAATGACCTCTAAACCAACGACCCTTGACAGGCAAGTGACTATTAATTTACTTTCTCTTTCCTATTATTTTATACTGCGAAGGGAAGTATGGCGTAACTGGTAAAGTTGTTACCATGTGACCAGGAGGTCACGGGTTCGAGTCGTGTCGTGAAAATAGCTTCTTATAGAAATGTAGGGTAAGGCTGCGTACAATAGACCCCTGTGATCCGGTCCTTCCCAGACCCTGCGTATAGTGGGAGCTTAGTACACTGGCCTGCCTTTTTTCTATTATTTTATATTGGGGAGACACTTTTTTTATTTATAAGCTTTTTAACTTTAAACTTGTCATTTATCTTTAATAACATGTTCTTATAGCTATAGAAATCTCATGATATGTTTAGGACCAAAATTCCCAGTATACTTTTGATATGAGCCAAACTTTTTTTTCTTTTTCCCTTTAATAAACTGCGTCGGGTCCAATCAAATAACATAATATAAAATTAAACGAAAACAGGGGCGTATTGTGTAACATATGAAAAGTTGTGTTTTATTATTTGACAGCGAAATGATTTTGTCAACAGTGTTGATTTAAGCAGATAAAAAGGGTAGTGTTTTGTTTATTAAATGATTATGAAGATAATGTTCAAGAAAAGTATCATTCAATAGTGATGGAAGACGTAATGTTAATCTCAATGAATAGATAAACATAGGAGAAATTGGGTGGTCTAAATTACACTCCACCGCTGAAAAACCCATGGTTAAAATTAGAAATTAAAGAGAATAACATGTGATATCACAAGAAAGTTTTGGTGACCTTTTTGCCTATGATCCCTTGCCGCTCCCAATTACTTAAAGCTATATTGCTCGTTTTCCTATTTGTATCACATCCTTCAAAAAATATTTTAGTATTTTTGGAAGATTTGAATCGCCGTAATCTGAGCAACATAGACTTAAAGAGAGGAATTATATAACTAATTTTCGATTACCATTTTTATCATTTAAGTACTCATACCAAATCTTTTAACCATCATATTTTTATTTCCTAGCGAGAGCTACAATATGTTTCCATTTGCCAAGTTTCCATGTTTTTCCTGTTTTAAGTTCGGAAAACGTTCTGAATATCCTTCTACTATTAGAAATTATTTAAAATTACCATCTGTTATATTATTGGATCAGAAAACCCTACCGTCTTACTATTCAAACACTTATACCCCTTCTTTGACGGACTGTACACATGGCACGCATCCAAGGCCCTTGGCCCATTTAGTTTTAAATTAGACTCGACCTGCCCCATTACCCGGTACAACCCATTAAATTTGACCCTCTTCGACCAAGTTTTCTCTCTTCCACTCAATACAATATTCTCTCATTTCTTCCACACAAAAATGTTATCTCTGCAGCCACTCTCTAACCCTAAGCCCTCCTCTCTCTACTCTTCCTCCCTTACCCCTCCCAATTTCGTGGTCCAATTTCGAGCTCCTATGTATTTCCAAAAACAAGCAATATTGCACTCTTAATGGGAATCATCTTATTCCTCAAAGTTGTCGTCATTGAAGATCTTCTTGTTCATCATGGAATAACTGGACTTTGGTCATGGAATAACCAGATCCATCATGTAAAATCATCTGGTTTTCTATTGTAGGACAATCAATGTGCGGCAGTATTTTCAAAAATTAAATAGTCATGTGTCTTTTTATTTTACAAGTGTTCTAGCTATTTCTAAGTGGCTATGAATATCTACCATGTGGCCTTTTGCATGAAGATATGAGGCCAAATGGCTAAGCCAAAAATGAGTGGAAATCATCTTTCATGCAATTAAACACTTGGCAATTTAAGAAGACCCTAGTATCTCTATAAATAGCCTTCTTGTTCATCGTAAGAGATATCAACAAAATTGGTCCTTGTTACATTTTTCTTAGCTAATCATTGCTTTCTTCTTTGGCTAATCATTACTATAATTATTATTTTCACTATTGATCAAATCATTATCTGTTGAATTATTTTTTTTCCTCCGGTTTATTCCAAAACTTGCTGATATTATTTAATTTTGTCGATTTTCGTATCCTCTAAATAAATAGAGATGGGCTTGTTTAATCCTGGGGAAACATTTCACATTGATGAAATAGTTTCTTAGGACAGTGTCAGCACGACTCAAGACAATTCGTGTATCTGCTTACAAATAACATTATTGCAGTATTATTATTATCATTATTTTTCGGTCTCATTTCCCTACAATCTAAGAAACTATGGCAAGTAATACTACTACGGAAATTTTTTATGGTGCTACATGTAATGACTCGACCGGTCGTTTTGAGTATTACAATCCATTTTCCCATTTACTGCTCAATATATGCTTTACAGTTATTATGTGACTCGCTGGGGTGATTGGTTCGGGTTCGGTGAGTTTTTGGAATGAATTGGAACACTTAGTTTCAAGGGTTAAAACTTAGGTTAAAATAGTGATCGGATATCGACTTATATGTAAACGACCCCGGAATAGAGTTTTGATGATTTCAATAGCTATGTATAGTGATTTTGGACTTAGGAGCGTGTCCGAAAAATTATTTGGAAGCCCGTAGCTAAATTAGGCTTGAAATGGCTAAAATAAAATTTAAGTTTGGAAGTTTGACTGAGGAGTTGACTTTTTGATATCGGGGCCGGAATCCGATTCTGAAAATTAGAATACCTCCATTATATCATTTATAACTCGTGTGCAAAATTTTAGATCAATCGGATTTGATTTGATAGGTTTCGGCATTGAAGTTAGAAGTTGGAAATTGTTAGTTTTTCATTAGGCTTGAATTGGAGTGCGATTTGTGTTTTTGAAGTTGTTTGATGTAGGAATGTTCATTTGGATCGGATATCTGAAATCCGAATCGATCCGCTCAATTTCGGATTTCAGATTTCGAATTTTGGATATTTGGATCGGCTTTCGGATTGTGTTTATTAAAATTTTGGATATTTGGATTGGTATAATTGTAACCCGATCCAATCCGAAATTATTAGGGCATGTATAAATATTAAACTTTAATTTCGGATAGTCAGTACTTCCTTTACATCTTCCTCCAAGTTATTACCTTTATAATTGATGGATTTAGCTATATTGACACTATAGTACTCTCATAATTACAGAAACATAAATTTTTCTTACTGTATTGCCTCTTTTACAAAGAAAATATACATATGAGTTTGCAACTTTGAGGCATAATAATCCGATCCGATCCAAACTTTAAAATCTGATCTCATATTAATTCGGATCGGATTCGGATTGCATTTTGTAGAATTCGAAATCCTAATCCGAAATGTACTAAATCCGATCCGATCTGATCCATGCACAACCCTAGTTTGATGTGATTTGAGGGCTGTACTAAGTTCGTATCATGTTTTAGGACTTGTTGGTACATTTGGACGGGGTCCCAAGTGGCTCGAATGAGTTACGAGGTGAGTTTTGAGAGAGCCCGAGCATTTCAGCACTCTGACGATGTTATGGGATAGTTGAAGTGCGGCGGACATATTTTAGAGTGCAGAGGTGCGGCAACAAACTCCCAAAGTGTTGTACCAGTAGGAATTGTGCGGACCGCAGTTGAAATTGTACGGTCCGCAGAATTCTTCTCGCGGCCGCAGAAAGGTGATTTCGCTAGTTCGCTGGTCCGACTTCGGAGGCTTATATCATTTAATCTACAAGGAATTTGGAGATGATTCAAAATCATGTGTTTACACTGTTGGGACCCATAGAGGTCGTGTACATGTTGAATTATCTGTTGAATTACTATTTTGTACTTAGTCACGGTTTTACTTGCATATTACATCTCAGTCTCTCTTGTTCATTATTGATGCATCATATCATTGTTGTTGGGCTGCTTATCATGATTTTTGAGAGCTCGAGAGACTGGAGAGGTTGATGACTGAGTGAGGCTGAGGGCCTAATTATAAGGATATTTATGGGATTGGGCTTCACGCCGCAATATGTTTCACTGATTTATGCCATGATTGGCTTGTTATAGAGCTTGGGTTGAAGGAGCCCCTCCGGAGTCTGTAAACAACCCCAGTGAGCGCATGTAACTACTGAGTGCGAGTACCGAGTGATTGAGAGTAATGAGTGACTATGAGCAATGAGTGACTGTGAGGTTGGAGTGAATGGGAGGACTGAGTGACTGTTACTCTGAGAGGATGCATTGATTTCATTATTGTTGCATTTCAGCTGTCATATATCACTGTTTTGGAAATTTTTGAAAGACATTATCTTCTGTTTCAGTCGAAATTGATATGAAATTACTGTGGAATTTTAAATGTTGAACTTGAGAGCATGCCTACCCTTTTATGTTGAAAATTACTGTATTTGGACTTAGCTGTGAAGCTCATCACTACTTTCAGTTCTTATTTATTATTGTTATTTACTGAGTTGGTTTTACTCATACTACATCCTGCACTTCGTGTGCAAATTCAGGTGATCCCAGACACAGTGGGTGTTGATTCTTTCACATAGTTGATTTTCTGGAGATTCAAATGTTATTGCCGTATTTCGCAGACCTTGTCTCTCCTTTCCTATCTCCTTGATTACTTTATTTGGCCTCAGACTATTATAGACCATGTTTTCCAGACTTGTAATGTATAGATGCTCATGTACTTAGTGACATCGGGTTTTGGGAGTGTATTTGTATTTGTAATTGTGAGGCCTTTTATTAAATTCATATTATTATGGTTTCAAACTTAAAAAGAAAAATGTGGGTTATTGATATTGTCGGCTTGCCTAGTACTGGGATAGGCGTCATCACGACAGTTGTTATTTTGGGTCGTGACACTACTAATTTTGGTATTGTCTCTGCTGCTACTATTCCAATTGTCCTGCCAGTTATCCATGGTGTTGTCAATACGTTATTGCATCCACAACTTTGACAGACAATAATGTCAAAATACTGGTATATAAATAGATATGGTTACATATCCAATACTAATATTAAAATCTTCAAGAAAAATGCACCTCAATGCAAGAGAAGAGTTGGGACAAATGATAATCTCGCTAGGTCAAAATTAAATTTGGCTAAAGCGGATAATATAGTTGCTGCAGTCATTTCCCAAATAAATAATGTGGCTAATGTGAGAGATTGGGTGATAGACGGTGCTACTAGGCACATTCTTGGGAAAGAAATTTTTTTTCTCAAACTCACATATGGTAAAACTCTAGCATTGAGTGATGTGTTGCATGTACCTAATATCCAAACCAATTTGGTTTCTGTGGGATTATTAGGAAAAGTTGGAGTGAAGGTTTCTTTCGAGAATGATGAGGTCGTACTGACCAAAAATAATAATTTTGCGGGCAATGGATATTGTAATTATGATTTATTTATGCTTAATATTTCTGATACTAGCAATGAAAATGCATCTTTTTCTACTTATATGGTTGAGTCAATTTCGTTGTGGCATGCTAGACTAGGACATATTACTGTCACGTATATAAAGAAAATGCAGTCACTAGGATTAATATCTGGTTTAGACTCAAATAATATTAACAAGTGTGACATATGTGTTGAAGCTAAAAGTACTAGAAAGACTTATTTATCTGTAAATAGAAAAACTGAATTGTTATCCTTGATTCACACTGATTTAGGTGATTTAAAGCAGACTATGACTAGAAGTGGTAAAAGATATTATGTGACTTTTATTGATGATTTTTCTAGATTTACAAAGTTATATTTGCTTAGAAATAAAGATGATGATTTTAATGCTTTTATTTCTAATAAAACTGAGGTTGAAAATCAACTTAGTATAAAAATCAAGAGAATTAGATCTGATAGAGGTAGAGAATATTTATATTTGAATGAATTTTGTGAAAAGAATGGAATAATTCATGAAGTAACTCCGCCTTATTCACCTGAGTCAAATGGAGTAGCCGAATGGAAAAATCGAACATTGAAAGAGATGATAAACTCTATGTTAGTTAGTTCTAATGCTCCTTATAATTTGTGGGGTGAAGCTATTTTATCTGCATGTCATTTACAAAATAGAATACCACATAGAAGAATTGACAAAACTCTGTATGAATTCTGGAGGGTTTATAAACCTAACTTGAAATATTTAAAAGTGTGGGGGTGCCTTGCTAAAGTTCTTTTGCCTGAACCTAAAAAGAGAAAATAGGTTCTAAAACTGCTGATTGCATGCTTATTGGATATGTTGAACATAGTGTTGCATATAGATTTCTTGTTTTAAAAGGTGATGTTCTTGATTGCAATACTATAATTGAGACAAAGAATGCTGAGTTCTTTGAATATATTTATCCATTGTTTGATAAAAATTCTCATACACCTGTTGAAACAAATAGTGAAATTATCTCTAATGAGGAACTGAGAAGGCGGAAAAGGCCTAGGAAAGAATATTTTTCTTATGAAAATGATTTTCAAATTTTTCTTGTCGATAATGAACCATTAAATTATTTTGAAGCTATATCTTCTTCAGATGCTAAATATTGGAAAGAGACAATAAAAGGTGAAATCAATTCTATTTTAAAAAATAACACATGGATTTTAACTGATTTACCTTCTAGTGCAAAGCCTATTGGTTGTAAATGGATTTTCAAAAAAAAAAAGGATTTTAGCCTAAATATAAAGCTCGATTAGTAGCAAAAGGATTTTCTCAAAAATAAAATATAGATTATTTTGATACATTTGCACCAGTGACTAGAGTTTCTTCTATTTGAGTTTTAATTGTCTTAGCTTCAATCCGTAAGCTTTTTATCCACCAAATAGATGTCAAAAATGCAGCGTGGCTCACCTGGCGATAGGCTGGCGACGCCAGGCTCCCCAGGCATTAGGCTGGCGACGCCAGGCCTAAAGCCAGGTTCACCTGATGAGCCAGCTACAGTAAACCCCAACCTTAGAGCCACTGGAGAGATTTTGTCCTATGTAGATGGTGTTCCGGCGTATGCATCAGAGAACAAACTTGATGGAGATGTTGATGTGAAGATTAGGGATGATATAGTGGGTTCAGACCAAATTTCATGCAATGGGAAGTGTGGTGATCTCACTAGAACAGTGCTTTCATAGCAGACTGCTATAGTAACTCCTGGGCTAGGCAGTGTCTATGAGCTACAACTCAAGGAGTATGAACAGGCTGATGAGCGGGCATTTGTTCCAAGAGAATCTGGGGAAATAGAGGAAGTGCCTATGGAATCTGGCACTGATCAAATTATGCAACTACATCTTAATTTTCCAATTAAGACTCCTCTATAATAGTTACATGATTTAGTTACACACAATGTGACACCAATTGATGAAGACTTATTGAGACAAAATCCAATGGAGGATGAAGGAGAAGATGAATCAACTGCAGAAAACTTCAAACAAGTGACTAGGGAAGGGGATTTTTCACCCACAGCTAGTGCTAAAAGAGGTAAGAAAACTAAGAAGAATCTGAGTAAAGATCCACCACAACCTTCAAGAATAATGCCTAGGAGGGCAGCCTCTCTATCTAAATGATGATGATCAAAATATTAATATGGAACATAAGGTCTGTGAATACACAACAGGCCTTTCCTAGGGTGATCAACATGAATAGGAAGCATAATTTTTGTGTAGTTGCATTGATGAAGCCTTTTCAAAAGAAGGGACTCATTGATAGATATAAAAGGAGGTTGAATATAGAGACTGCTTATGAAAATATTAAGGGGCAAATATGGTTGTTCTTCGATGCAGTGGTGGAATGGGAATTAGTGGAGGATACCGAGCAACAGGTGACTGTGAGAGTGTTTCACCATGACCTGGGCAGCACATGATGATGACATTTGTGTATGCAAAATGTTCAACAATTGAGAGGTTGGATTTGTGGGATCACTTTTATTACTTAGCAAGTGATATGGAATTACCATGGTTGGTAGGAGAGGATTTCAATGTGATATTGCATGAAGATGAGAAAATAGGGGGGCTTCCAATACACCCCCCTGAATATGAGGATTTTGCATTTTGTGTAAACTCTTGTGGTTTGTTTTAGCAAGGGTACAAAGGAAATCCATTCACATGGTGGAATGGGAGATCCAATGCTGAGTGTATATCCAAGAGATTGGATAGGATTTTTGTGAATTTGCCATTTCAGAACATATTGCCAACTATTGAAGTTGAGCATCTAATCAGAACTGGATCAGATCTTGCACCATTGCTAATGACATGTGGGGTGCAGACAACCAATTTTGTCAAGCCTTTCAAATTCTTGAACTTTTGGACAAAGCATGCTACATTTACGAATGTGGTGAGGCAGAATTGGGAAGTTGATTTCATAGGGGATCCGTTTTTTATGTTCAAGCAGAATATCAAGAGGGTGAAGGCAGCACTCTCAAAATGGAGTAGGGAAACATTTGGTGATATCTTCATGCAATTGGATATTTTGGAGGACATTGTTAGGGTGAAGGAGATGTTGTTTGAAGAAGAGCCTATAACTGAGAATAGGATTGTGCTTCAAAAGGCTCAATCTGAATTGAAGAAATACTTGAGTACTGAGGAGCAGTATTGGAAGCAAAAAGCTGGGATGACTTAGTTTGCTGAAGGAGATAGGAATACAAGTTTCTTTCACAATCATGTCAATGGCAAAAGAAAGAAATTGCAACTGAAGAGGATCAAAAGTGCCAGTGGGGTATGGGTTGAAGATCAGGAGCAATTGGCTATAGCTGCAGTGGACTTCTATCAAAAACAGTTCACAAATGAAGGTGATGCTTCTGAATTTTCCTTGCTCAATAATGTACCTTCAATGGTCAGTATGGATCAGAATTTGGAACATAGCAGATTGCCAACAATTGAAGAAGTAAGGGTAGCAGTTTTTGAGCTTAGTGGGGAGAGTGCTAGTGGTCCTGATGGATTCACTGGCTTGTTTTATCAAACATGTTGGGATGTTATTGGTGCTCATATATACAACATGGTGCTACACTTCTATGGAGGAGCTGCATTGCCTAAGTCCATCACTCACACCAATCTAGTATTGCTGCCTAAGAAACCTAGAGTTGAGACCTTCTCTGACTTAAGACCTATCAGTTTGAGCAACTTTATTAACAAGGTCTTGTCTAGGGTGTTACATGACAGATTAGAGAGTTTTTTGCCATCTCTAATAGCTCCTAATCAATCCGGATTTGTAAAGGGTAGGAGCATATTTGAGAACATCTTATTGACTCAAGAAATTGTCACTGACATAAGGTTAAGGGGAAAGCCAGCTAATGTGATGATCAAGCTTGATATGGCTAAGGCCTATGATAAGGTTTCATGGAAGTACTTATTGCATGTGCTAAGGAAGATGGGATTTTCTGAACACTTCATCAACATGGTGTGGAACTTGATATCAAATAACTGGTATTCAGTATTGGTGAATGGGCAGTCCTCAGGGTTCTTTAAGTTGACAAGGGGTGTGAAGCAAGGGGATCCCCTATCTCCAGCATTGTTCATTTTTTCAGCTGAGGTACTTTTCAGGTACTTGAATAAGCTCTTTGAAGACAAGTCATTTGTGGGATTTGGAATGCCTAAGTGGTTTGATCCTTTAAACCACTTGGCATATGCTGATGATACGATAATCTTTGCATTTGCTCATCCTCCCTCTTTGAGCAAGATTTTGGCAGTGTTGGGGAACTATGAGAAGATATCAGGTCAGATGATCAACAAAGATAAGAGTTCATACTACATGCATTCAAAGGTTGCTAATGGATTGTTTCAGGCAGTTGGAGCTATTACAGGATTTGCAAGAGGTAAATTCCCCTTCACATATCTAGGGTGTCCTATTTTTTACACTAGAAGGAGGAAGGACTATTATGAGGATCTTATCAAGAAGGTGAAGGCTAAATTGCATTCATGGAAAGGAAAATTGTTTTCATTTGGAGGAAAGGCAACACTCATCTCTAGTGTGTTGCAAAGTATGCCAGTTCACATGTTATCAGTCCTTGATCCACCAAACAGCATCCTGGGGTATCTACATAAGACTTTTTCTAGGTTCTTTTGGAGCACAAAGGAATAAGGGAGAAGCAGACACTGAGCTTCATGGCAAATTCTTTGCCTTCCTAAAGAGGAAGGGGGCTAGGTTTTAGGTCCTTAAATGATGTCTCAAGGGCACTGTTTGCTAAACTATGGTGGAGGTTTAGGACCACAAAATCTTTGTAGTCTAATTTCATGTGGAATAAGTATTGCAAGAAGGAGCTACCAACAATGGTGCATTTTAGGGGAGGGTCTCATGTTTGGAGACAAATGCTGAATGCTAGGGAAGAAGTAGAAGATGAGATCGTATGGGAATTAAAGAGTGGAACAACTAATATTTGGCATAAAAATTGGACTGGATTGGGTGCACTTTATCACGTATTACCTGAAGACTTTCCAATCAATGAAGGTCTTCAAGAGATAGCAGAACTGCAGAAAGGGGAAGCATGGGATGATCAGCTGCTAGATCAAACTTTCAATGAGGAAATTGCAGAACATATAAGGCTAAATGTGCATTATGAAGGCAGTGAGGGATATTGGGATAGGCCATACTGGATGCCAACTCCTTCAGGCAAGTTCAGTGTTAGCAGTGCTTGGCAAATATTAAGGCATAGGGCTGATCCTAATCAGGAATTCAAGTTAATGTGGATTAAAGGTTTGCCATTCAAGATATCCTTCTCCTTGTGGAGATTGTGGAGGCAGAAAATAGCCACCGATGACATGTGGAGGAGGCAAAGGCAAATGGTGATGTCTAGGTGTTGGTGTTGTCAGCAGCCCCAAGAGGAATCCATTGAGCATATATTTGTCACAAGTCCTACTGCCTCTAAGGTATGAAACTTGTTCATGGGGGCTGCTGGAATTTCTGTGCAACTGATTCAATTGAAGCAGATTATAAGGCATTGGTGGTATGCTCAGTGTTGTACAAAATTAAAGCCACTATTTCAAGCAGTACCAGTTATAATCACTTGGGAGCTTTAGAAGAGAAGAAATGCAAGAAAACATGGTGGTTCAGTGTCCACAAATAGGGTGATCTATGAGATAAATAGGACATTGTATCAACTGGCAAGGGTGAGGTATGCTTGGATCCCTTATATTCCATTGTTATGGCCAGACATGATTCAATACTTTGAAGGGTATAAACCTATTTTGATCACTACAAGAGTAACATGGCGGCTTCCTTTTCATGGTTGGTACAAATGTAATACTCATGGAACTTCAAAGGGCAATCCTGGACCTAGCTCTCTAGGCTTTTGTGTGAGGGATGATGAAGGTGATGTGGTGTATGCTAGGGCAGTAGACCTGGGAGTGACAACTAATATGGTGGCTGAAGCTAAGGCTATTCTTCAAGGGTTGGAATATTGTGTGGAGCATGATCTCCACCCTCTCATATTGGACACTGATTCATTGGTGATGAAGAAGGCGATAGAAGGGGAATGGGATCCTCCTTGGGTAATTGCACAGGATTTGAAGAAAATTATAGAGATGAAGGACAAATTCAATGTGATCTTTCAACATGTGTTCAGAGAAGGCAACTCAGTGGCGGATTTTATAGCTATCATTGTGTTCTCTTTTGCAGGTACATCTGAGTTTCATTCATTCTCTGAACTGCCTAGTGCAGGGAAGAGGTTGATCAATCTAGACAAATCTCAATCACCTAACCTTAGGGTTAGGATAGCAAAGAGAATAACCCCAGAATGATGGCTTCACAGGATTGGACTCTTTCCTGGATTTTGCCTTGCAAAGCCAAACTAAAGCTAGCTCATGCCTAGATTTTGCCTTGTAAAGCCTGGCTTTTGCCTTGTAAATCCTGCCTAAAGCCAGCTCTAGCCTGGCTTTTACCCTGAAAAGCCTGCCTAAAGCCATCTCAAGCCTGGATTTTTCCTTGTAAAGCCTGGCTAAAGCCAGCTCATGCCTGGCTTTTGCCTTGTAAAGCCTGCCTAAAGCCAGCTCTAGCCTGGCTTTTGCCCTGCAAAGCCTGCCTAAAGCCAGCTCAAGCCTGATTTTTGCCTTGCAAAGCCTGCCTAAAGCCAGCTCATGCATGGCCTTTGCCTTGCAAAGCCTGCCTAAAGCCAGGCTCCTCTTCTACACATTAATTTTGATGAGTGAGCACATGATTAATACTTGAACAAAATAAGTCCACTGCATATGGAGATCATATAGTAGCTACTTATGGAAGACTATGCTGGCTTCAACTCTGTGGTGGTGATGTTTGGAATTCATTTTAGCCTATGGACAATATACCCTGGTGCTTGGTGAGAGCTTGATAGGTGCTGCTTGGTATTTGCCAATGACAATTGGATTCACATACACTAATAGGAAAAGGGAGCATTCAACTTATCATGTTGTAATAGCTAATTCATTAGATTTTTTTCTATCTTTTAATAGCTAGTAGCTTCATGCAACTTCTATTTTGATTTGGACATCTTGTAAGCTTTGGACCCATTTTGTGATTTTATTTATATATTAGCCACTAGGCAAGTGCTGCCGAGTGGTATAGTTGCATAAAACAAAAACTGCTTTTCTAAATGGTGATTTAGAAGAAGAAATTTATATGGTTCAACCTGAAGGCCGTGTCATTCCTAGACAAGAAAATAAAGTTTGTAAATTAATTAAATCTCTTTATGGACTTAGACAAGCTCCTAAGCAGTTGTATGAGAAATTTGAACAAGTCTTACTGAGAGACTATTTTTCTTCAGTGGAGGTGGATAAATGTTTTTATACTAAAGTGTTAAACAATGATTATGTGATAATATGTCTGTATGTTGATGACATGCTTATATTTGGTACAAGTTTAAATATTGTGCAAAGTACTAAATTATTTTTGTCTGCTAATTTTGATATGAAAGACCTGGGTGAAGTAAATACAATATTGTAAGTTAAAGTTATAAGGAGTAAAGATAGAATAATGTTGTCACAAGAATATTATGTTGAGAGACTTCTTAAGAAGTTTGAATATTTTAATGTCACATCTGTGAGCACTCCTTTTGATGCTAACTCTCAGTTGAAAAAGAATAATAGTGACCCAGTTGCTCAGTCTAAATATGCACAGATTATTGGGAGTTTGATGCATTTAATGAGTTTTACAAGGCCTGATATAGCCTATGTTGTGTGTAGATGGAGTAGATATACTCATAATCTCAACAGGGATCATTGGTTTGCATTATATAGACTAATGAAATATTTTAGAGGAATCATGAATTATGGTATCCTATATAGTGGATTTTCTTCTACCTTAGAAGGGTACAGTGGTGCAAACTGAATCTCTGATTCAGATGAGACAAAATCCACCAGTGGTTATGTGTTCACCCTTGGTGGTGGTGCAATATCATGGAAATCAACTAAACAGACGATTATTGCTAGATCGACTATAGAATCAGAGCTTGTAGCTCTGGAGTTAGCTGGTTCTGAGGCTGAGGGGCTAAGAAACTTCTTAGCTAATATCCCTTTAATAAAGAACATATTGCCTCATGTGTCTATACACTGTGATTGCCAAGCGGCAATAGATATAGCAAAGAATAAATCTTATAATTGTAAAAGTAGACACATGAAATTAAGACATTATGTCATAAAATAGTTGTTGAGAGATGGAATAATTTCCATTGACTATGTGAAGTTAGAGATAAATTTGGCTGATCCTCTGACTAAACCTGTGGGAAGAAAATTAATTCTTCAAACCTCAAAATAGATGGGGTTAAGGACGACATATTGTAAATAGAGATGGTAACCCAACCTATGTGATTGGAGATTCCATGAAGTAGGTTCATATGGGTAATAACAAGTCGATATTGGCACTGAAGTACTAAAGAGAATGCTTGGCTGCTACTAATTGAGAGGACGAGTAATAACTCTTAATGAAATTCATAGTCCTTATGGATGGTGTATTTAAAAGTAATATACACTTGATGAATTCACATATATGAGAGTGGAGTGGGCCGCTACTATAAGATTTTGGCCTAGTCTTTAGAGCTCTCATGAATAACCAGGCACGCGCATGGCCTATTGGGCGCAAAACCACGCTGAACAGCCAAATTACCGGAAGTCAAAATGTGATTGATAAAATCTCTGACTCACAATAAGAATTATTGGCTCATAGAAATATTACATTTCACTAGTTATTCTGTGAGTTAAATTTTATTGGTCAATGTTTGGTTCATAATCCAGAAGACACCAAACCTATTATATTTGGACCATGCAAATCCAGTAAGTTGTTAATTCTTCCATTCCTTTATCTTTTTCTCTAAATTTTTGAAAATATGTGGGGATTGTGGCAGTATTTTTAAAAATTAAATAGTCATGTGTCTTTTTATTTTACAAGTGTCCTACCTATTTCCAAGTGGCTATGAATATCTATAATGTGGCCTTTTGAATAAAGATATGAAGCCAAATGGCTAAGCCAAAAATAAGTGGCAATCATCTTTCATGCAATTAAACACTTGGCAATTTAAGAAGACCCTAGTATCTCTATAAATATCCTTCTTGTTCATACGTAAGAGATATAAATAAAATTTGTCCTTGTAACACTTTTCTTAGCTAATTATTGCTTTCTTCTTTGGCTAATCATTACTATAATTATTATTCCCACTATTGATAAAATCATTATCTATTGAAATTATTTCTTTCCTCCGGTTTATTCCAAAACTTGCTGGTATTATTTAATTTTACTGATTCATGTATCCTCTAAATAAATAGAGATGAACTTGTTTAATCCTGGAAAAACATTTCACATTGATGAAATTATTTCTTATGACAGTGCCCAGCACGACTCAATCCAATTCGTGTATCTGCTTACAAATAATATTATTGCAGTATTATTATTATTATTGTTATTTTCCAGTTTCATTTCCCTACACAATGTTGGTTGTAATCGGTTATGGCCTGTTGCTTTCTTCTTATTTTCAAAGCCAGAAATGAAGTTTCATGTTACACCCTATATTTTCATAGGTAAAAGTGCATCGTGAGCAAACTAATGTAGGACCAAAAATGAGATCATCTTTGAAAATATATAAAGTAAGTTAATCATGTTACCTCAGAGGTTACAAATATTGAAGATCATTAACAACAAGTACAAAGAGGGTTGGAAAGTTCAGAAGCTAAAGGAATTAAAGAAAATAATGTTTCGTCGAAAGTCGACAAGTTGGGAATGTTATAACATGTACTTTTGGGGTGAGACTAGGTTACTTAATATGATGAGGAGGTTATGTTAGTCTTATGATAGTCGTTTGTTATGTTTTGAAGTCAAGTGAATTATGGAACAAAATTCGATGAAAGTCATCACAAGTTACGTTCATAAGTTTTACTGAAACTTTGGGTCAAATATGACTGCGATTTTCTCCCAATATACTTAGAGTTATGGGGTGATCCAACCATCAAATTGAAGATTTATTAGTCTATTGTCTAACACATTAAACCGTTTGTCAATATGATATTGGAGTAGAGAAATATGGGCATTTTTGCGAGACTGCTAGATGACAAGTAGGTGTGTCACCTACTTGCTTAAATGAGAGTCCAAAAATGGGTCAGTTCGGGCCGTCCAAAGAGGACTTTTAAAGGACTATTTACTTCATATATTAGATTTATAATAAGGCATAATAACCACACATAAGCTCTGCAAAAATCCTCTCAAATATTTCCCACAAACCCCAATTGATTTTCTCTCCCTTTCAAATTCTAATTGGAGGTAAAACCTAGAGTTTGAAGAACCAAGATAGGAACTGAGTTATCCAACAAATAAGGTAAGTTTACTGCTCTCTTTTATCCATTTTTTTCTGCTGTAAATGCATGGTAAGTCGTTCTATATTTGTAAGAAATCACGGGACGGTGATCGGAAGCAGTGAGTTTGAGATATTCACTTGTAGCGGACTGTTTTGTGGACTGTTATGTGTTGTTGTTGGCTGCGTGTTTTACTACTATTTTGTAGAGTTTTGGAGGAGGAAGGGTGTGGAGAAACACCAGATAAATGCAGGGTGGTGGGATGGTCATTCGTCGTAACATATTCGGGTTGTATGACACTACTACAGTGGTTGTTTTATGTATGAAGAGATTGGGGTGTGTTGGGCTATTATGTATTATTTTGTGGTGTATATAAGGATGGAAAATAATGTATATATGTTGTTATTGTAGCATTCTTATGTTGTTGGTGTTACCTTGAATTTGGAGGAAGTAAGGATTACAGGGGAGATGTTGTCTGTTTTAATACAAAATAAACTTGTCGTTCGATGTGCCATAATTGTACCTTTCGTTACTTAATGATAGTATTATTATCGTTGTTTTAGATTAAGGTGCGAAGAGGCGTGTTCAACTTGGTGATTGTAAATATTATGATAAGGTATGTTAAGGCTAAACCTTTCTTCATTTTGGCATGATCCCGCAAATACATGAGTTTGATAAGAAGGCATAAAGAGAAGTTCGTATTCCTGAACTTATGTACATTATTCTAGTCTCATAAGTTACAGTATTCTCCCTTATCGGGACTTTATAATCAGTTAAGTATTATCTTCTTCCAGTCAAGAGAGCAGAGGGTCTATATATATATATATATGGTATTACAGTATTTTCACCACTATCGAGTTATAATCGGTGGGCGGGGCCCCTATTGGGCAACCTCTGATCAGATGGTAAGTTATATACCGAGCTTACTGTGGTCGAGCGCCTATGAGCAAGCCCAGGATGGTAGAGATACATAGCCAAAGATGGCTGAGCGCTTATGAGCGAGCCTACTATGGCTGAGCAGTTACACGTACCGAGCCTTATAGAATCGAACATTTATTTTACTTACTATATTGAAGGAGTTGAGTCAATATCATCAGGTAAGTATATCTCCAGATCATCTTTGACTCCCAGTTACTTTTAGTTATTATATTATTAGTTCAGCTTTCAGTTATGTTATTGACTTACATACTCGATACATTATTTCGTATTGACGTCCATTTTCTGAGGACGCTGCATTTCATGCGTGGAGGTTCAGATAGACAGACGGGTAGACCTCCTCAGTAGGTGTTTGTCGAGTTCATCCTGATTGGTAAGCTCCAAGTCCTTCAAAGTTACCGGGTCTAGGGTTTCGTGTACATCTTTTGTATGTATGTATATATGTTATGGGTAGGTCGGGGCCCTGTTCCGATCACAATACACCATTAGTAGAGGCTTGTAGACATATCTTGTCAGTTAGTGCAGTATGTTGGGCTTGTTGGCCTGGTATATATATTTTGTTGGTTTGTTAGCTGTAGTAGTTATGACGGCTTTGTCGGCCCAACTTTATATTGATGTTTAGTCAGCGCTAGTTTTCGTTCAGTTTTATATTTCTCTTCGCAAATTATCTTGCAATGTGGCCCCATGGCCAAATTATGACTTTATATGTTCAGAGCCCCTTAGTCGTAAGTTGATACGCTAGGTTAGGTGAGGCACCAGGTGCTGGTTTCGCCTCCCAGGTTCGAGGCGTGACAAACTTAGTATCAGAGCAGTTTTGTCCTAGGTAGTCTAAAAGCCGTGTCTAGTAGGGTCTTGTTTATAGATGTGGTGTGCACCATATTATATAAACAGGGAACTACAGTGAATTTGGGAGTTGGCTACCCTTCTTTCAAATCTAAATCGTGTTGTAGAACTGAGTTATAGGAAATTTGAGTTAAACTTATGTGTTGGTGTTGGCATACACAGATGACGGTGACTAGGAAGACTTCGGCTAGCCAGAGGGGAGATACAGCAGCAGGTGAGGGCACCAGCAAGGTACCCCCAGTAGATGGGGCCCAGTCTGAGGCCTAGGGCGAGACCCCTACTCAGCCATTATCGGCTCCTCCACCACCTGAGGAGATTCCTAGGGATATCGCACATCCAGTTCCCCCTCCACTTCCATTAGATCAGGACTTGAGGAGTGCGGTTGTTGACACAGTTGGTAGCTACCCAGCAACAAGCTAGAGCATCAGCTAGTGCAGGATCTTCTAAGGGGTCTAGGAGTTCAAGGGTCTAAGAGTTTATTGCTTTGAGTCCCCCAGAGTTCACGGGGACAGATCAGAGAGAGGACCTGCAGGATTTTATAGATTAGTTTCACAGGATCTTTCGGGTTATGCATGCCACAGGGAAAGAGGTAGTTGAGCTAGCAGCTTTTCGACTCCAAGATATAGCCATCCTTTGGTATGAGGGATGAGAGAGTTCCAAGGGACGTGATGCACCTCCAGCTATTTGGGAGAATTTTTCAGATGCCTTCCTTGACCAGTACTTACCACGGGAGATCCAACATGCTCGGGTCGATCAGTTTCTAGCCCTCAAGCAGGGCAATATGAGTGTTCGAGAGTATAGTCTCCATTTTGACTCATTGGCCAGATATGCACCATCCATAGTTTCTACTATGCGGAACAGGATCCACAGGTTTATAGAGGGTTAGCCCCAGAGTTGACCAAGGTATGTGCCACCGCTGCATTGCAGGATAGTATGGATATCTCCCAGATTCAGGCATACGCTCAGAATATAGAAAGGGGTAGGCATCGACAGCAGGGTACAGAGAGGACTAAGCAAGGGCAGCGTAAGAGGATGAGATTTCCCAAGTCTCAGGAGCAGTCTCAGGGTAGTTATCGGCCCCCATACTTCGGACGGCCACCTAGGCCTCCGCCACCTCAGTTATATGATTACAGGTATGACCGCTATACTCAGTCAGGACCAGGTGAAAGATCACAGGCGTCGGGTTTGTAGCGATAGCAAGGTTCAAGGCAGACATGGTCATTTCCGTCGCGGTGTGATATCTGTGGTAGAGGACACTTGGTCCAATGCCGAGTAGGTCCTGATGCTTGTTATACATGTCTGGGGCATATGATGCGAG
This sequence comes from Nicotiana tabacum, assembly GCF_000715075.1. NCBI lineage: Eukaryota > Viridiplantae > Streptophyta > Magnoliopsida > Solanales > Solanaceae > Nicotiana > Nicotiana tabacum. Next base: position 87,725,341 of record NC_134103.1, read on the forward strand.
ATTTCCCAAATAGAGATTCTGGGGGTATGGCACAACCAGTGAGTTTGCGGGGAAGTTTAGTAAAGTGCCTGAAATAATAAGTGATCCTTTTTGCGGTATCTACACCAGTCGGAGAATCGATTATTGCTATACGAGTTTACCGAGGTTGTACGGTAACAGTCTGTAGTCGTCAGACCTCAGCTGACCTAGTTGAGCTAGAGATGATGGATTTTGATGCTATCATGGTCATCAATTGGCTTGTTTGGGGGTTCGATTAGTAAATTATGACAATGGTTGAGTTGTACTCCAAAACACTGCAAAATCATCTCTCATAGCTAAAGTCAAGGAAAGGCAGTACGAGGACCCAGAGTTGGTCGAGTTGAGAGAACGAGTTCCGTAGCAGAAGAAGGTGTTGTTAGAAATCAACGTAGATGGGGTTCTCATATCTGAACCGGCACGCATGAAATGCAGCATCCCCAAAAAAGGGACGTCAGTATGAAATAATGTACCGAGTATGTAAGGCAATAACATAATTGAAAGCTGAACTGATAATATAATAACTGAAAGTAACTGAGAGTCAAAGATGATCTGGAGATATACTTACCTAATGATATTGACTCAACTCCTTCAATATGGTAAGTAAAATAAATGTCCAGCCCTATACGGCTCGATACGTGTAACTGCTTGGCCATAGTAGGCTCGCTCATAGGTGCTTGGCCATACTAGGCTTTGTATCTCGGCCATCCTGGGCTCGCTCATAGGCGCTCGGCCACAGTAGGCTCGGTATAAAACTTATCATCTGATCAGAGGTTGCCCATATATATATATATATATATATATATATATATATATATATATATATATATATATATATATATATATATATATATATATATATATATATATATATATATATATATATATATATATATATATATATATATATATATATATATATATATATATATATATATATATATATATATATATATATATATATATATATATATATATATATATATATATATATATATATATATATATAACTGAATATAAAGTCTTGATAAGGGAGAATACTGTAACTTATGAGACTAGGATAATGTACATAAGTTCAGGAATATGAACTTCTCTTTATGCCTCGTTATCAAACTCATGTAGTTACGGGATCATGCCAAAATGAAGAAAGGTTTAGCCTTAACATACCTTATCACAATCTTTCCAGTAACCAAATTGAACTCACCTCTTCTCACCTTAATATACAACAATGATAATAATACTATCATTAAGTTACGAAAGGTACAACTATTGCACATCGAACGACAAGCTTATTTTGTATTAAAACGGACAACATCTCCCCTATAATCCTTACTTCCTCCAAATTCAAGGTAACACCAAAAACACAAGAATGCAACAATAACAATATATATACATTATTTTCCAACCTTATATACACCACAAAATACTACAAAACAGACCAACACACCCCAATCTCTTTATACACAAAACGACCATCGTAGTAGTGTCAAACAACCCGAAAATATTACGACAAACGACCAGACCACCACCCTGCATTTATGTGGTGTTTCTCCATACCATTTCTCCTCCAAAACTTTACAAAACAGTAGTAAAACACGTAGCCCAACGGCAACACAAAACAGTCCACAAAATAATCTGCTACAAGTGAATAACTCGAACTCACGACTTCCGATCACCGTCCCGTGAGTTATTACAAATATAGAACGACTTACCATGCATTTACAGCAGAAAAAAATGGATTAAAGGGATCAATAAGCTTACATTATTTATTGGATAACTCAGCTCCTATCTTGGTTCTTCAAACTCTAGGTTTTACCTCCAATTAGAACTTGAGAGGGAGAGAAAATCAATTGGGGTTTGTGGGCAATTTTTGGGAGAATTGTTGCAGAGATTATGTATGATTATTATGCCCTATTATAATTATAATATATGAAGTAAATAGACCTTTAAAATTCCTCTTTGGATGACCCGAACTGGCCCATTGTTGGCCTCTCATTTAAGCAAGTAAGTGACATGCCTACTTGTCACCTAGCAGTCTGCATTGTCTCGAACAAATACCCATATCTCTCTACTCCAATATTGTATTGACAAACAGTTTAATGAGTTAGATAATATACTCATAGATCTTCAATTTGATGGGTGGAAAACCCCATAACTCTAAGTATATTGGGAGACAATCGCAGTTACATTTGACCCAAAGTTTCAGTAAAACTTATGAACGTAAGTTTTGATGACTTTCATCGACTTTTGTTCCACAACTCGCTTGACTTCAAGACATAACACACGACTATCATACGTCTAACATAAATCATAACATAACCTCCTCATTATGTTAAGCACCCTAGTCTCACCCCAAAAGTACATGTTATAACATTCTCAACTTGTCGACTTTCGACGAAACATTATTTTCTTCAATTCCTTTAGCTTTTGAACCTTCCAACCCTCTTTGTACTTGTTGTTCATGATCTTCAATAGTTGTAACCTCCGAGGTAACATGATTAATTTACTTTATATATTTTCAAAGATGATCTCATTTTTGGTCCTACATTAGTTTGCTCACGACACACTTTTACGTACGAAAATATAGGGTGTAACATCATTCCCCCCTTGGGAACATTCGTCCTCGAATGTTTACTCTTAGAGACTTTGGAAACTTTTTTCCAGAGTCTCCTCCATATACTAGACTAGAACCAAGTTGCACGCCGCCAGAAAATATACTATGCATGCCACACATGGACAACGTCTATAAATAGCAACACTTTGCCTCACACAACCGTAAATCATAAATACTAAAAGTCAAGAAATTAGAGCTTACGTGATGACCTACTAGCCTGAATAGAGCTATGTTGTATCATCCCATCTCGAGCCATATCTTTAATTTGAAATATGTGGGGGTATTTAGACATCATTTTTTCCTCCGCTTCCCACGTCATCTCTTCCACATTCTTGCTTCTCCATAAAACCTTCACGGAGGCTACCTCCTTATTTCGTAAGTCCTCCATAATTTGTACATCATCCGTGGGCACCACTCGGGTAGGATCGCCAATGCACTTCCGTAACATAGATATGTGAAAACACATATGGACTTACTCCAATTCTGAGGGCAATTCTTACTCATAACCTATTTGGCCCACTCTCCGAATAATCTTATAAGGCCCAATATACCGTGGGCTAAGCTTGACTTTCTTGCCAAACCTCACCATGCCCTTCATAGGTGATTCCTTTAAGAATACCCAGTCATTACCCCGAACTCTAAGTCTTGTCGTCGCACGTCAAATATGACTTCTGACGACTCTGATCCCGGATAAGCTTTATTTTCTCTACGGTATGTTGAACCAGGTCTGGCCCATGTAACCAAGATTCTCCAATATCAAACCACCCTATAAGAGATCTGCACTTACTCCCATACAAAGCCTCGTACGTAGCCATCTGGATACTGGAGTGGTAACTGTTATTATATGCAAACTCGATAAGAAGTAGATGTTCATCCCAACTTATTTTAAAATCCAACACGCATGCTCGTAACATATCCTCGAGCGTCTGAATTGAGCGCTCGACTTGTCCTTCAGTCTATGGATAAAAAGTTGTGCTACGATTCACATGAGTCCCTAGAAATCTCTAAAATGACCTCCATAAATGTGATGTAAACTGAGCCCCACGGTCAGATATAATAGATACTGGTACTCCGTATAGCCGAACTATCTCCTAAATATATAACTTTGCATAATCTTCTGTTGTATATGTAGATCTAACTGGTATGAAATAAGCTGATTTCGTGATCCTAGCAGCCTTTATTGTTCTGATCAGTGTAACCAAATCTAACCAACCTGATAAAAGATGTTTATGTGATTCGAGAATAAGTTAAAGTGAAAGTCCTGTATAAAGGTAGCATGGTACCATCAGTTATATCTGAACTTCATTCTCTGATAGAACATACATTTCTGAAAACTTCTTCCTCTTGCTCTCTTTCCTCCCTCAGCAAGTCAGCAGCCTCAGCATCAAAGTCTTTTGATTTTGCTCTCTTAGTAAGTTCTCCTTTTCTACATGAACTTTCTGTGATGACGTGCTTTATCTCATCAAAGATGCTACGAACTTGATCTTCATTGAGAAGTTGACCACATATCTGAAAGAAGACACAGAAAGGACCATAATAAGTGAAAAATGTCGTTCTAACTCACTCAATTCCAAAACTAGTTTTGTTTCTTGCTTTGACAGTAATCATCAACATTTCATAAGTTGACTTAACAGTGATCTTTTTTCCTTTTTATTTTTTTTCTTTTTTTGATAATCAAGTTGTCCTGATCAGCTAATGCACACCTCGTGGGTAGGTCGGGCCCTGTTCCGATCACAATACATCCATCAGTAGAGGCTTGTAGACATATCCTGTCAGTTAGTGCAGTATGTTGGGCTTGTAGGCCTGGTATGTATATTTTGTTGGTTTGTAAGCTGTAGTAGTTATGACAGCCTTGTCGGCCTAGCTTTATATTGATATTTAGTCAACGCTAGTTTTCGTTCAGTTTTATATTTCTCTTCGTAAATTGTTTTGCAATGTGGCCCCATGGATAAATTATGACATTATATGTTCAGAGTCTCTTAGTCGCAAGTTGGTACGCTAGGTTAGGTGAGGCACCAGGTGCCGGTCTCGCCTCCGAGGTTCGTGCGTGACATTTTAATCTTACCGTCCTCTTCTCATTTGTTGATCCACGTAATAACTCCCACTGTGTATTCATATTCATCCTTCATATAAGTATATAAATAAGATTAAAAAAGATTGAACCATCTTTATATAAACGATCCAAGCCACATTTCTGACTAAAAATGGAGTTACTACCGCGTAATGGGGCGACTTTAAATTAGTTGGTGAGGGTAAAATTTAATGGGTTAGGTATCGGTAATGGGGCGGGTCAAGTCTAATTAAAGATTAGATGGACCAACAGTCTTGGATGCGTCCCACGTGTCTAGTCCGTCAAAGAAATGGTATATGTGTTTCATCAATAAAAACGGTAGGGGTTTATTTGATCCGATAGTATTGTTTACCCTTGAAATGGATAACAATCAAATTTATACACGGTTTAAAGGATACGTGATTTGATTCAATACAAATAATAAAGGATGTTGGATAAACGAATTAAAGATGAGATAAATAACCAAACCATGACTTTGAGCCTGGGCTCCTATTTTAGCTTAACAGTGGTCTTACCCCCGACCAGACCCTCGATTCGAAGCCAAATAAGTATGAAGAACTATGATTAAAATAAGAACCTTTCAATAGCTAGAAAGAAGAGAAATAAATTTATATTGCCTTGATATGCGTGTTACCATGTATCCATTGAATAAGAAACCTTTCATATATATAGTACCGGAGTTTTACCCCTAGTACAATTCTAAAAAAGGTAAAAATCGTCTATGTACATCAATTACTGATACGCTACCGGCATCGAGCGAGATACGCACTGTGATTTACGGTTGGGTACGGATATCACGACCCTATGTTAGTCGTGTGCAACCGTTTGCACTGCCTTCTGAGGTCTTGGAACTCGTTTCGGGTTTGGGGGTGTTGACTTGTCGGGCCCGATGGCGACCATCCCGTTCCGGCCTCGAACCAATGAGTTCTCGGACACGGTCTCTATCTCATACATTCGTACTTCGTCAGACTCACCGAGAACTCGAAGTGTGTGCTGACCCCGAGTTCACTCGTATATAGATAGTCCCTCATTTCTCAGAGAGTGGATATGTAAAAATGATGGGAAACGATAGATGTACCCCAGTTCCTTCCTTCGTACGTTACACACGAGATGACTAAGAAGATGAAACGTCCCATCAGCCACATTGTTCTGACTTCGGACACGTGTCAACCATCGGTCGGTCGCCTCCGAATATGAAACGCCGCGTAATGATTACAATTTCTTCTATAAAAGCTTCGCCCCTCTTTACTTCCTTCACTTTCTGATCCTGATGTTTACCTTCAAGCTCTACAAAGGCTTTCGTCTTTCTCAAATCTTCATACCTTATTTCTTGAACCTTCATATCTTCATCTTCAACCTTCATACCATTTCTTGGATTTTCAACCCAGAACCTCATATCTTCACTTTTAAACGTCAAATATTCATACACTCTCTTCAAATCTTCATATATTTTCCATATTTATGATGGCCAAGACTTCTAAATCAGTTCCTCAGCAAGCTACCTCTTTATCTTCTCACCTGCCACATGTACCGATGCAGCCATCCCCGAAGTGGTTGTTCTCGAGACGGCTGCTCCCGAGGTGGTTTCTCCAAAAGTGGTTACTGCCGAAGTGGCCCTAGAGCCACCCTAAAAAGTTTTATTCTCGGGGGTTATTCAATTTTAGACGACTTCAAAGTCGAGAAAGCCTCATCCAAGCAAGACCGAGGTGAAGGGGCATCGGTATATATATATGCTTTTGTCACCAAAGATACCCTCCACATTGTTCGAGAGGACTGTAAATGGGGAGGTAATGACGTGGTAGTCCCCGGGCCTGAGAACGATATCACCACTCACGCAGAGGGGTATTTAAGTGTTTACACTTATTCCTTCACACTGGGCCCTGTAGACCCAGTTGTTTTGGAATTCTACAAGAGACAAGAGGTGTGCGTTGGGCAAATCCACCCGTCTCTTTGGATAATCATGATCCTCCTATGTTACTTTTCAAATAACACCGAGTCTCCTCGGTTCACCCTAGACCACCTGCTCCGTCAATATAGTCCCCAAATTTTTTGAGGGGGAGTAATCAAGCTCACTCGCCGGGCCAACAAGGCCCCCTTTTATAGCATTGACGAGGATCAGGATCAAGGCTGGCAGGGGCGCTTTATTCGGGTGAAGACTAAAGATTTAATCCCCTCCAAAATTTCTGGCATCCCCCGAGAAGTGGAATGCATCTCGTAAGTGTAAACTTTCCTTATGTGTTGAGTCTCATTTGTTTCCTTTATCACCATCGGTATTTTTGATCGTGCAGTTGTTTCTCGGGTTCCCAATGCGGTCCCTTAGCTCAAGGATGGATCGAAGACATCTGCAAGCAGTTGTCGTATTTTGAGCGCTCGTAGTGCAAGATTTTGAAGGGTCGATGGTAGGCTCGTTCTCATGGTAAGGCTCTTCTCAGGATAGTTATTATTATGCCTCGAACTTACATAATGATGACCCTTTCTCTTTCCTTCGCAGGTTTTCCTAAGACCACCAAACTTAGATCGCTGAAAGGGGACAAGGATGTGTCCCTACCCGTATCCCTCCATTACGGGACAGACCGGGGATTCCGCGGGGGACAAGAAGCAGAGGAAAAGGAAGTCTTCAGGGTCCCCGGGTCCCGAGGTAAAGCCAAACAAGAGGGAAGCATCCCGGGCTTGTAAGCCCAAGAAACGCACCAACTCCTGGGTGCTGGATTCTGACTCACATCTCTAGCTCAGGGATTAGCCTGAAGAAGATGATATTTTTGTTGCCCACGGACCGACCTTTGTCATGGAATAGGCAATGACCGAGAAGGAAGGCCATGAGGTCGAGCCACTTCCGGCCCGAGAGACTGAAGTGGAGGTGGAGGTTGTGGCCTCCCGAGAAACTGCTCTTGCCTTGAAGGAGGCGACCAATGTGATCGACATCGTTGAGACTCCCTCCTACACCGAGTCTATGCTCGAAGAGGCATAAACGGGTAAAGAAAGATCAAGTGAAGGAGAACAATGTGTAGAGGACCCCCTTCACTCCTTCTTCGATAGCATGGATATGTAAACACTGGAATATTTCTTCAGGTTGGTCCACCTAGAGATACCGAAGAAGGATGCGCCTTCGGGAGCTGAAGGTCCGAGCATGAGCCCACGATTGGTGAAGCAATTCCTTGCGCCAAGTGCAGACCCTAATGTGATGACCCAAAATTTTATCTTTATATTTAATAATTAATTATGTGTTCTAAGACCTCGAAAAGAACTATTTATCATTCCTCGACTTGCGTGCGTAGTCCGTAAAATTTTCTGGAAAGTTTTTAGGTAAAAAATGAATTAAAATGTGAATAAAAGCTTCAAAACTCAACTGAGTTGACTTTGGTCAAAATTTTGCGCAAACAGATTCAGATCAGTATTTTGACAGTTCTGGTAGGTCTGTATCGTGATTTGGGACATAGGCATACGTCCGAAATCAAATTTTGAGGTCCCTAGCCCGAGATATCGCATTTTGATAAAAAAAAATTAAAAGTTTAAGTTCAAATAGTGATCGGATGTCAAATTATGTGCAAACGATCCCGGAATAGAATTTTGATGATTCCTACAGCTTCGTATGGTGATTTTGGACTTAGGAGTATGATCAAAATTTTATTTGGATGCCGTAGTGGAATTAGGCTTGAAATGCCAAAAGTTGAATTTTTGGGAAGTTTGACCGGGGGGTTGACTTTTTGATATCGAGGTTGGAATCTGATTAGGGAAATTTGAATAGGTCAGTTATGTCATTTACGACTTGTGTGCAAAATTTGAAGTCATTCCGAATTGATTTGATGTGTTTCGGCACAAGATATATAATTTGAAAGTTCAAAGTTCATAGATTTTGATTTGAGGTGTGATTCGTCGTTTTGATGTTGTTTGATGTGGTTTGAAACCTAGACTAAGTTAGTATTATATTTTAGGACATGTTGGAATAATTGTTTAAGGTCCCGAGGGTCTCGGGTGGATTTCGGAAGGTAAACAGAATGGATTTCAGACAAAGAGGGTTGCTGAAAATTTCTGTTGCAGTAATTTCGCTGCGTAGAGCCAACTTTGGAAGCTTATATCTCGCAATTATAAGAAATCGAAATATTTTCAAAACATAAAAGTTGTAGTCATTTGATTCTAGTTTCCATAAAGTTAGACCATTAATTATTTGGACATTAGTACAGAAAGTTATGATGGACTGAATGAAGGTTGGTAGAGAAGTTTCGCCAGAAATTTCACCACTGATGCGTGGAGCCGATTTTGGAAGCTTATATCTCGCAATTCATTAGTAATCGGGAAATTTTCAAAACATGAAAGTTGTAGTAGTTTGATTCTAGTTTCCAAAAAGTTAAATTCATTCATTATTTAGATATTTATATAGAAAGTTATAATAGATTGAAGGAAGGCTGGTAGAGCAAGTTCTAGTGGACTTTTAGTGACGGAAAAACAAAAAAAGGACTTTTAGTGACGGATGGACAGAAACTTAAGGACCAAAAATGGTCATTTCCTTCATTTCGTTTTGAAATTTTGGAGCACGTTTATTGGGCGATTTTCACGGGAAAATATTGGGGTAAGTGTTCCTTATCCTATATTGAATATATTTCATGATTCCATACTCATTTACATCATGAATCCGTTAATTTATGGGAGAAAAATCAAGATTTTTGTAAAATCTTCCAAAAATAAAAATTTAAGATTTGGAGATCGAGTTGTTATCGGAATTTGGTAAAATTGGTATGGGTCGACTCGTAATTGAATGGGTTGTCGGATTTTATAAGTTTCGCCGGATTCCGGGTTGTGGGCCCCACTGGCAAAGTTTGAGCTAATTTCGGATTTTATTGAAATATGTAATATTTGTTTTATGAAATTGATTACTATAATTTTTGTTGACTGTATCGAATTAATTATGACTAGATACGAGTCGATCGGAGTCGAAAAATCGATGAAAAGCATTATACTTGGTTAAATTGGAGCAAGTCGAGGTAAGTGACTTGTCTAACCTTGTGGGGGGAGGGGTAGATTCCCCCTTGGATTGATAATTGTAATGTGTGGGAAGTCGTGTACACGAGATGACGAGTGTGTACACGGGCTAAATGTGAAAGATTATGTTTTAAATTGTGTAGACTATTGTTGCGCATTAATTAAATTATTTCATTTTGTTATATTCTTCATTATTGATTTAATGTTTATATTTTAAATTTGTTTGACCTTTCCGTGCTAATTGTTTTTTCTATTTAGTTGGAACTTGGTTTCTTTTATTCTGTGCATTATTTGAAGGTTGATTTACTTTAAATTAAATATTATTAATATGAAGTATTTGACATTTTTAAACTTGATATTAAAGCAACGTATTAAAGATTTTGAAATATTATTTTCCTGAATTATTTACTCCTGAATATTTTTGTAAGATTTTCGTACTCATTGTGATAGAGCAGTGAGCTCTTTATTTTGGAAAAATATTATTGTTGAATTATTTTGACATGAGCCGTGAGCTCTTTATTGTGAAAAAATATTATTGTTGAATTATTTTGACATGAGCCGTCAGCTTTTTATTGTAAAAAAATATTATTGTTGAATTATTTTGACATGAGCCGTGAGCTCTTTATCGTAAAAAAATATTGTTGTTGAATTATTTTGGCAAGTTAAATTATTTGAGCACCTGAGGTGTAAATTGTGATATATTGTGATATTGATACGCATGCGGTGGTATAAGGTCTGGGTATTGAAACGCATGCAGTGAGATAAGGGTGGCTTGATACGCGTGGCTAGTAGGGGGAACTACTAGAAGTCATGCGGTGTGATAAGAATGGCTAAAACGCGGAATGCTATTTCGGAAAAAATATTTTCTTTAAAATAAATTGAGAATGCTCCCGCGGTGAGATATGGAAATGAGATATTGTAAATATTTTTATGATTTGGGACTACGAGGCGGTACCTCGGGAGTGCCCTTGTTGATATTGATTTATGGTCGCAGTTGCCTTTGATTATTGTTGTGATTTTCTTAAAGTTGAAAAGAATTCTGTTTTGTTTCCACGAGGTATTTATTTGTCATTATTTTATGTAATTAAATGTGACATACTACTTGATTCATTTCCATTGTCATTTTATCTTGTAATATTGTTTAAACATTTTGCCATGCCATTATTTATTCTCCAGTAGGGTCTGACCTGACCTCGTCACTACTCTACCGAGATTAGGCTTGGCACTTACTGGGTACCGTTGTGGTGTACTCATACTACACTTCTGCACATCTTTTTGTGCCGACCCAAGTACATCTTATCAGTCCACGTATCAGTAAACTAGTTGTACAAGGAGACTTCGAGGTATACCTGCCAGCGTCCGCAGACTCCGGAGTCCCCTTCTATATTACTATGTCGTCTTCCTTATTTGCTTTACACTCTAATGTATAGAGACATAGAGAATAAATTCTTAGAAGCTTGTGACTTATTTCTACCGGTATTTGGGAGTTGTAATTGGTTGAGTTGTTGTTTATTTATTTAAGATATTTATTATTATTCCGCATTGATAGGCTTACCTAGTCTTAAAGACTAGGTGCCATCACGACCTCTTACAGAGGGAATTTGGGGTCTTGACAAGTTGGTATCATAGCTCTAGGTTCATAGGTGTTATGAGTCACAAACAGGTTTAGTAGAGTCTTGTGGATCTGTATGGAGACGTTTGTACTTATCTTCGAGAGGCTATAGAACTGTTAGGAAATATTCACTTCTTTGATTCCTTATCGTGCGACATTGATTTAGCTTGAAACATATATCTTATATTCCTTTCTATCCACTAGTGTATCACACATTGCGCACTTGGTATCAGTTGTGCGTCGACGGTTCGTGATGCCGCGGATGGACTGCAAGGGAGCCAGAGGCGCTGAAACATTCCCTCAACGTGTGGTTATACGGACGTATTGAGATATCACACGGTGGATCATGTAGAGGGTGCAACGGACGTTGGCATCTGGTTGATTTATCCAAGCTGTGAAGGTTATTATTGTGGATCATCGGACGTTGTGTCCTATGACTTCGCGCCGAGTGGGGGGGTCCACTATCAATGGGTGGATTGCGGGGGCATGTGTTATATCAGTTTTGGCCTGTAATGTATATATGTGGTACTGAAAGATTCCCTAAAATTTACACATGTTTAAGGCCTAAGATTTTGTAGAGGATAAGGTTGGGAATTGCGGTATGTCCTCCTCCTTAATAATCATATACTTCATTACCAAAGGAGTTATAGAAATAACTCTAAATTTGCAGAAGGTCTACTCGGCGTGGACGTCACGATTGCGGATTTGGGGGTGCTTCGAAGGAAGTACACTTGTTGACGAGATTCTGGACTATGTGGTTCGTGCCAAGATTTGTCTGTATAGAGCTCTGCTTTTGTGATCGTTATGTATAAACAGGGGTAAGGGTTAGCCCGTCATACTCCTACTTTGCTTCCTACAGTTAGAGATCGAGTCCACAGACTCATTAAAGGACTCAATTATGATAGTAAAATTTTGTACGACTCGGGAGCTACAGGCTGATACTTCATTTCTTCTAGTTGTAGAAATTGCCAAAAGATTAGAACGTGTTCGGGGTGAGGAAAAAGGAAAACTAAGGAGACCAAGAGGTAACGAGGTTCTGGAGGATTCAGTGAATTCTACTCTGCAAGTATAAATCATTAGGGCAGGGGCTCGGGCAGTCGGCCAGCCTAGTCCGCACATCGGATTACTCGGGGTGCTCCAGTAAGTTCTTTTAATTCACCACCGACATGAGTTCCTACAATGGTTATTCTAGTTATCTGACACAGACTCGATATGAGCAGCCTAACCCGCAAAGGGGTTGTTATGAATACTGTGATACTAGGCACGTCATGAGAAAATTGTCCCAAACTTGGGAGAGACTTATTTCATCAAAGCACTCAGGCTACGTGCCCCATTGCAGTTACTACACCACCCACACGACCAGTTAGGGTGGAGGACAGACGGGTAGAAGGCGTCCTAGAGGTGGAGACCCAACCGTTAATATATTTTTTTTATGGTATGGCGGAGGTCGCTACATCAGTTGGTGTCGTTACAGGTACGACCTTGATATAATATAAAGGAATAATTTCCTTAACTTGATTCGGTTCTGAGTATCGAGACGAGTCCTCCTATTGTGCTCCACTTATGAGTGAGCTTCGTATGGTGATTTTGGATTTAGGAGCGTGATCAGAATTTTTTTGGATGTCCGTAGTGGAATTAGGCTTGAAATGCCAAAAGTTGAATTTTTGGAAAGTTTGACCGGGGGGTTGACTTTTTGATATCGAGGTTGGAATCCGATTCGGGAAATTTGAATAGGTCAGTTATGTCATTTATGACTTGTGTGCAAAATTTGAAGTCATTCCGAATTGATTTGATGTGTTTCGGCACAAGATATAGAATTTGAAAGTTCAAAGTTCATAGATTTTGATTTGAGGTGTGATTCGTCGTTTTGATGTTGTTTGATGTGGTTTGAAACCTAGACTAAGTTAGTATTATATTTTAGGACATATTGGAATAATTTTTTAAGGTCCCGAGGGTCTCGGGTGGATTTCGGAAGGTAAACAGAATGGATTTCAGACAAAGAGGGTTGCTGAAAATTTCTGTTGCAGTAATTTCGCTGCGTAGAGCCAACTTTGGAAGCTTATATCTCGCAATTATAAGAAATCAAAATATTTTCAAAACATAAAAGTTGTAGTCGTTTGATTCTAGTTTCCATAAAGTTAGACCATTAATTATTTGGACATTAGTACAGAAAGTTATGATGGACTGAATGAAGGTTGGTAGAGAAGTTTCGCCAGAAATTTCACCACTGATGCGTGGAGCCGATTTTGGAAGCTTATATCTCGCAATTCATTAGTAATCGGGAAATTTTCAAAACATGAAAGTTGTAGTAGTTTGATTCTAGTTTCCAGAAAGTTAAATTCATTCATTATTTAGATATTTGTATAGAAAGTTATAATAGATTGAAGTAAGGCTGGTATAGCAAGTTCTGGTGGACTTTTAGTGACGGAAAAACGAAAAAAGGACTTTTAGTGACGGATGGGCAGAAACTTAAGGACCAAAAATGGTCATTTCCTTCATTTCGTTTTGGATTTTTGGAGCACGGTTCTTGGGCGATTTTCACGGGAAAACATTGGGGTAAGTGTTCCTTATCCTATATTGATTATATTTCATGATTCCATACTCATTTACATCATGAATCCGTAAATTTATGGGAGAAAAATCAAGATTTTTGCAAAATCTTCCAAAAATGAAAAATTAAGATTTGGAGATCGAGTTGTTATCGGAATTTGGTAAAATTGGTATGGGTCGACTCGTAATTGAATGGGTTATCGGATTTTGTAAGTTTCGTCGGATTCCGGGTTGTGGGCCCCACTGGCAAAGTTTGAGCTAATTTTGGATTTTATTGAAATATGTAATATTTGTTTTATAAAATTGATTACTATAATTTTTGTTGACTGTATCGAATTAATTATGACTAGATACGAGTCGATCGGAGTCGAAAAATCGAGGAAAAAGCATAATACTTGGTTAAATTGGAGCAAGTCGAGGTAAGTGACTTGTCTAACCTTGTGTGGGGGAAATTCCCCCTAGGATTGATAATTGTAATGTGTGGAAAGTCGTGTACACGAGGTGACGAGTGTGTACACGGGCTAAATGTGAAAGATTATATTTTAAATTGTGTAGATCATTGTTGCGCATTAATTAAATTATTTTATTTTGTTATATTCTTCATTATTGATTTAATGTTTATATTTTAAATTTGTTTGACCTTTCCCTCCTAATTATTTTTTCTATTTAGTTGGAACTTGATTTCTTTTATTCTGTGCATTATTTGAAGGTTGATTTACTTTAAATTAAATATTATTAATATGAAGTATTTGACATTTTAAAACTTGATATTAAAGCAACGTATTAAAGATTTTGAAATATTATTTTCCTGAATTATTTACTCCTGAATATTTTTGTAAGATTTTCGTACTCATTGTGATAGAGCAGTGAGCTCTTTATTGTGGAAAAATATTATTGTTGAATTATTTTAACATGAGCCGTGAGCTCTTTATTGTAAAAAAATATTATTGTTGAATTATTTTGACATGAGCCGTGAGCTCTTTATCGTGAAAAAATATTGTTGTTGAATTATTTTGGCAAGTTAAATTATTTGAGTACCTGAGGTGTAAATTGTGATATATTGTGATATTGATACGCATGCGGTGGTATAAGGTCTGGGTATTAAAACGCATGCAGTGAGATAAGGGTGGCTTGATATGCGTGGCTAGTAGGGGGAACTACTAGAAGTCATGCGGTGTGATAAGAATGGCTAAAACGCGGAATGCTATTTCGGCAAAAAATATTTTCTTTAAAATAAATTGTGAATGCTCCCGCGGTGAGATAAGGAAATGAGATATTGTAAATTTTTTTATGATTTGGGACTACGAGGCGGTACCTCGGGAGTGCCCTTGTTGATATTGATTTATGGTCGCAGTTGCCTTTGATTATTGTTGTGATTTTCTTAAAGTTGAAAAGAATTCTGTTTTGTTTCCACGAGGTATTTATTTGTCATTATTTTATGTAATTAAATGTGACATACTACTTGATTCATTTCCATTGTCATTTTATCTTGTAATATTGTTTAAACATTTTGCCATGCCATTATTTATTCTCCAGTAGGGTCTGACCTGACCTCGTCACTACTCTACCGAGGTTAGGCTTGGCACTTACTGGGTACCGTTGTGGTGTACTCATACTACGCTTCTGCACATCTTTTTGTGCCGACCCAAGTACATCTTATCAGACCACGTATCAGTAAACTAGTTGTACAAGGAGACTTCGAGGTATACCTGCCAGCGTCCGCAGACTCCGGAGTCCCCTTCTATATTACTATGTCGTCTTCCTTATTTGCTTTACACTCTAATGTATAGAGACATAGAGAATAAATTCTTAGAAGCTTGTGACTTATTTCTACCGGTATTTGGGAGTTGAAATTGGTTGAATTGTTGTTTATTTATTTAAGATATTTATTATTATTCCGCATTGATAGGCTTACCTAGTCTTAGAGACTAGGTGCCATCACGACCTCTTACGGAGGGAATTTGGGGTCTTGACAAGTTGGTATCATAGCTCTAGGTTCATAGGTGTTATGAGTCACAAACAGGTTTAGTAGAGTCTTGTGGATCGGTATGGAGATGTTTGTACTTATCTTCGAGAGGCTATAGAACTGTTAGGAAATATTCACTTCTTTGATTCCTTATCGTGCGACATTGATTTAGCTTGAAACATATATCTTATATTCCTTTCTATCCACTAGTGTATCACACATTGCGCACTTGGTATCAGTTGTGCGTCGACGGTTCGTGATGCCGCGGATGGACTGCAAGGGAGCCAGAGGCGCTGAAACATTCCCTCACCGTGTGGTTATACGGACGTATTGAGATATCACACGGTGGATCATGTAGGGGGTGCAACGGACGTTGGCATCTGGTTGATTTATACGAGCTGTGAAGGTTATTATTGTGGATCATCGGACGTTGTGTCCTATGACTTCGCGCCGAGTGGGGGGGTCCACTATCAATGGGTGGATTGCGGGGGCATGTGTTATATCAGTTTTGGCCTGTAATGTATATATGTGGTACTGAAAGATTCCCTAAAATTTACACATGTTTAAGGCCTAAGATTTTGTAGAGGATAAGGTTGGGAATTGCGGTATGTCCTCCTCCTTAATAATCATATACTTCATTACCAAAGGAGTTATAGAAATAACTCTAAATTTGCAGAAGGTCTACTCGGCGTGGACGTCACGATTGCGGATTTGGGGGTGCTTCGAAGGAAGTACACTTGTTGACGAGATTCTGGACTATGTGGTTCGTGCCAAGATTTGTCTGTATGGAGCTCTGCTTTTGTGATCGTTGTGTATAAACAGGGGTAAGGGTTAGCCCGTCATACTCCTACTTTGCTTCCTACAGTCAGAGATCGAGTCCACAGACTCATTAAAGGACTCAATTATGATAGTAAAATTTTGTACGACTCGGGAGCTACAGGCTGATACTTCATTTCTTCTAGTTGTAGAAATTGCCAAAAGATTAGAACGTGTTCGGGGTGAGGAAAAAGGAAAACTAAGGAGACCAAGAGGTAACGAGGTTCTGGAGGATTCAGTGAATTCTACTCTGCAAGTATAAATCATTAGGGCAGGGGCTCGGGCAGTCGGCCAGCCTAGTCCGCACATCGGATTACTCGGGGTGCTCCAGTAAGTTCTTTTAATTCACCACCGACATGAGTTCCTACAATGGTTATTCTAGTTATCTGACACAGACTCGATATGAGCAGCCTAACCCGCAAAGGGGTTGTTATGAATACTGTGATACTAGGCACGTCATGAGAAAATTGTCCCAAACTTGGGAGAGACTTATTTCATCAAAGCACTCAGGCTACGTGCCCCATTGCAGTTACTACACCACCCACATGACCAGTTAGGGTGGAGGACAGACGGGTAGAAGGCGTCCTAGAGGTGGAGACCCAACCGTTAATATATTTGTTTTTTGGTATGGCTGAGGTCGCTACATCAGTTGGTGTCATTACAGGTACGACCTTGATATAATATAAAGGAATAATTTCCTTAACTTGATTCGGTTCTGAGTATCGAGACGAGTCCTCCTATTGTGCTCCACTTATGAGTGAGCTTCGTATGGTGATTTTGGACTTAGGAGCGTGATCAGAATTTTTTTGGATGTCCGTAGTGGAATTAGGCTTGAAATGCCAAAAGTTGAATTTTTGGAAAGTTTGACCGGGGGGTTGACTTTTTGATATCGAGGTCGGAATCCAATTGGGGAAATTTGAATAGGTCAGTTATGTCATTTATGACTTGTGTGCAAAATTTGAAGTCATTTCGAATTGATTTGATGTGTTTCGGCACAAGATATAGAATTTGAAAGTTCAAAGTTCATAGATTTTGATTTGAGGTGTGATTCGTCGTTTTGATATTGTTTGATGTGGTTTGAAACCTAGACTAAGTTAGTATTATATTTTAGGACATGTTGGAATAATTTTTTAAGGTCCCGAGGGTCTCGGGTGGATTTCGGAAGGTAAACAGAATGGATTTCAGACAAAGAGGGTTGCTGGAAATTTCTGTTGCAGTAATTTCGCTGCGTAGAGCCAACTTTGGAAGCTTATATCTCGCAATTCATAAGAAATCGAAATATTTTCAAAACATAAAAGTTGTAGTCGTTTGATTCTAGTTTCCATAAAGTTAGACCATTAATTATTTGGACATTAGTACAGAAAGTTATGATGGACTGAATGAAGGTTGGTAGAGAAGTTTCGCCAGAAATTTCACCACTGATGCGTGGAGCCGATTTTGGAAGCTTATATCTCGCAATTCATTAGTAATCGGGAAATTTTCAAAACATGAAAGTTGTAGTAGTTTGATTCTAGTTTCCAGAAAGTTAAATTCGTTCATTATTTAGATATTTGTATAGAAAGTTATGATAGATTGAAGTAAGGCTGGTATAGCAAGTTCTGGTGGACTTTTAGTGACGGAAAATGCAGAAACTTATGGACCAAAAATGGTCATTTCCTTCATTTCGTTTTGGATTTTTGGAGCACGGTTCTTGGACGATTTTCACGGAAAAACATTGGGGTAAGTGTTCCTTATCCTATATTGATTATATTTCATGATTTCATACTCATTTACATCATGAATCCGTGAATTTATGGGAGAAAAATCAAGATTTTTGCAAAATCTTCCAAAAACGAAAATTTAAGATTTGGAGATCGAGTTGTTATCGGAATTTGGCAAAATTGGTATGGGTGGACTCGTAATTGAATGAATTATCGAATTTTGTAAGTTTCGCCGGATTCCAGGATGTGGGCCCTACTGGCAAAGTTTGAGCTAATTTCGGATTTTATTGAAATATGTAATATTTGTTTTATGAAATTGATTACTATAATTTTTGTTGACTGTATCGAATTAATTATGACTAGATACGAGTCGATCGGAGTCAGAAAATCGATGAAAAGCATTATACTTGGTTAAATTGGAGCAAGTCGAGGTAAGTTACTTGTCTAACCTTGTGGGGGGGGGGGGGATTCCCCCTTGGATTGATAATTGTAATGTGTGGGAAGTCGTGTACACGAGATGACGAGTGTGTACACGGGCTAAATGTGAAAGATTATGTTTTAAATTGTGTAGATCATTGTTGCGCATTAAATTGTGTAGATCATTGTTGCGCATTAATTAAATTATTTCATTTTGTTATATTCTCCATTATTGATTTAATGTTTATATTTTAAATTTGTTTGACCTTTCCCTACTAATTGTTTTTTTTATTTAGTTGGAACTTGGTTTCTTTTATTCTGTGCATTATTTGAAGGTTGATTTACTTTAAATTAAATATTATTAATATGAAGTATTTGACATTTTTAAACTTGATATTAAAGCAACGTATTAAAGATTTTGAAATATTATTTTCCTGAATTATTTACTCCTGAATATTTTTGTAAGATTTTCGTACTCATTGTGATGGAGCAGTGAGCTCTTTATTGTGGAAAAATATTATTGTTGAATTATTTTGACATGAGCCGTGAGCTCTTTATTGTGAAAAAATATTATTGTTGAATTATTTTGACATGAGCCGTGAGCTCTTTATCGTGAAAAAATATTGTTGTTGAATTATTTTGGCAAGTTAAATTATTTGAGCACCTGAGGTGTAAATTGTGATATATTGTGATATTGATACGCATGCGGTGATATAAGGTCTGGGTATTGAAACGCATGCGGTGAGATAAGGGTGGCTTGATACGCGTGGCTAGTAGGGGGAACTACTAGAAGTCATGCGGTATGATAAGGATGGCTAAAACGCGGAATGCTATTTCGGGAAAAATATTTTCTTTAAAATAAATTGTGAATGCTCCCGCGGTGAGATAAGGAAATGAGATATTGTAAATTTTTTTATGATTTGGGACTACGAGGCGGTACCTCGGGAGTGCCCTTGTTGATATTGATTTATGGTCGCAGTTGCCTTTGATTATTGTTGTGATTTTCTTAAAGTTGAAAAGAATTCTGTTTTGTTTCCACGAGGTATTTATTTGTCATTATTTTATGTAATTAAATGTGACATACTACTTGATTCATTTCCATTGTCATTTTATCTTGTAATATTGTTTAAACATTTTGCCATGCCATTATTTATTCTCCAGTAGGGTCTGACCTGACCTCGTCACTACTCTACCGAGGTTAGGCTTGGCACTTACTGGGTACCGTTGTGGTGTACTCATACTACGCTTCTGCACATCTTTTTGTGCCGACCTAGGTACATCTTATCAGACCACGCATCAGTAAACTAGTTGTACAAGGAGACTTCGAGGTATACCTGCCAACGTCCCCAGACTCCGGAGTCCCCTTCTATCTTACTATGTTATCTTTCTTATTTGCTTTAGACTCTAATGTATAGAGACATAGAGAATAAATTTTTAGAAGCTTGTGACTTATTTCTACCGGGTTTTGGGAGTTGAAATTATTTGAATTGTAGTTTATTTATTTCATATATTTATTATTATTCCGCATTGATAGGCTTACCTAGTCTTAGAGACTAGGTGCCATCACGACCTCCTATGGAGGGAATTTGGGGTCGTGACACCTGAGCGCAAGAGTATTGTTATTCTCACGATCCCGAAGGATGCCCGGGTCCTATCCACTCCAGTAGGCTTAGCCAATTACCTCTGATATCTGATAACCGAGGAGGACCATACAAAGATGAACGAGGTGGGCACATCTAGCCTCTTCAATGAGGCACATCGGGCATTGAACTGGGTAAGGTTCTGATATCTTCGAACTCCTCTTATGAATTACTTCAAATTTTCCTTTGATGTTTCTTACTTCGTTCCCTTTCTTTACAGGCTTCAGTGCTTCACCACGAGAGCTTCCTCCGGTACCGCTTGGAAATAAGCCAGATTGAGTTCGAGCTCATGGAGTAGGCCCGGAAAAAGGATACGTATAATTTCTCAGTGAGCAACAAGATGGGGCCGTCAAGGACATTCAGGTCGAGCTGGACATGGTTCATAAGGAAGCTTCGAGCCTGAGGCGGGAACATGCCTACCTGGTTAAAAAGGTAAAGGTCTTTAAAGTTAAAAATAAGAAGCTAATCGTGGTGATTAATGAAAAAACCCCACAGGTCCAACAATAGCTAGACCTGATCGACCAACTCCGAGTCGAAATGAATGAGGTCTAGGCCATAGACAATGGATGAAAAGGCAAATTGGACCTGCTGGATTCGGAGAAGGAAGCTACTAAGGTGGAGTTAGCATCAATTGAGAACCAACTCCGGCTGGCAAAAGACAAAGCTAACAAGTGGTCTCAGCTGAATGACGATCTCTGAGCACAACTCAGTTCGGCCTTCACGGAGCGGGATGCCCTAGGTAAAGAATACGAGGCGATGAAGTCCAAGTTTGATACAACCTTCGTCAATGCTGAAACAATGGTGGACCAATACAAGGTCGATGTGGAGGCAGTTGAGGTCCGTCTGAAGGGAAAGACCGAATATATGAAGCAGCTATCCCGAAGAGAGACCCTCGAGGAGATACACGTCCAAGGTTGACCTGTCGGCTGAGATCAAAGAAACCAAAAAATTCGAGGCCGCGGCGAAAAAACTTTACGAGCCCGAAGGTACCAAAGGCTATGAGGGATCCGAAGGTTCCGACGGCTATAGCGAAGATTAGATGTAGATACTTTAGTACCTTTTTTAGGTTTTTGTCTTATGTATATTTTTTGTTTATTTTGAGGCCGTTTTTATTGGGCCTTTGTAAGTATATTCCAGAATATATATAAAATTTTCTCTTTCTGGCAATTTCAAGTCTTCACTTTTTCCGCATCTCTTCATAATTTTTTATTCTTGCAATATTTCTAATGCCTTAGCATAGAATCAAATGTAGTTATAGGGCATCCGATTTTCAGAGGTCCGGACGAAGCCTAACTTCAATACACCTTTGTTTGCTCGAGGCTTTGAAAACTTGGTGTGACCGAAAGTTTTTGCAAGTTGCTTAAGTGATTTTAGACGATGCTTATGTCGAGGGTAATCTTTTAGCATGTTTCGAATTTTTATAAAGGCCTTACTTTTTGATTACGAGTTTCAGACGTCTTCGAGCTATTTTTAGGGTGACCGTACTCAGCCTTTTGATTTAGGGCATCGCCTAATAGGTTTGGTGCTTCCGAGATTTGATAGCCCGGTTTATCCGAACTTTTTTCGGACGGTAGTCCCCGAGTAGGGGTAGCCCTTGTGCTTGATAGAAAAAACGATGGTCCCAGCTTCACCTGACCTTTCGGTGGTCTGCTCATTTCTTCGGGTGTTCTCCCGGGACCACTCAGGTTCGACTCTACCTAGAGGATAGACTTGATTCTGTAGCTGTGCTATCGCCGCTTGTTGAGCCTGCAACATTTCGAAGATTAGCCGTATGCTTACCCCATCGTCTTTGCCTTCGGGCGTTTCTCGAACTGTTGGTCAAGCGCCTCCACGAACATTGTTTTCGAGGTCAGTTGGCAGGTGGGCTTTGATAGCAACTTGTGAATTGGCATCAATTGGATAGGCAATTGGGACTCTGTTGGGATTAGCAGGGGTACCTCATTGCTAGGCACCATATTGTTGTTTTCGCCATGTGGCCAGACTCGACATCAACGTTCTAGTGAGCAGACTGAGAGTTTGACATTTTTAAGTTGTCCTGAAATTGAAAGCTTAAAGAACAAGCGTAAAATAGAGTGAGTTATAGAAAATTGTAATCAAACCACCACTATTATCCTTAGCCCCACAGTGGGCGCTAAACTGTTTGCCCTTGAAACGGATAACAATTAATTTATACGCGATTTTAAGGATACGTCGTTTGATTCAATACAAATAATGAAGGAAGTTAGATAAACGAATTAAAGATGAGATAAATAACCAAATCAGTTGTGACTTTGAGCCCGAGCTCCTATTTTAGCTTAACAATGGTCTTACTCTCGACCGGACCCTCGATTCGAAGCCAAATACGTATGAAGAACTATGATTAAAATAAGAACCTTTCAATAGCTAGAAAGCAGAGAAATAAATTTATATTGGTTTGATATGCGTGTTATCATGGGTTCATTGAATAAGAAACCTCCATTTTACATAGTAGGTTTTTTTTAACCCTAGTACAATTCTAAAAAAGGTAAAAATCCTCCTTGTACATTAATTACTGATACACTATCGGCATCGAGCGAGATCTGTGCCGTGATATCCGGTTGGGTGCAGATATCACCCATCCGCACCCATCGAGCGAGTCGTGTGCAACCGTTTGTACTGCCTTCCGAGGTCTTGGAATTCGTTCCGGATTCGGGGGTGTTGATTTGTCGGACCCGGTGGCGAGCACCCTGTTCCGGCCTCGAACCAATGAGTTTTCGGACTCGGTCTCTATCTCATACATTCGTACTTCGCCAGACTCACCGAGAACTCGGGGTAAAGTGCTGACCCCGAGTTCACCCGTATACAAATATAACTGAGGGTAATTTTAAATAAATTCTAATAGTAGAGGGATATTTCAGGACCTTTTCCGTTTTAAGTTTAATTAATCAAAGTTTCTTGCTGTTCTGGTTTCTACATGTTCTTATTTGCCCTGTTCTATTTAGACGCTGCATGGTTTTTGGGCACGTATGGTTCAATGCCGAATTTTCATGAAGAAGAAGCGGTCATGTCGCTCAAAACAAGAAATGGTTATGTTTTATATATGTTACAAGTTTCGATTGTGTTTTAAACAGCAGTCCTAAAAGTAATTCTCTCCCTAATATTTTCGATGTATACATGCTTTTGGACATATTTGGAAATGGGCACTTGGGTAGGCAAGCATATCATAGTTATTGTTGGGGTAGGTAAACATGAATGGCCAAGAAATGTGAGTTAGTGCACCAATAGTCATTTCTAGGGTTATTGTTTAAAACATAATTAGCATTTGCAAAGTATTTTAAAATATAACCACAACCAGAGGTTGAGACCAGCTTCTTCGAACTTCGTCCTGAAGTTCAATTCATGCAGTTTATACTTTAGGTCATCTTTATGTGAAAAGATGTATAGGAGCTAATATTAGTACCTCACATTGTCTATATAGGCATTATTAAACTGCTAATTAAGTTCATCGATGCAAAACAATACAATTGAAGGCATGAAATTTGTCGTTCCTTCTCATAAATGTTTTATCTTCAAAACTTTCAAATTAGATGTATGAATGTCAACTTTTGGTATCGTATTGAAGCCAGGGCGTATTTGTGTGTTATACCATGTATAATAATATTATATTTCTTAAAAATACATGTGTGCACCCAAGGCCCAAGCTCAAAGAGTCTTATGATTCAATGATTATTGGGTGTACCTTTGCAGGTGAAGTTAGAGGTTCAATTCTAATTTTGTAGACATGTTTAGTGTTCCCTCTTGTGTTTTAGTTAACTTTTTTTTTTAATTTGGTTTATTCATTGAAAATTTCGAAATCTAACACATTGAATCGTTGATCTTCCTTTGTCATCGCAAAATTTTGTATAATCAATTATAATAGCAATGGATGATGTAGCATGGTTCAATGACCTTAGTATTTTTGATATGGAGTATAAGTATATATGCTAAAAATCACTAAAATTGTAAGAAATTTTAATTTTAACCAATAATTTTCGGATTGTAATGGACTCGTGGTAAGAACCTAAAGGTTGAACCCATCAACTATAAATTCTAGATTTCCTCGTTGCAATAGTGCATTGTGCACACATCTTTTTGAAATCCCCCGCTTGAAGCAATCCAATTTATATATTTCTTTTGTTCCATTTATGTGTTGATGTTTGATCGGCCATAGAGTTTAAGAAAGAAAGAAAAAGATTTGAAGCTTGTATTTAAAATAAGCCACAAATATTTGGCTATAAATAATCCTATTTCAAAATAAACTAAAAAAATTTAAAGTTAAATTATTTTTGAATATAAAATGGTATTATTTTTAGGCATACAAAAAAAGAAAAGAAAAAAAAGTGACTGATTAGTGTTATTTCTACCACCAAAAAGATATGATGTATTCTTTTATTATCTTCTTTTGTTGGTAAATTCTTCTTTTATTTTCATATATTCATTTTGACATGTAATAATTGTTTTTTCTTCTTGTCTCTTTTTGCTTGTTTTGTGGTTTATACCTTAACCAAACTATTAGAAAAATAAACTAACATTAGGCAATGTAATCATACTTCTCTTAGTCAAATGAATCTTCCTGAACATAGATAAGCTCAAGATTCTTAGGTGAGGAAATATACTTTAGAAAAACAAACTCAATAATTTTAGACTAGATAAATAATAATATGATATAAACAAATAATAGGTGACGACTTCTTTTGAATTTAACATTCTTTCGTATCACTTTACGTGAGCAAGAAATAAAAATAAATTTAAAAATTTATAATCTTAAATAAATTATAAATATTTATGTCGTTATAAATTATTTTATTAAAGACTTAAATAAAAATAGTAAAAACTAAATTATACCTGAAAAACATAAATTGAACGGAGACGGAGGGAGTGAGACTGTGAGAGTAATCAGTTCGTCGATTTGTATAATAAATAGATTAAGTTAATGAGCAAATGAAATAACGAACAAGACAAAGCGGCAACCAACGGACACGACAGTGACGAAAGACGCTCTCTCCTAAACCCAAAATTAAACAAATGAAGCAAATTCAGGTCTGCCGTCCGAGCACCAATTCTTTTATAATCACTTTCTGCTATGCTTATTATTCCTCACTCTCACTCCTTAATTACTCTTTAATTACCTTTAATCCTCAAAAATCTCCCAAATGGCTTCTTCCTTTTCAATCAACTCAATAACTCCTAATTCCAAATACTTCACCCACCATAGGAAGTACTCTTTTCCGGCCTTTGCGTTAAGAAAAACTATTAATTTCCCTGTAAAGAGTAGTAATTTGAGCTGTAAAAGGAGAAGTTGCAGAGTTGGGATAGTTAGGGCAACATCTTCTACTGAAGTAGTTGATGATCGTGGGAGTGCTGACGTGGAGAGGGCCCACAACGGGAAGGTTCTTAGAGTGGGGCTTATTTGTGGGGGCCCATCTGCGGAGCGTGGAATTTCGTTGAACTCTGCTCGATCAGTTCTTGATCATATTCAGGTGCAAACTCAATTTTCCCGCCAAAATTATTGTCATTAATAAAGAAATTAGATTTGTATGGTTTCTTTATCTCTTTTCTAATTAAGAGCTAATTGCGGAAGTACTGCAGCTGTGCTGATTTGAACATACGTTTTGGGGTTGAAATATGACACTAGCCGTTTTTGTATTGATGAAGTGCAACTTTTGCAGAAGAGGATTAAATTTAAACTAACGAGAGCAAGATTTTTGAAAAGAAATTCTAATAATCCTGTAGTTATACTAAATTCATGTTATGAAAATGTTGCAAGTTCAAAACTATTTTTTGTGGTTACTTATCAATTTTTTTCTTTTAATTGATGAACTGAAGAAAGCATTTACGTATGTTGATTTTTACACTGCCCTAGCTTGACCTGAAAAAGTTTTAAGTCAAGCTCTTTGAGAGAGTGGATGTTCTGTTTTGATGCAGCAAAAAAGAAAATTGTAGCTGTAATTGCCTATTTAAAATTAAAACTCCTTTTGACGAAGGGTCGCGGCGAGAGTTGAACCCAAATTCTCAGCCTGCTGTGATATTATGTTGAAGTGTGTGACCACCTTATTTATAAGTTTAAGTTGTTAGAGAAGAGACACAATTATTTGCTTATGCTTGATCTCTACGACGCGTCTTCACGTGCTGGCTTGACTCAAATGATGATTTAGTTGACTAGTTGAGTGTTATTTGGCTGCCACATATTACACATTAGAAGATGTAATCTAGTACTCCATTTCTTGCTGCTGGTTGTTGCTAAGAAATAGGAGACTATTATGTTTTATTAATGTAATGATAGTTGATTGTTCCGTGTCTATTATCTGTGTTATGGAAAAATATTTGTTCTTTCATTTTGTGATTTACGCTCTCCAGTGGTTGAGCAGGGGGACGATTTGGATGTTAGCTGCTATTACATTGATAGCAACCTCAATGCCTATGCTATATCCACTGCGCAGGTTTGCAGATTAAACATATGCACCCTTTAACCCGTACTTTTTGTCCTTTTCCCTATAAGTTACTGTAATAATTGATCACCTATATTTAGGGGGACTTGGAAGCAGGGTAAGAAAAGTCTTCATTAGGAGCACTTTTCCACTATGAATTTATTACAGTCTGGTTGCTATTCAAAAAAGATTCTGGGATTATCAAGACGTGGTTGATTGATAGGTAGAGATTCTTGTCGAAATGAATATGGGATAATCTGTCTCTACTGAGATGGATGATCTCAGAATGTGCATCAATAATTATCTTAACAAGAATTATAGGTGCCGTTTTCTTGACGAAAAAAAGTAGGTTATAGAGCTAGAATTGAATTTACAGAAGCTATTAGTGCATTTTATTGTTATTATTATTATTGTTATTGTTATTATTATTGTTATTATTATTATTGTTATTGTTATTATTATTATTATTATTAATATTATTGATCAGTATGATGGTTCATTTTGTTTATGCAGTTTTATTAGTATAATAAGTTGCTTGGTAAAAAGTTCATTTTAAATTTATAAGCTCTTCTGACTTATTTTTTCCTTTAGATTCTAAAATCTTCTGTAAGCCAATCGTTCCTTTTCTCCTTTTCCATTCAGTTTGATCCGATTATTGGCTCATAAACCATGAGCTTGAATTTGGCTTAAACCTCAGAGGATATTTAATTTCTGCTTTCTCATTCTGCAATGTGAATCTTGGCCATTGGCCAGACCCAATATGCATTTGGAAAGAACCAATTTTCAGACTAAATTTAACTCATTGATAGTTTATAAGCTTGATAAAAGAAAAAACTCATTGATGGTTTATCCCTTGTGCTTCTCCTAGGCACTGCGCATCTCCTGTATCTTTTGTGGTTTTGGCTATTGATAATTTAGTTTTCTTGTTAAATTTCACTTATAGGTATACTCAAACACTCCTGCAGACTTTGATTTCAAACTTGAGAGGTTAGTTGTAACAGCTGAACATCCGAGCTTGTTATGGTGTAAAATTTTCCGTGCTTGTTTTAGTTGAAATGTTCTCATATTGTATTTGCAGTCTTGCCCAAGGCTTCCGGTCATTATCTGACTTTACAGAACACCTTGCTTCTTCTGTGGACATAGTTTTTCCTGTTATACATGGTCGTTTTGGTGAAGATGGTGGCGTTCAGGTTTTTGTACTGAAACACTCAAGAACTTTCACACGTACTGATTGCTTTCTGATTTTGAAAGCTTAAACGACTTCCTTTTCTTATGTTTTCACATGTGTCTTGATTCATTTTTTAGGAGCTATTGGAACAATCAAATATTCCATTTGTTGGAACAGGGTCCACCCAATGTCAAAAAGCATTTGATAAAGTAAAATACCTGTCGCATCTACTTTATTTTTATTTTTTCTGATCTGGCATGGTTTTCTTATATCAGTTGAGACCAACAAGAATGTATGTATTGATTACACTATATATGCTGTTCGTTTGAAGAATGAATCCATTAATCTCAAAATTAACTTTTCATACGTTTAAATTGTTTGGTTGTATTACAACTCTAGTAACCCTTAATTTGAACCACAGTCCTATTCTGAAACCTTTGATCTTCATATTGATATTTTAGTTGATTTATGAGTGTGTTTAAGAGAAACACACTCATATTAAAGTACATGGAAGCCACATGCTAATGTACTAGATTGATCATGTCAGCAAGAAATTTTTACTAGGATCGTCCATGGTGTAGCAGGCTGCTGTCCATAATGCAGTATCCATCCAAACTGCTCTTTGATTAATAGATGATATTGACTCTTCTTTCAAAATTTTCAACAGTATGATGCATCGTTGGAGCTTGACAGACAAGGTTTCGTGACTGTACCTAATTTTCTCATACAGGTGTGATCTGTGTTTATTTGTGTTTCATCAAGGTCTTTTAGTTCTGCTTTTGACCTTCTGTATCATGTGCTTTCTTCTGTTTGAAGTTTCCATATGCAGGCATATGTTACTACTGTTAAAAATGGTCTTCCAATTTATTTGTCTTTTTTGGTCCTATTTCCCTATTCAAACTGTATCTGCTATGTTTGACATCATATTTCTTACAAAAAGGCTTGAACTTGCTTATCTTATCTAGCTGAGGAATATTCACAACTCAGCTTGTTTCCGACTCCCCCTGAACATGATTACATAATCTATCCTTATTTTATGTTGAGACTGGGTAAATCTTCCTTTTTCTTCTCTAGATTATCCAATAAAGAGAAGAAGTACCTTTTGCTTCTCTATTCATTTTGTTCTTGGTTGGTTCACTTCCTACTCGACTGTTCCTGTTTTTACATCTACTTTCTGTTTTATAGTATTTATTTTCCTGTATTTTCCCTTGTTGATATGCAAGCCAATGCAGCCTACAAGAAGCTGCGTTCTTAAAATATCATTCTGGACATTCTGTTTTTCTAATACACCCAAGAAACAGAATTGTACACAAAACTAACTGTGTGGTCTGGTCCTGCTCTTAGGGAAGTGAAATGGATGAATCTGGACTGTCTAAGTGGTTTGACCAAAACCTACTAGACACTAAGTTGGGAAAAGTTGTGGTGAGCACTAAATGGAGCATTCATTTTGGTAGTTTTGCAGCACTCCTCATCCATTATTTACATTTAGGAGCCATACAAAATTGCAGGTAAAGCCAACAAGAGCAGGATCAAGCATTGGAGTTAGTGTTGCCTATGGTGTCACTGATTCTCTGCAAAAAGCTAACACAATTATTTCTGAGGTAATCTCTTTCTTCTCCGTGCCATTCTTCTTTTTAGTTTTTTAAGTTTGTTATATTACACCTCTTGAAAAGCATTGTTTTTGATGCTGTATTTGATGAAACTGGAAATGGAAGTCCTTTAAATGCTAGGTCGCAGTTTGTATTCAGGCATATATTCAATCAATGAACCATTTTTCATTACTTTGGCAGGGGATTGATGACAAAGTCCTTGTTGAAATTTTCCTTGAAGGAGGTAGTGAATTTACAGCAATTGTCCTTGATGTAGGTTCTGGTTTTGATTGCCAGCCTGTTGTATTATTGCCAACAGAGGTATATAGATACTTTACTCTCTTTTAGTATTAAGTTTATTAGAGGTTTATAAATTCTCAAAAATGACGGTGAAAGCAACTAGTGCCTGGGTTTGAACTTGCATGAGTACAGTAACTGTAGAGTTTCATTGTGCTGAGCTGTTAAATTGCAGAGATATCAGATATCAGATAAATAAATCCAAGAATTAGGAACATCTAACATTTCTGCCAGTTTAAATTGCTATTGTCTGTTGAAGATTGATATTTGAAATGTAAGAAATGATGGGCACCAATTTAATCTATTATATACGCATTGCATAGGAAGATATCTTTAACTGCTTTCTGAATCTGTATGGTTATCATGCCCTTTCACGTCGTCCCTGATTACAGGCAGAAATTGACACAAAATCCTTGCATTGGTATGATGGAAAGCCAAATTTCCTTCAACTTTCTTTTATAAAGGTGATAATTGTCATTTAGCAAAGTGATATTCTTTGGTTTCTCAAAAAAAACGAAAAAGAAAAAACAAAGTGATACTCTTTGGTGGTCCATTATTGGGCTTATAGAGTTGAATTTTGATACTGATCCTTTTCAGCTCTGCAAGTGTGCAAGATTAGGAAATACTTATCTAAAGTGGCTCATCATGTATTTAGTGCGGAACAATTAGTATTCTCACATTTAAGCAATGTTAGAGCAGAAGTTACTGACAGTCTGCCGCTGCTTGCTTTTGCGGGGCTATATGTCGAGGACTTGAACTTCATTAAGTTATCTTGTAGCATAGAGCGCGAAACCTTTTTTGTCAGTTCCCTAATTACTTGTTAACGTTTTCTCATGTACAAAGGATCCAGTGCTGAAAAGATTATTCATACAAAATGTGGTTATTGGAAATAAATTTGTTGAAACTGTGTTCTGCTATTAAATCGGCAAGGAATGACAAGGCTATTTACTATCATCATGGTTGATGTTTTGCTTCATGTAACACCAATTATGAACCACTGCTTATTAAGGATTGTGTAGGTCAATGAGTAGATCCTTATGTTTGATTATCATTAATGAAGGAGTTGAGAGAAAGATTTCTGATGAAATGTAGTCAATAGCTATAGCAATGAATTTCTCAACTTTCTTTATGCTCTATGTGTTTAATGGCCACCATGTTCAGGTGGAGCTGCAATCACACGGCACTGTTGATGTTAGGGAGAAAGACGCTATATTTAACTATCGACGGAAGTATCTCCCTACTCGGCAGGTAGTGTAAATTTTCTGGTTGATGGAATGTGCACCTAAAACTCTAGGGACATGTTTTACTGTTCTTTGTTTCTTTCCTTTTTCCTTTCATTTTTAAGCATAATGATGACATCCTCAATGTGATTGATAATAGCATGGCATTGAAGACATAAGTAAATGCGTTTCATATCTCTTGTTCATTAATTTTACATTCCATAGTCAAGGTTGTTTCTACCCTATATAAACACAACTTTACTAGGTTTTGACAAATATCGAACGATTGGTGATACAAAGGTCCTTTGCTTTTGTTTAATTTGCTGGCATGCTTTTCTGATTTAAATCTCTCATGTCTTATCTCAAAGCTCAAAATGTACTTATAGATTTCTTCTTGCTTATATTAATCTAAACAGCACGGCAATTATTGCAGGTTGCTTATCACACTCCACCTAGATTCTCTGTGGATGTGATTTCAAAGATACGTGAAGGGGCGTCATTACTATTTCAGCAGCTTGGTTTGCGTGATTTTGCTCGAATTGATGGCTGGTTTTTGCCGCGTTCTATGAAAGCTTCCTCTTTTGCAGGAAACAAATTTGGAAGGACTGATTCTGGCACAGTTATATTCACTGATATCAACTTGGTGAGATAGCTTACTGACTGTTCCTGTATTTTCTCATCAGTATTTATGCTTGAACTGTTGTGTACCTTCTTCTCCCCAGATCAGTGGAATGGAGCAAACGAGTTTCTTATTTCAGCAAGCGTCAAAGGTACTCCCAATACTGGTCCTTGGTTTATTGCTGATGAACATTACGTGAAATTTCCAGCCTGCTTCAGTATAGGCCCGTCGATCTATAAATCTTGTGGTGTCATTTTATCTGTAAAACATGTGGTATCATGAAACTTTCCATGCTATAGGTGTCTGTACAGACCATAAGAAAGTCCATTTGGCATGAATTGCCCTTTCCTCTAGAAGAATGTCCATCTGGCGTAAATTTTGTGTGCTCAATATCTTGAATAAAAAAGAAAGTGGTATGCTGTTATGAGGTGTCATCTGGAACAAACCTGTACTATATTATATATGGAAGTTCTGATTTGTGAACAATATCCTATCCTTCCCCCCAATCAAACATGCAAACACTAAAAGAACCCTTAAAAACAAAAGCAGGGGATAATAAAATTCCTTGTGTGAGAACTGGTAGATATACGGTCCATTTGAGTAACTTGATATTTACCGGTATCACAACTTCTAGTGGAGGTATTATACATGTTTCCTATAAATTAGCTAGCTCCATTCTTGTTGAATGTAACGAGTTTGTGCAAATCTTTCCATGTCAGGTTGGATTTTCACACTCAAATATTCTCCGGACCATCATCCAACATGCTTGCTTGCGGTTTCCAGCTCTTTTGTCACATAATATCATATCAAGTCCCTCGAGAAGGAGATCAAAATCTGCATCAGTAACTGAAGCATTTATTAAACAACATAAGAAAGTTTACGTCATCTTTGGTGGTGACACCTCTGAACGACAAGTATCTCTTATGAGCGGAACCAATGTTTGGCTGAATCTAAGAGCATCTGATGATGTAAGTTTTCGTGTCTACCAGACTAATGAATCTTCTATTCTGAACATAATACTGCAACTCGGGGACTGAATCCTTTTTTTTTTGGTAATACGTAAAAGACAATTATTGATTATTGGAATGGAATGGGTCCGAATAGTGTGGAATGGAGGTAGAGGATTCATATAGCTGACCCCGACTAGTTTGGGATTTAGGCATAGTTACATGTATTTTCATATGGTAATTTTTTTTATTCCCACTTTTGTCTCGAGCAACCCTCGCTTGTTGCCTCAGGGACTGATTCTTCAGTTTGTTCAATTATCATTGATTGCTGAATGGCTAACTTTATAGAGGCAAATGACACTACCAGAAGCTTTAGAAATTGTCTTATTTCAGTTAATGAATTATGAGTTGATCATTTCCATTACCCTTAATTCATGGCTTTCTTTACTATGTTTGGGTCAGTCCTCTTGCTCCAGTGTTGCTGAAATTCTCAACGCTGCCATCTTGATTTAATTTGTAGGCTTGGGGGAAAGTAAGTGCTAGAAATTTACATTCAAAATCATGTCCAATTGTCTTCTATCTTACCAGCACTTGAAACTGTCTTTACATTGGTTGGTTGGAGTTCTGATGATCCCTGCGGTTTTCAAGTAGTGTTCAACTGCATATGTATTAATCAATATTCAATTGATTGGTCTGAGGTTATTGACAAAAAAGATGTGTCTAAGGCACTTCATTTCTTTTTGCCCAAGTCACTTCTTTTTTGTCTACAGCTGGTGTTTTATGCAGGCATGGGAAAGAGGGTTCTTAGTTATTAGTTCTGCCATCAAGTGTTGAGATGGCCGAGTTGGTCAGGTGCCAGATTAAGGTTCTGGTCCAAAAGGGCGTGGGTTCAAATCCCACTCTCAACACTAAACTTTACCCCACTTGTGGGATTACACTGGGTTTGTTGTTGTTGTTGTAAATTGGTTGCCATCATTTTATATATGGTACTATAACAAAGATCAGACGTGTTTAGTTAGAAGGAAATGATGGAAAAGATCTCTTGCCTTTTGTAATAGTTAGTAGTTAGTACAACAGTACAACTTCCTTGTATTCTTGTTCATCGATGCTTTCTCTCACTTCTTTAGCAGTTTAATTTGTGATCTTTTTTTTCAGATGTTCACAAATTTATCCTGGCAATACTATGATGTGGCAATTTTGCTGTTTGCAGCTTGAAGTGACGCCGTGCTTGCTTGCCCCTGCAACGTGCTATTCTGATGTTTCAGACTTCGGTAAACATGAAGTAGATAAGAAGTCTAAGACAGTATGGACATTGCCGTAAGTGTATTTGCTATTGCAGTAGACTACAAGTGGATTATGTCTTATGGCCTACTTTACTCATCCTTTTTACTTTTCTGGTCGCAACTGTCAGCTAAACTTCTTTGAACTAGAATCCAACTTAGTTTGTGCTATGGCAACCTTAGGAGGATGTAAGGTTTTCATCCTCCTAGTCTTGAATATTATCTTACTACAAGTCAAACCCTTTTTCTTGGTGTACAGTTATTCCCTTTTGCTGAGACATACTACAGAAGAAGTCCTTGATGCGTGTCTAGAGGCAATTGAACCCAATCGGGCAGCTCTGACATCTCACTTGCGAAACCAGGTTATGGATGATAGGTCTTAGAAAGCTCAGTTGGTTCAACGGGTTTGATATATCTGATGAATTACCGAAGAAATTTTCCCTGGAGCAGTGGGTGAAGCTGGCTAAGGAATCTCAGGCGACTGTTTTCATTGCAGGTCAGTAGATGAGTACATGATTATACCTTTTTGGCAACTGTTAAACCGCCTTAGTATGTGCTACTTTTTTTACATATTTATGTTTGCTTCAGTAATCTGCTACGAAATAAGTAGATAAAATAAAGTGGCATATAGTTCAGCTATATATTCATCCCTGTCAGAAAAGAATAGGTTATAACACTATCAACTTTCATTAGATGTTATCTTTTAATATCTGATAGTAATGGTGCCATCGTGTTCCAATTGACAGTGCATGGGGGCATTGGAGAAGATGGTACACTTCAATCTTTACTAGAGGCCGAAGGGGTTCCCTATACAGGTCTGTACTCTGTATTGGATGTTACATTTGAAAGAAATGAGTGTAAGCCAACTTGTAATCACTAATCTATAGCTGCTCTTCTGACATTCTTATAATGGAAGGTCCGGGCGTCATGGCTTCAAAAACATGTATGGACAAAGTTGCAACCTCTCTTGCTCTAAAACATGTGAGTTGACTAATCAATGTTCTCATTTTAATCGAGAAAGTATCATTTCTTTCTTCACCCCTTGCATTTTGTCCGGTGGATGGAATCAAATATCAGTCAGGTCATCGTCCAATTATGCTATTGTGATTAGAAGTGCTCAGCTAATGTTGCATTATTAGCTACAAAACAAGCATGTCATTGGCCACAGTCAAGATAACATTAAGTAACAGAACATCTCTATGCATAGGCATATTGATATTACTTTCTCCCTTTTTATTACCCTGCACAAGTATTTCAATTAAGCTATTATTTCTAAAGATGAACATTGCTGTTCAGATAAAAGTTTGTTTTGGGTATGACGTACTTAAAGCAATTGAACTTACATGAGAGCACTTTTGCCTCAACCATGTTTTGATTAGTTTAGAAATATTCAGAGCAACAGGTGCTTAGACTACAGCCATAAAAGCTGGACTCCAATGATATTTGTTTAAACGGTAAAGGGTCAAAATTGTCCCTGTACTATCGAATATTATTTAAAATTGCCCTCCGTTATACTATTTGGTCAATTATGTCCCTGCCGTTATACTATTGTTCGAATTTACCCCTAATTTAGACGGCTGGCCACGTGTCACTCGCAAATTCAATTGACCCATCCCTAATTTAAAATACCAGATTCATCTCTTATCTGCCCCGTTACCCGACCCTAAACCCCTCCACCTCCAAAATAACCCACCAGACATGACCCCGCCCCACTCTCTTCCCTCTTCTCTTCTCTTCCCTCACATCACACCAAAACTGCCGGAAATGGCAGCTCACCGGAAAATTCCTCCAGGCAGCACTAACCTCCACTGTACCGACCCTCTATTTGTCTCCCTCTTCTTCTTCTTCTTTTTCTTGTTTCGTCATCCAAACAGCAACCCCGTTCCACCAACCAGCAAACAGAACCGGTGAAACTCGCCGGAAAAATCAGAAGGCCACCACCACCGTCTACCTCTGCTCTCTCTCACTGTTTTCCCTCTTTATTTTTTCAATCACCATGAAAACCGGCAAGATCCATTGTAGATCTTGACCGAAAAGTGGCCAAAATACCACTGCCTCACCCCTCTCCTCCATTTTTTTCTAGTTATTTTCTCTTTCTTCTTTGTAATTTGTTAGATCTAAAAACTTAGGAGGTTCCGGAACTTTTTGAACTTAGCCGGAAAATGGATCCTCGCCAGATTCCACTGAAAATCCTTGAATCTGCTCGTTATTTTTGGATTTCCGGTGACCTTTAGATATATGCTCATGTTAATAAAAAAAATTCCGGTGACTTTTAGAAATCTTCTCGTGTTAATAGAAATCTTTTCGGCCACTGTGCAAAAGTTTGCTTCAGACTTCAGCTAATAAGGAAGCACAATCACGTGATGTACTTGTTCAATTGTCCTCTCAACTTAATCTCATTTTCATTCATTTGTTCAAATAATAATTGCTAGGAACAGCGCCAAAAATTTCTTTTAATGATTGCTTGGAACATCAGAAACCTTCTCGTATTTGGTGGAGTTGTGTTAGTTGGGGGGTTTAGGGTCGGGTGACGGGGCGGATAAGAGATGAATCGGGTATTTTAAATTGGGAATGGGTCAATTGAATTTGAGAGTGACACGTGGCCAGCCGTCTAAATTAGGGGTAGATTCGAACAATAGTATAACGGCAGGGACATAATTGACCAAATAGTATAACAGAGGGCAATTTTAAACAATATTCGATAGTACAGAGACAATTTTTGACCCTTTACCGTTGTTTAAATCATGGATCAGTTGACTGATTTGCTACTCAAGCTCAATATGTCCTGTATTTTAGTGAAAGACCGAGCTTCTATAATTGAGATATATACAACTGAACTGTTACAAAGTAGTAAATAAATGCCAGTTTACCACTATTCAATCCCAGTTGCAACATACATAAGGAAGGTTATTGAAGTGTGTGACCATCTCATCTAAAAGCTTAAGCCATTAGAGAGACAACAACAACAACAACAACAACCCAGTATTAATCCCACTAGTGGGGTCTGGGGAGGGTAGTGTGTACGCAGACCTTACCCCTACCCTAGGGTAAAGAGGTTGTTTCCGATAGACCCTCGGCTCCCTCCCTCCAAGAACTCCCCACCTTGCTCTTGGGGTGACTCGAACTCACAACCTCTTGGTTGGAAGTGGAGGGTGCTCACAACTAGAGAGAGTACACTTTTATTAACTTAATTATGTCTTCAACACGCTCCCTCACGTGCGTGCTTGATTCTTTTTGATGAGCCAAGTACGTAGAAATTCTTTTTGATATTGGGTGGCGGGTGAGACTCGAACCTAGGACCTTTGCCTGCTCTGATACCATGTTGAAGTGTGTGACCATCTCATATAAAAGCTTAAGCTATTACAGAGAGTACACTTTTATTTACTTTATTATGTCTTTAACAAAAGTTACCCACACTTCATAAAGGAGTATATACTGGGGGTTGAAACCAAGACTTTAAAACCAAGGGCCTCGCCACTTAGGCTAGGCTTCATGCTCGAGTTATTTCTAATTAATTCGATATCTCTAATTTGAAACTTCTTCCACATGGGCTTCATCTGCATGCTCCAGTGTAGTCCACAAACTGATTTTGCATGAACACCTATTAATGTCTATCCCTTGACAAGCATAAAAACTCTTTCTCTGGACAGCTGACAGACTTTGGAGTCCTTACAATAAATAAAGATGTGAGGAAGAAAGACGATCTGCTGAGAATGCGCATATCTGATCTCTGGCGTGAGTTGAAGTCAAAGCTTCACTGTGACACTTTATGTGTTAAACCAGCCAGAGATGGTTGCTCAACTGGTGTGGCCAGATTGTGGTAGTCTTTTGTTCCTCTTCAATTCTGTTATACCTAAATCATATTAGATGCAAATCTAAGAAAATGCTTCTTGCTAAATTAACACTCTGCCTTATGCAGCTGTGAGGGGGACCTTGCCTTTTACATAAACGCACTTCAGGATTGCCTACCTCGTATTCCTCCTAACAGCCTATCAAAGGTATATGTGGACTTCTCTGTTATTGCTCCTCATCTACAAAGCTTTTTCTCAAAGTCACCGGTAGTATTTATTCTCCAAAGCATTGTAATCAGAGTCCTTCAGTTCACAGTGTGTTCGATAGGACTGTGCTTGCTTTCATTATTTTGTAGCTGATAGACCACAGGTTTGCCATGTGCTGCTTTCTCTTAACCTGAATCATTTCTGGAAGTAGTCCTTTCATGATATAATTAATACCAGCAGCTGTAAGTATCATAAAAAGAGAACATGCTTAAGAGATTGGTATTGAGGTAGGTATAGGCCTGTAGTTGCAAAGTTAAAAAAAAAAGATATATACTTGCATGACTCCACAAAAATTTTAATTTCAGCATGTATTGTGTAAGCATATAGCCGGTTTTCCATTTCAGACAAAATGGGAAAATATCATATTTGTAGCTGAACCGCCTTATAAGGTAAAGTAATTCGAGCAATCTGCTGCAGTGATCATAAATTCTGTACTTGGCTTGTTGGAAATAAAACATGCCATCATGGTGTTGACGATTCAGACAAGGAATTAGGTGTATTTGCTGGATGAATATTACAAGTTGTTTGCTTATTAAATTGGATGACAATTACAACTTTTGACGCTAAATTCATAAAGTAGAACATAGATAAATTTTGAGCAGTTACATCCTGTTGCTCAATGTATAATGAGATTTTAGACCTGACACACATATATGGCTCTAAATTTTCCATAAACTGCTGTCTTCAAGGAGGCTCAAAACAGTACAAAAGGCTCTTAATCAAGTTACTCGAACTACAAACTAAACCTTTTATCAAAGGTCAAGACATTAGTCCTGTCTGGCTATAGCTGTCAATTCTGTCACTATATTTCTGCTTTTCAATTTTCTAGCTTTTTAGTTTTCCAGCTGTTCTGTGAACTTCTCCCACTACTGGTTATCCTTCTCATGTGAAATCTTTATTGCTTGCTTGGCTCTATTTTATGTAATTTATTTCTCAGCAATTACCAATCTGTAATACTTTTAGCTTTGAACACCGGATCATATGATTCTAAGGATCCCTAAGATTATATTGTATAATATATATTTCTTGGTATCTTATACAGGCACATGGAATGATTGAGATGCCAAACCCTCCTCCAGAGCTCGTAATATTCGAACCTTTTGTTGAGACTGATGAGATAGTTGTTGCATCTAAATCCCGAAACGAGAGTGCACACAATTTGCTCTGGAAAGGGGATAGTAGATGGGTAGAGGTCACCGTTGGTGTTGTAGGAAAACGTGGATCAATGCATTCATTGACTCCTAGTGTAACTGTGAAAGAATCTGGAGGCATATTATCACTGGAGGAGAAATTCCAAGGTATCTCTTCATTGATATCACATTTTCTAGTGTAGGTCATTCTATCGCTTCTGGTTATTTGGATATGCCTGTTGCAAGATGTAACCACAATTCTGTACTTGTAGCAAAAGATAAAAGAAAAGACAGCAGGTAGATGGTCTTGTCCCTATCATCTAGTTATATCGTTTTTTCCTTAGTCATAGGTTCGTTGAGTAGAGCTTAGTGATTTTAGTTGAAACCATTAACTAATAAGCATTTTCTTGGGATACTGTGGATTCTTTCCTGTCAAATGATGACTAAGACATTACATGGTTCTGTCTATTTAAGTTTTAGGGCACACCTTGTACCTTAAAATTCATGTGTCTGCAGGTGGAACTGGCATCAATCTGACTCCACCGCCATCATCTATTATGAGGTTTGTCATGAAGATTATTCATTTCTACCTTAAAGTAGTTCTTTACCAAGCCAGAAATTGTTCTTTGCAAAATAAACTTTTCTGGGTCTCAAAATTACCTACATATTTCTCACAATATTTCTTTTTTCTTCTCAATCAGTAGTTCCGCCTTGGAAAGGTGTAAAAAGCATATTGAACTTATTGCAAACACTCTACAATTAGAAGGATTTTCACGTATTGATGCATTTGTTCATGCTGACACTGGTGAGGTATGTTACTGTGGAGATTCTTCGAATTGATTGAAAAATACTTTATAATGTCATTAAGGAATGGTCTCTTTTCCAGCAAGTTGCAGTTCATTATGTGCCTCTCGAGATATTGTGACATACTTGGTATGTTTAATTCTCTGAGTGCACAGAAAACCACGGTGAAGAGTTTGTTATGTGATTTAGAAAGCTGGAGTACACTAAACATTTCAAAGTATTCAGCGTGTTTGTAGGTCTCTTTTCTATGTACCTTAGAACCAATTTGTTTTGCAGCCGATAAGTTTATATTGAGTGGTCGAATACTCTGTCCCACGTTGCTCGTTTGAGGTTGAATTAGGGCCAAACTGAACATTTTAGAGGCAATATTTTCTGTCAATTAATTCAGTGTTCCCGAGTAGAACTTGATGAATCAAAATCTAAAAACGGATTTCTGCAAACTGCAACACCTACATTTCATACAATTGATTGAACATTTTCTACGGCAAATCAAACTAAAGGTGAAATTAGGAAAGGGATATGCAGATAACAATTTGCAGATCCATTATGAGATTTAATTGGAGTTGTCATTGATCTGTGGTTACAGGTGTTGATTATAGAAGTGAATACAGTTCCTGGAATGACTCCTTCCACTGTCTTGATTCATCAGGTGACATATTTGCTGCTACTTCAACGATTACATAGTTTTGCAATTTGGAACATAAGTCTATTCCATTTAAACAAAAGAACTCTATAAAAATTTAAAATTAGTGAGCAATGCAAATATTACATGCAAGTTCACTTCTGAAGAGATGGTGGAACCCCTAAATCTGCTGAAAAATAAGTACCCTAAGCTTTAACCATTGTTATTAAGGTGTTTATTGTATCTAGGCACTTGCAGAGCAACCTCCCCTGTATCCACAGCAGTTCTTTCGCACGTTGCTTGATCTGGCATCGGAGAGATCCATGTGAAGAGTTCAGGGTGTGCATGGCTTTATTTCCTTGTTTGTATCTGTTTTCCATCCATCCATTTCTTTTCCATGCTTTGGAAGTATGCCAATTCAAGGCTGTTTGTAAAATGGAGTGAAGGGGAACCTTTCCAGGATTGTGTTGTGTACCAAGTGTACATGTTGAACTACACCAAATGCAGATCTCCCCTCTTGTTCTTCTAATAATCTGATGGTTGTTTTATATTTCCACTGTGTAATCTGTCTTGTTTTTATTTTGGGCTTATCACTTTTAGCCCTCTCCAGAAACTACTTACATTCGGTAGCCGAAAAAGTGTATATAACATGCAGAATGTACATATATACAAAAAATATACATTTTTCGGCTATTATTTTGAAAGCGGCTATACAATGTCATTTTCACGTGTAATGTTTGTTTCCCGTCTCAATGTGGCTTAATCTTCTATTTTTTTTCATTTCCACTAGGCTTCAATGGTTACAATTTTCCTTCAAAAATTATAGTCGAATTCTTTCTATATTATAGTTGTGCATTTTTGAATTTAGGCTATGTGTCAGTTTGGACATCTGTCCTTTATCATTTCCAACTATTCCTTTACATTCTCAAACATCTTTAAGCATTCACACCTTCAAACATATACTTGTGCAACTTAAGACATGGAAGTGAATTAGAAATTTAGTGAACACATACAGGTGCAACTTATGGTTCAATTATTTTCCAAACTTGAGTTCAAAATTTAGTTCTCGGCTCTCGTTAGTTTTAAGAAAAGCA
The DNA here is from genome assembly GCF_000715075.1 of Nicotiana tabacum. Lineage (NCBI taxonomy): Eukaryota > Viridiplantae > Streptophyta > Magnoliopsida > Solanales > Solanaceae > Nicotiana > Nicotiana tabacum. Next base: position 87,766,972 of record NC_134103.1, read on the forward strand.
AACTACAGAAGTCTTTCTGATGCAATTATGCAAGAAAATAAAAATGGAAGTTTCTCCAAGATCAAAGACGAGGGCTAAGAAAAACAAATTGAAGGAATAGCAGGTTAGTAAGATATTAAAGAGAATATTGAAAATCGTATCGTTATCTATAGAATAAAATGTAGTTAGACCTTGTCTAAAATATTGAGCTGCAATCAAGAACCAAAAAGAAATCATCCTCCCCTTCGCAAAATAAATATATAAATAGATAAAGCAGAAGAATAAAAGAAATAAACAACATACACAATATATATGTGTGTATATATCCTTCTTTTCAATATTTCATCTTGTGGTTCAAGTTTAAAGCATATTTTTTAATTTAATATTTCCATCTCTTACCGCGTAGGGAAGAGCTGTTAGGCTTCTTGAATGGGCTAACGATATTAAAATTTTCTTTGCGGAATCTCATAATGCTTCATTTAATGTTTGGAAAATCAAGTTATTCTTCAATTTGAAAAATTTAAGATATTCTACTATCTTTAGATTCCATGCAAAAACCATTGAACAAGACTGAATAGGACCCCATAAGAGATTCCCTTCCATTCACTTTAATTTGATTTTTTAGTTTTTTTGGTCAATAATATTTGATTTTTTCATATATCAAGATGTAATTAACTTTTTTTATTTTAAAGTTGCCTTTGAAATAGTTTCGAAGTATCTGTTATATTTCCAATGAATAAATTAAAGAGATAGTAAAGGTTAATATGAATAATTTCATTGTTAATTTATGTAGAAGATCGATTATTTAATATGTGTGAAAATAATCAAAAAATCAATTAAAGTGGATCGAAGGGAGTGATTTTTTCAGCTATAAAACTTGAGTTCGTATAATAAATCACTTTTAAAATACAATTATTTAACCTTGTAAAGATTGTTGTAAAGTGTCTATGCCAATATATATGTAAAAATTGCATGGGCGCCCTATTTGGTCGCCCCTTTTTAACTTATATCCGTTTTTTTTTTCGTTTGCATCCGTACTCATTTTTTTGTTAAAAGCGTTTTAAAAGCTTATTTTGCCCCGTTTTAATAAAAGACTATTGACAAAACTGTAGACTGCAGCGCAAAACTTCAGCATGTTTTGGTATGAAATTTTAGTAAACGAACTAAATAACTTCAGCATGCATTAGAAAAAACTAATTTGAAAATTACATACTGCAAGACAAAAACTTAAGCATGTTTAGTCTGAAATTTTAACAAATGAACTAAAAAACTTCAGCTTGTTTAGACTGAAGTTTCGGATAAAACTCATGACAAAACTGTAGACTGCATGACAAAACTTCAGCATATTTTGGTATGAAATTTTAGCAAATGAACTAAATAACTTCAGCATACATTAGCAAAAACTTATTAGAAAATTATATACTGCAAGACAAAAACTTAAGCATGTTTAGTCTAAAGTTTTAGTGTAACGACCCGACCGGTCGTTTTGAGCATTTACATTTCGCTCGGTTGTTTGAGGGCATGAGTAGCTCTGTATGATGTATTTTGACTTGTGTGAATCATCGAGTTTGACTTTCAGGTTATTCGGAATCGAATTGGAAGAAAGAATTTCATTGTTGAAACTTAAGTTGGAAAAGTTGACAGGATATTCACTTATATGTAAACAACCTCGAAATTAAATTCTGATGATTCCAATAGCTCTGTATGGTGATATTGGACTTAGGAGCGTGTCCGGAAAATTTTTTGGAGGTCCGTAGTGGAATTAGGCTTGAAATGACGAAAGTTGAATTTTTGAAAAGTTTGACCGGGGAGTTGACTTTTTGATATCGGGGTCGGATTCCGATTCCAAAAGTTGGAACAGGTCCGTAAAGTTGAATGTGACTTGTGTGCAAAATTTTAGGTCAATCGGACGTGATTTGATAGGTTTTGGCGTCGTTTGTAGAATTTAGAAATTTTAAAGTTTCTTAGGCTTGAATCCGTGTGTAGTTTGTATTTTTTATGTTGTTGGAGGTGATTTGAAGATTCGATTAAGTTCGTATGATATTATAAGACTTGTTGGTATGTTTGGTTGACGTCCCAAGGGGGCTTGGGTTGATTTCGGGTGGTTAACGGACTTGGAATGTGATTTGAGAACTTGCTGAAGTCTGAGAACTGCTGGTGTCACCGCACATGCGGAGAGGGGACCGCAGATGCGATGCCGCAGGTGCGGCAGGTTAAGCGCAGGTGCGGAAAGGGTGGAGACCAGCAGGGGTCGCAGGTGCGATGGTTTCTCCGCACCTGCGATAGCGCAGATGCGGACCATGGGTCGCACGAGCGGAGGCAGCCGGAGTTAGTCATTTTCGCAGGTGCACCCAGATGTTTCGCACTAGCAGGCGCGCAGGTGCGAGCCCAGGCTCTATAGGTGCGGAAGTGCCTAGGCAGAACCTATATCAGCGGGGTCCGAGATTTTTGGCTTCATTTCATCATTTTGAGCTCGGATTTTAGAGATTTTGAGAGAGCTTTTCAAGTGGGATTCTTGAGGTAAGTTCCTTGTCTTTATTTTTCTTCAATAATTATGTTTCCCCACTGATTTTCCACCTAGATGATGTGTTTTTGAGGTGTAAATTGGGGATTTGAGGCTAGGGACTTGGAGAGTTGGTTTTGAGGATTTGAATGACCAATTGGTGTCGGATTTTGATGAATTTGGTATGGTTGGACTCGTGAGTGAATGAACTTTTAGATTTTGTGACTTTTGTTGGATTTCAAGACGTGGGCCCGGGGGTCGGGTTTGGGCCGATTTCAGACTTTAGCTATAATTTCATATTTGTCTCATGGAATTAATTCCTTTAGCCTATATTGATTGTATTGAATTGCTTGTGGCTAGATTCGGGACGTTTGGAGATGGATTTGAGTTGTTTTTGGTTAGTTTTGAGCCGTTCGGAGGTCGGAACGTGCGGGATGGCATTTTTGGAGCATCGCTTGGCTTGCTCAGCATTGGTATTGGCTTGTTCGAGGTGAGTAACTCTTCTAATCTTGGAGTTGATGGTATGAACCTTGAATACATATATTATGTGAATTGTTGGGAGGTGACGCACATGCTAGGTGACGGGCGTGTGGGCGTGCACTATGAAAATTATGACATAATTGTTTCCGTGGAATTTTATAATAAAATAATCTTGGCATTTTCCTCGTATTGTCATATGTTAAAGGAATTTGAGATGAGAATCATATTAAAAATCATGTTGAGGCTATGTGCCAGTACTATTGGGACCCACAGAGGTCATATTGCTGTGAATTATTTATTTTAAATTGAAAATTTATACTCAGTCATATTCATGTCATTACATATCATATCTCAGTCTATGTTATTATTTATTGATACATCATATCATCATTTTTGGTCTATTTTCATGACATTGTGAGCCCATGAGAGAGAGACTGGAGAGATTGATGACTAAGTGAAGGCGAGGGCCTGATTGTGAGGATTATAATATGGATCAGGGTTGCTCGCCTGCAGCAGGCCTTATAGGATTTATTATAGCACGTGAGTTGTCCGTGCGGATCCAGATATTATTATAGCACGTGAGTTATCCGTGCAGCACGTGAGTTGTCCGTGCAGATTATAGCGCTTAGGCTGAAGGAGCTCCTCCGGAGTCTGAACACCCCCAGTGAGCGCAGGTACCTACTAAGTGCGAGTGCCGAGTGCGAGTGCTGAGTGATTGGGAGGACTGAGTGACTGGGAGGACTGAGTGAAATGATACTCTGAGAGTATGCATATGATTTTATCACTGAGTTGCATCGCATTGACATGCACACATGACATACAGGCATAGAGATATATTTTTTCTCATACTGTACAGTATCACATCATTCATGATTTTCTCACACATGTTGACAGATGGGCATAGTGATGCATTTGTGTTTACACGGGTTATTTGGAAAGAAAATGAAACATCTCATTTATTATTGAAAGGATTTTGGGAAAATTATTATTTTCAAACTTATTCATATTTTTGGCAACTTTGGTAAACGATTTTGGGTTTCACTGATGTACTTGAAAGGAACTATTTTTGGAAACCATGATTTAGCTGAGCATTTTACCTCTGAATTACTTCTTGTATTAGTTGCTTTATGTTGTTATGGACTGTGGTGGACTATTGGTTTTGGACCCGACCTTGGTAAAAACTCGTCACTGCTTTCAACCTAAGGTTAGGTTTGTTACTTACTCAGTACATGGGGTTGGTTGTACTGATACTACTATTCTGTACACTACTTGCAAATGTTGGCTGTTGTTGTTGCTGTACTCGATGCTTGCCGGATTTGAAGATGTACCTGCGCTCCTATTGTAGCTGCCTTTTGTTCATGGTAGCCTTAGATTCATAAAACTCTGTTTATGTACTTTTCAAACAGATGATGTATTTATTTCATACCAGCTTTGTATACTCTATTCTTATAAGCTTATGATTTGTACTACCAGTTCTTGGGAAATGTATAAGATTGAGATTTTTCTTTACTTAAACTACTTTAATAATTGTTAATGGAATTGGATAGTTAATAATTGACTTACCTAGCGGGTTGGGTTAGGTGTCATCATGACTAGTTGGATTTTGAGTCATGACAAGGTGGTGTCAGAGCTCTAGGTTCATAGGTTCTACAAGTCATGAGCAAGTGTCTAGTAGAGTCTTGGGGATCGGTATGATGACATCCATACCTATCTTCGAGAGGCTATAGGACATTTAGGATATACTTCCCATCTTTCTTTCCTTATCGTGCGGCATTGATTCAACTCGAAGCATAACTCTTTGAATTCCTTCTACGCATTCATATGTGCACATGAGCGCTCGGTATCGGCTATGTGCCGGCGGCTTGTGATTCTATGGTTGAGGTGCGAGATGTGATTTTGGCGTGCTGATGATGGGCCAGTCTGGAGGACTTGAGGCCGGGTTTTGACGGTAGATTGAGCATGGAGATTTCGATTGTGTGAGCACGTGCTTTTGGGACTTATAGGTCCGTTGGTGTCCCTATTGGTGGAATTTGTGATTGGATGACTATGTGGTGAGTATGATTTAACTGCGAGATGTGTTCAGATTGTTCGAATGCGACGAGAAGAGTTTACTTGAGATGTAGCAAGGACTATGGGGTGTCTGATTTCTGTCTTGATTTGGCGTATGGTGGTGAGTTATGGGTGTGTTGAGGGATCTCTCATGTTGTTTAGTTATGGAGTGAAGTAGATTCTCATGTCTTATTGATGAGTTCATAATCGAGAAGATTAAGTGATTGCCCGTGGGACCCACATCTCAGAATCGGGTAAAAGTCATAAAATACGAAAGCATGTTCACTCACGAGTCTAACCATATCAAATTTACTAAAAATTCGACCACAAATCCCCTTCAAAACTCGAAATATTTGTTGACGAAGTTCTTCCAATTTTTTTCCAATTTCAACCCCAAAAATCCGAAATTAAAGAGGAAATTAATGATAGATTAGTGGGATATAACCATAAAGGAGTTAAGAATCGTTACCCAATCGATATCTCTAAAAATCTCTCAAAATCTCGTCCAAATCCGAGCTCCTTACTTTGCTGCCCCAGAAATTAATCTATGCGATCGCGTAAAACACCACGCGAATGCGATGCTCTGGCTCCCCTACGCATGCGATCGCGAACATCCACATGCGTTCGCGATGAGCAAAGAGCGTGGTCCAGCTTTGGTACGCTTAACCCTACGCGATCGCGACCCTGTCTCTGCGTTCACGAAGCACCACCTCACATCACTACGCGTTCGCATGCCTATGCCCGCGAACGCGAAGAACAATTCCATCCTCTGCCCAGCTAAGCCTACGCGATCGCGGATCATCCCACGCGATCGCGTATAAGGAAACCAAAACTCAGACACCAGAAAACTTCAGCAACCTCTTAAGTCCAAAAATCGATCCGTTGGGCGTCCGAAACTCATCCGAGCCCCCCCGGGACCTCGACCAAATATACCAATCAATCCTAAAACACCATACGAACTTAGTCGAGCTCTCAAATCACATCAAACAACGTTAAAATCACGAATCACCCTCCAATTCAAACTTAATGAACTTGAAACTTCAAAATTCTATAACCGATGCCGAAACCTATCAAATCACGTCCGATTGACCTAAAATTTTGCGCACAAGTCATAATCAACATTACGGACCTACTCCAACTTCCAAAATTGGAAAATGACTCCGATATCAAAAATTTCACTACCGGCCCAAAACTCCAAAAATTTGACTTTCACCATTTCAAGCCTAAATGAGCTACGGACCTCCAAAACACAATCTGGACACGCCCCTAAACCCAAAATCCTAATAGAGCTAACAGAACCGACGAAATTCCATTACGGAGTCGTCTTCACACAGTTACGACTACAATTCAAATCCTAAGGCTTAAGCTCTCATTTAGGGACTAAGTGTCCCAAAACACTCCGAAACTCAAAACCAATCATCCCGGCAAGTCACAGTAGCATAAATAGATATGGGAAAAGCAGTTATTAGGGGTTCGGGGCTCTAACTCTCAAAATGACCGTACGGTTTGTTACATCCTCCCCCTCTTAAAATAATTATTCGTCCTCGAACGAGCATAGAGACATACCTGAAGTGGTGAAAAGATGAGGATAACGGCTGCGCATATCCTGCTCGGTCTCCCAAGTCGCCTCCTCGACCGGTTGTCCCCTCCAATGAACCTTCACGGAAGCAATGTTCTTTGATCTTAGCTTTCTGACCTACTTGTATAAAATAGCCACTGGCTCCTCAATATAAGATAGATCCTTGTCCAATTGAACTGAGCTGAAATCCAGCACATGGGACGGATCACCGTGATACTTCTGGAGTATAGAAACATGGAATACCGGATGAACTCCTGCTAGACTGGGAGGTAAGTCAAGCTCATAAGCAACCTCCCCAACTCGACGCAACACCTCAAATGTACCAATGAACCTTGGGCTCAGCTTGCCCTTCTTTCCAAACCTCATAACGCCCTTCATAGGCGAAACCCGGAGCAAGACTCACTCCCCAACCATGAATGCCACATCGCGAACCTTCCTGTCCGCATAACTCTTCTGTCTGGACTGGGCTGTGCGAAGTCTATCCTGAATCACCTTCACTTTTTCCAAGGCATCCTGAACCAAGTCCATACCCAATAATCTGGCCTCGCCGGGTTCGAACCAACCCACTGGGGACCGACACCGCCTACCGTACAGAGCCTCATACAGTGCCATCTGAATGCTGGACTGATAACTGTTGTTATAAGCAAACTCCGCAAGTGGCAAGAACTGGTCCCAAGCACCCCCAAAATCTATCACACATGCACGAAGCATATCCTCTAATATCCGAATAGTGCGCTCGGACTACCCGTCCATCTGAGGGTAAAATGTTGTGCTCAACTCAACTCGAGTACCCAACTCATGTTGTACAGCTCTCCAGAACTGTGATGTAAACTGCGTACCCGGTCAGATATAATTGATACCGGTACGCCATGAAGCCTGACGATCTCACAGATGTAGATTCGAGCTAGATGCTCGGAACAGTGTTTAAAAAAGTGCTTGCTTCCTCGCTTTAAGAGAGAAGCGAGGCGAAGCGTGAAGGGCAGTGCTTCAGCAAGGTGAAGCGACTCAGGTAAGTAAAAGCGACCACTTCTCTATAAAAAGCGAGAAGCGAGGAAAGCGAAAAATCGTCTACTTCTCTGTTTTAAAATACCCAACCCGTTTTAAACACTGGTCTGGACTTCTTCAACAACAGCGACTAGGGTTCTTCAACTTCCAACAGTATCGACTTCTTCTTCTTCATCTACTTCTGATTTCTAAAAGAATCTCAAAGCAACAACTAGGTTTGTTTCTTCTTCAACTTCAAGTTCAAGACTTCAACAGGTATGTTCTGAACTTCTGATTTTCATTCTTCTTCATCTTCTTCTTATTTTTCTTTTTCTTTCTAAACATCCAAAAAGCGGCGAAATGCTGGCGAATTTTTTCTAGAAAATTACTGCCCAATCTTTCCAGTTTTTGACAGAGAATTCCTCTAATTTTTTATATCCTTTATTCTTAGTTCTTATTGCCTTTATTATGTGTTATGTAGTTGTTCTTTTAATGACTCCAAAAGAAGATAGGAAAGACCCGGCTTGGGCTTACTCTAAAAGAGTTTGCGAGACCAACAAGATGGCAATTAGATGTCTTTTTTGTGACAAGATTTCAAATGGGGGAATCTATCGTCAAAAAATGCATCTAATCGGTGGTGATCCAAATGTCGCATCTTGTCCTAAAGTTCCGTCGCATGTGAAGGAAGATTTGAAAGCATTCCTTAAAAAAAAGAGTTAAAGACTTAAATGATTCATGAACAAGAACTGTATAATCTTGATGACGATGATGAAACAGAAGAAGGTGACGATGCTTCGCCGCTTCCACCAAAATCACAAAAACAAAGAAGGATGCAACCAATGTCTTCTAGTTGTGGATCTACTGGCAAGACGAAAGGTCCTATGGATTGTTACTTCCAGCAAAAATATGGAGATAAGGAAACAAAAAGTGGTAATCCTCAAATTGATGCCAAAGCGATTTTGAGGGATCATGCAGTTACAATGTTTGCGCGGTGGATGTATGATGCTGGTCTTCCTTTTAATTGTGTTAATTATACTGACATTTTTTCTGCTTTTATTGAGGTCGTAGGCCAATATGGTCCAGGAATGAAGCCTCTAACTTATCATGAGGTTAGAGGGCCATATCTAAAAAATGAGGTGGCAGAGGTGAACAAAATTGTGGAGGAGCACAAAGTAGAATGGAACAAGTTTGGTTGTTCCATTATGATGGATAAGTGGACGGCAAGAAATGGAAAAATGATCATCAATATCTTGGTGAATTCTCCTAAGGGAAGCCTGTTTCTTGAGTCCGTTGATGCAAGCGACTCTTCGACTGATTCAGCCAAAATGTACTCCTTGTTCAAGAGTACAATTGACTCTATTGGAGCAGAAAATATTGTTCAAGTTGTCAGGGACAACTCCAGTGAAAATGTTAAAGCTGGCGATTTGATGTTTGTTGGGTACCCGCATATTTATTGGACTTAGTGTGCAGCACATTCCATTAATTTGATCTTCGGTGACATTTTCAAGGAAAGACCTTTCAGTTCAGTCTTTAATCAGGCAATTAGAGTGCATTCCTATATTGTTCAAAGGCCTTTGTTATTGAATATGATGAAGAGATTCACTAAACAAAGAAGCTTGGTGAAACCTGCAAAGACAAGATTTGCTACTATTTTCTTGACTTTGCATAGGATGTATGAGCAAAAAAGCAATTTGAAGAAGTTGTTTGTTTCAGATGAGTACACTAACAGTGCCTATGGAAGGGAAGCTCGAGGGAGAGAACCTGCAGATATTATACTTTCTCTTTCATTCTGGAACAATGTGGTTCATGCATTGAAGATTGGTGGTCCTTTAGTTAAAGTGCTTCGTTTGGTGGATGGGGAGCAAAGGCCACCAATAGGCTACCTGTACGAAGCAATGGATAGGGCAAAAGAGGCTATTCAAGCCTCTTTTAGTGATCAAACAAAATACAAAAGAGTATTTGAGATCATAGATAAAAGGTGGGAAAGTAAGCTTCATAGCCCTTTGCATGCATCTGGACTTGTTTTGAACCCGGAACTGTTTTATGACAATGAAGAGAGGATTCTATGAGATAAACCTTTGTGTAATGGATACTATGAATGTATTGAGAAGTTGATACCTGAAGAATCAGTTCAAGATAAAATAACAGAGCAATTTAGTATTTATAGGAATGCTGAGCAACGTTTTGGAAAAAACATGGCGATTAGACAAAGAAAGACGAAGTCACCAGGTGAGCGAGTGTTTATATGTTGTTTTATAGTTAATAAGTTATTTCTTTATCAATATTATATTTTGAAAATTTGTTCTACTTCTACAGTTGAATGGTGGAAGCAATATGGCCATTCCACTCCAGATTTACAAAAGTTTGCCATCAAGGTTCTAAGTCTAACATATAGCTCATCCGGGTGTGAAGGAATTGGAGCATGTTTGAACATGTAAGAACTAAGAAGAAAGATTTATTATATTGAGATAATTAAATTATATCTCAATTGTCCTAATCTTATTAATTACTTATTATTTGCATATTCATACCAAAAAGAGGAACAAACTAACCTTGAAGCGTCTCAATGATCTAGTATTCATTAAGTACAATAGAACATTGAGGAGTCGTTACATCGCTCGCAATGTAATTGATCCAATTAGTTTGGACAACATCGATGATGCTAATGAATGGCTAACTGGAGTCCCGGAAGATCATGCCGATGAATAAGTATTTGAGGAAACTTCTGATTTCACTTGGGGTGATGTTACAGAGGCGCGTGGAATTGGGGAGAGGATTTATGGTTTGAGGGGGAGTACCTCAACTTCAAGTTCACAGAGGAAGGGAAAAAAGGCAGCTACTTTGTCCCTAGTTGATGAAGAAGAAGAAGTTGAAGAAGATGACGAGCAATATAATAATGATAGTGGATTACAAGAATTTGAAAATCTTGTAGAAGAATAGGATGCTCATTTTGTGCTTTAATTGATGCTATTATTTAGTTTTTACATTGAATTATTGAACATTTGCTTACAATTACATATGTTGTCTATGCAGTATTTTTTTTTAAAATTTCGCTTCACTTCAAAAAAGCGAGCTCTTCGTTTCTCGCTTCTCGCTTTAAGCGAAATGGGAGTTGTCGCTTTTTCTCGCTTCACGCTCTTCTTAACACTGGCTCAAAAGAATAGGTAGTCTTCATAGGAATGAAATGAGTTGACTTGGTCAGCCTGTCCACAATTACCCAAACTGCATCTAACTTCCGCTGAGTCCGTGGGAGACCAACAACGAAGTCCATAGTGATCCGCTCCCATTTTCACTCCGGAATCTCTATCTTCTGAAGCAACCCACTCGGTCGCTGATGCTCATACTTCACCTGCTAGAAATTTAGACATCTAGCCACATACTCTTCTATGTCTTTCTTCATCCTCCTCCACCAATAATGCTGCCTCAAGTCCTGATACATCTTCGCGGCACCTGGATGAATGGAATACCGTGAGCTGTGATCCTCCTGAAGAATCAACTCATGCAAACCATCTACATTGGGCACACATAGCCTGCCATGCATCCTCAATATACCATCATCTCCAATAGTAACCTCCTTAGCATCACCGTGCTGGACCGTGTCCTTAAGGACAAGCAGATGGGGGTCATCGTACTGGCGCTCCCTGATACAATCATAAAGAGAAGATCGAGAGACCACACAAGCCAATACTCGACTCGGCTAAAAAATATCCAATCTCACAAACTGGCTGGCTAAGGCCTGAACATCCAACGCCAATGGCCTCTCTGCTGCTGGTAGATATGCTAAACTCCCCAAACTCTATGTCCGGTGACTCAAAGCATCGGCCACCACATTGGCCTTCCCAGGGTGGTACAAAATAGTGATATCATAATCCTTAAGTAGCTCCAACCACCTCCGCTGACGTAAATTAAGATCTTTTTGCTTAAACAGATGCTGTAAACTCCGATGATCGGTGTAAATCTCACAGGGAACACCGTACAAATAATGTCGCCATATCTTCAAGGCATGAACAATAGCTGCTAACTCAAGGTCGTGGACATGATAGTTATTTTTGTGCACCTTCAGTTGTCTGGACGTGTAGGCAATCACCCTACCGTCCTGCATTAACACCGCGCCGAGACCAATCTGCGATGCATCACAATATACAGTATAAGACCCCGAACCTGTAGGTAATACCAATACTAGGGCTGTAGTCAAAGCTGTCTTGAGCTTCTGAAAGCTCTCCTCACATTCCTCTGTCCACCTGAACGGAGCACCCTTCTGGTCAGCCTGGTCATAGGTGCTGCAATAGATGAGAATCCCTCTACAAAGCGTCGGTAATACCCCGCCAAACCAAGAAAACTCCGAATCTCTATAGCTGAGGACGGCCTGGGCCAACTCTGCACTGCTTCAATCTTCTTCGGATCCACCTGGATCCCCTCACTCGATACTATATGACCCAAGAATGCCACTGAGTCTAGCCAAAACTCACACTTTGAAAATTTTGCATATAACTTCTTTTCTCTCAAGGTCTGAAGTGCAGTCCTCAGGTGTTGCTCATGATCCTCCCGACTCCGGGAGTATACCAGAATGTCGTCAATAAACACAATGATGAATGTGTCAAGATAAGGCCGGAACACACTGTGCATCAAGTGCATAAAAGTTGCTGGGGCATTGGTCAGTCCAAAAGACATAACAAGAAACTCATAGTGACCATATCTGGTCCTGAAAGCAGTCTTCGGGATATCCGGCTCCCGAATCTTCAACTGATGATAACCTGAACGTAAGTCAATCTTGGAAAACACTCTGGCACCCTATAACTGGTCAAATAAGTCATCAATATGAGGCAATGGATACCTGTTCTTCACTGTGACTTTGTTCAACTAGCGGTAATCAATACACATCCACATAGAACCATCCTTCTTCTTCACAAATAAGACAGGAGCACCCCAAGGTGACACACTGGGCCGAATGAAGCCTTTATCAAGCAATTCTTGTAACTGTTCTTTCAACTCCTTCAATTCAGGAAGAGCCATATGATATAGAGGAATAGAGATGGGATGAGTGCCTGGCAACAAATCAATGCCAAAATCAATATCTCTGTCGGGCGGCATGCCCGGAAGATCAGCTGGAAACACATCTGGAAAGTTCCTCACTACTGGAACTGACTCAACTGTAGGGGTATCAATACAGACATCTCTCACATAAGCTAGATATGCGTCACAACCCTTCTCAACCATTCGTTGAGCTTTAAGAAAAGAAATAACTCTATTGGGAGTATACTCTAAGGTACATCTCCACTCTAATCGCGGTAAACCTGGCATAGCTAGCGTCACGGTTTTAGCGTGACAATCAAGAATAGCATAATGGGGTGACAACCAGTCCATGCCCAAAATAATATCAAAGTCCACCATGCTGAGCAATAATAAATTGGCTCTGGTCTCAAAACCACTAAGAGCAATCAAAATCGACCGATACACGTGGTTCACAACAAGAGAATCTCCCACAGGATTAGACACATAAATAGGAAAACTCAAATAATCCTGAGATACGCCCAAATACGGGGCAAAATAAGAGGACACATAAGAATATGTAGATCCTGTGTCAAATAATACTGACGCATCTCTATGACAGACCGGAACAATACCTGTAATGACAGAATCAGAAGCAACTGCCTCGGTACGAGCAGGAAGTGCATAATATCTGGCCTGGCCTCCCCCTCTAGGGCGACCTCTACCTCCTCGACCTCCACCTCGAGCTGGTTGAGTAGGTGGGGTGGCAGCTGGTGCTGTAATCATAGCCTGAGGACCCGGTGGAGCACGTTGTGGCTGAAAAGTCTGTGGAGGTGCACCCCTCCTAATCTTGGGGCAATCCCTCACCATGTGGCGAGTGTCTCCACACTCAAAACAAGCTCTGGGAGGGTGTGTTTGTTGTGACTGGCTCGAGCCAGGTCCGCTGGACTGGCCGCTAGGAACATCCCGTGCAGGAGGCACACCAGATACTGGCGGTGTATAATAAGTCTCCTGGGGTCTAGAAGGAGCTGGAACACCGTTGGCGGCTGGAAGAGCTGAATGAACGGGGCGACTCGCATAACCCCTACCATGACGAGCTGCTGGGACACGAGCACCAGAATAAGAACCAGTCTCTCGAGACCTCTTGGACTCCCTCTCCTCTCTAACCCGGGCAAGCATGACCTCCAATCTCATGGCAATACTCACAACCTGCTGATAAGAAATATCCATCTCCAACTCCCTAGCCATACTAATCCTGATACTGGGGTAGAGTCCCTCAATAAATCGTCGAACCCTCTCTCGAACTGTGGCAACCAAGGCCGGTGCATGTCGGTCCAAATCACTGAAGCGGACTACATACTCTGACACAGTCATAGAACCCTAGCGCAGCTGCTCAAACTCCGCGTGCCATGAGTCCCTGAGGCTTTGAGGGACATACTCTCTCAAAAACATGTCCGAGAACTGAGTCCATGTAAGTGAAGCTG